>NC_138768.1:94041993-94054493 GCF_965119305.1 Pelophylax lessonae
TCTCCTCCGCTGAGGACAGTGGACTGATATCGGAGCAGGGAAGAGAGGCAGCGCCAGGACCAACCCCTCTGCTGGGCTCCCTCCACCATTACTACCCTGTGCACTACCCCCCCTCTTCATTCTCTCTGTGGATACACCAAGCTGACACCATTTCACTGTGGACATTACACCCTCTGTCAGACATGGGAGACATGGGAGACCCTCCAAAAAGTAAGCAGCCTTTTTCTACCCTAGCCAGGATCGCCTTCTGTTCCTAAAATGCACACCCCATACATGAGCATGCCCCTTGCCAAGACGTCGCTGGGACTACTCTCAGGTTTGGAAATGTCGTGCCTGGGATTTTTTATCCTCTTTTTTTTTGTTTTTGTTTGTGCATGCAACATCCTATATTGATACATTTTTTTTTTAATATGCAAAAAAAAAAGAAAAATCCTCCTTCAAGTGAAATTGCAATGCCCCTTTCATGCTGGCTACTAGGGGTCACATTTGGACTTTAGAGGCACGCTGGCCCTGGTGTCACTTGGTCTTGCTGCTGCAGCCTAATGATTGGGGGGCATAAAATATTTTTATTATTTAAATTTAATTTTTTTTTAATATGCACAACAAACAAACAAAAAATGTCCCTAGAAATGTCACTCTGGCTACTGAGGGGCACATTTGGACTTTAGAGGCACGCTGGCCCTGGTGTCACTATGTTTGGTCTTGCTGCTGCAGCCTAATGATTGGGGGGGCATAGAATTTTTTTTATTATTTCAATTAATTTTTTTTTTAATATGCACAAAAAAAATATATATGTCCCCCTCAATGTCCCTGGAAATGTCACTCTGGCTACCGAGGGTCACATTTGGACTTTAGAGGCACGCTGGCCCTGGTGTCACTGTGTTTGGTCTTGTTGCTGCAGCCTAATGATTGGGGGGCATAGAAGGGTGCCCAGCCTATGCCTACATGATGAGTGTTTTACATGCCACTTGCAAGCCTGTGATTGAACTGACACATGTAATGGTGTGTATGATTTGGGCTGCCAACTTTGACTCCTCTATTCTGCCTTGACAGCGTACAGTCTGAAGGTTCAATTTATAAAAAAAAAATCCTAAATTCTACCCTTTCCTCTTAAACCTTGTCAGAAAAAAGGACCAGATCAACCTACCTGATTTTCAAGGTACACTTGCAGATTGCCATTGACAATCCCCAACACATGATCCGCCTCCTATGTCAACGAGTCAAAGATCCTGATGGCATACATCAATTATCTTCCCCCCCAAAAAAGTGAGATTCCTGTTATTTTATTTTATTTTGAAAGCCAGATCAGACACACTCAGGTTCCCAGGGCACACATCAGGAGGAAAAATAAGATAAAAATTGGTTTAGTACTGTTTTTTTTTTTTTTTTTCTTATTAAGCCTAATGCTAATTTAATTTTTTTTTTTATTTGTTTTTTTTTTTTCCAGAAAAGCGACTTATTTCACTGTGTGTCGGTTGCGGAAATCAAATTCACGACCAATATATACTGAGGGTATCTCCAGACCTGGAATGGCATGCAGCCTGTCTCAAGTGTGCTGAATGCAACCAATATTTAGACGAAACTTGCACGTGCTTTGTTAGGGATGGAAAAACGTACTGTAAAAGGGACTATATCAGGTATGTCCACTAAAAAAAAAAAAAAAAATCCCTATTTCTTTTACATTTTTTTTACCTCCTTTTGGAATATTTGGAATATTTTTTTCTTTAAAAATAAATATATATTTTTTAGATCTTTTTTTATAGATTTAATTTTATTCTTTGTTTATTTTTTCTTGTATGCGCCAGCAATATGTATTTATTTATTCATTCATTCTTTATCCTAATTCACCCTGCCTGGTGGCTTTGTGCAGGTTTTAGATTTGAATGTTGCTGTGGATCATTGCAATTAAATATAGATTTGCCTAGAGAAGATACTTTAACCGTGTATTGATGCTGTATTTAGAAACCCACTGATCTAAATGGGATCACTTTTTATGTTTAGATATATGGAATAATAATTCTAGCCAGATTTAGCCCATCGGTTCAGAATAGTAGAAATAATAATAATACAAAAAACTAAACTACCTGTATTTCGGGGCAGGGCTGTCTGCCTCCCCTTATCTTATCTGTCCTGATGAATTAGACTGAACAGATCAAATTGCCCATCATTTGGAGGCAAACAATTGGGATATTTAGATAAAGGCAACTGCTTCCTTCCTCACATTTAAATCTGGATGCTGATAAAGAAGTCTAAATAGCAGTTGTGACACAACAGACACCCAAGCAAAACTTCAGCCAATGTTTATCCTGTTTCCTCCAGCGCCCCTCATCAAGGATGGGTTAAAAAAAAAAAATACAAACTACTTCCATTTTTTTTTTCTTACAATTATTACACGTTTTATATGTTTTGATGATTTGTTAGGCGTATATTATTTTCCTAAATACTTGTCTTTAAACTCAGTTTAAGCAGAACTCTTTTATTTATATATTTATTTTCAAAAATGTTGAATTATCTGTTGCTGTAGCTAGGCTAGCTTTATTATTTGTAAAAATTAGGAAGCTTTGATTTTCTTTTTTATTTAATATCCTACATACATTCTTATTATATTTTTTCCAAAATTGTGTTTTGTTTACCTAAATGTAGAGATGACCAGACAGTTTAAAAACGATACATGTTATTTTTTTTTTTTTAATTATTTGAAGAATTGTGCTTTATTTACCTAAAGGTAGAGATGATCAGGCAGAACTTTGTAGTATAATTTTAAAAGGTTTTTTATTAATATTTTGATTTTCCTGATTTTGCTAACAAAAGCTGGACGATACACGTTGTTTATTTTTTAGAATTAATATTAATTGTAGAATTGTGTTATTAGATCAAGATAGAGGTGACCAGGCAAATCCTTTCGTAGTATTTTTTATTTTTATTTGATTTGATTTTGATTTTCCTAAAACTGCTAACATTTTAGGAAAAGCAGTACGATACACGTTGTTTATTTTGTTTTTAATAATTATTATTAATTGTAGAATTTAGTAGTAAGAGAAAGGCAGGGGTGACCAGGCAGATTCTCAATAGTATTTTTTTTATTTGATTTTGATTTTCTTGACATTGCTAACATTTGAGGGGACATCTTAATTAGAATTTTTACTGTTAGGACTAAATATTAAAATGAATTAGTGACCGTTTTTTACTTTTTTTTTTTATCATTTATTGACTGCTATGCCTTTCCAGTCTATTATGTTATTATAAATTTCCTGTGTCATATTTTGGGTATGTGTCATGCTTGTCCCCTGTACTCTGAAGGGTGATCAGCATTGCCTGATGTCATTCCATGTTATTTATTTTTTTCTTATCAATTTTTTTTTTTTGTTCCTTGAAGAAGTAGATTTGACTAGCAGTTGGTGAGTCAGGCTGTAGAATATATAGAGATGTGAGCAGAGTTGTGATAAGAGCAAGGACTTTCAAGGAGCCACTTGTATAGTAGTGACATTGCTGGGCAGCCTATGAGAAGTGATACTGAGTGTGTATCTTATTGTATGGTGTCTGCTCTCTCCCGGGCCCCGCAGGTTGTATGGGATCAAGTGTGCCAAGTGCAATATCGGCTTCAGTAAGAATGACTTTGTGATGAGGGCCCGCTCCAAGGTCTATCACATCGAATGTTTCCGCTGCGTGGCCTGCAGCCGCCAGCTCATCCCCGGGGACGAATTCGCTCTGCGGGAGGACGGTCTCTTCTGTCGGGCCGACCACGATGTGGTGGAAAGGGCCAGCCTGGGGGCCGGAGACCCCCTCAGTCCGCTGCATCCGGCCAGACCCCTGCAGATGGCAGGTACTTCTTCCTTCTTTATTCCGATGACACTGTGAGACTGCGGCTGACCACCAGCCACTCTGATTACAGGGGTTACATGGGTACCCCCTCCAGAAAATTGGGGGTGAATGTGTATGCTGCACACTCTCCTATTAAATGCATTCAACATCTGTACATGTATAAAAATGTAAGAGAGGGTATGCACAAGTAAAATAAAAAAAAAACCTAAATCATATACATATGCAGAATTATGAGGGTATAGCAAAAAGTAAAAAAAAAAAAAAAATGCCTTATTAAATTCATACAAGTTATATGCATGTTTACTGCACACTCTAATATTACATTCATAAAAGATCCATGCATATATACTGCACACTCTCCTATTAAATTATTAAAAGATCCATGCATGTATACTGCACACTCTCAATTATTAAAAGATCCATGCATGTATACTGCACACTCTCCTATTAAATTATTAAAAGATCCATGCAGGAATGCTGCACACTCTCCCATTACATTCATAAAAGATCCATGCATGTATACTGTACACACTCCTATTAAACTATTAAAAGATCCATGCATGTATACTGCACACTCTCCTATTAAATTATTAAAAGATCCATGCATGTATACTGCACACTCTCAATTATTAAAAGATCCATGCATGTATACTGCACACTCTCAATTATTAAAAGATCCATGCATGTATACTGCACACTCTCCTATTAAATTATTAAAAGATCCATGCAGGAATGCTGCACACTCTCCCATTACATTCATAAAAGATCCATGCATGTATACTGTACACACTCCTATTAAACTATTACAAGATCCATGCATGTATACTATACACACTCCTATTACAATCATAAAAGATCCATGCATGTATACTTACTGTACACTCTCTTATTACATTCAGAAAAGATCCATGCATGTATACTGTACACTCACCTATTAAATTATTAAAATATCCATGCATGTATGCTGCACACTCTCCTGTTAAATTATTTAAATATCAATGCATGTATGCTGCACTCTCTCCTATTAAAGTAATAAAACAGCCATGCATGTATATTGCACACTCTCCTATTAAAGTAATAAAATATCCATACATGTATTCTGCACACTCTCCTATTAAATTATTAAAATATCCATGCATGTATGCTGCACACTCTCCTATTAAAGTAAGAAAATATCCATGCATGTATGCTGCACACTCTTTTATTATAGTAATAAAAGATCCATGCATGTATGCTGCACACTCTCCAATTAAAGTAATAAAAGTCCATGCATGTATACAACACACTATCCTATTAAAGTCATAAAAGATCCATGCATGTATACTACACACTCTCCTATTATAGTAATAAAAGATCCATGCATGTATACTACACACTCTCCTATTATAGTAATAAAAGATCCATGCATGTATACTACACACTCTCCTATTAAAGTAATAAAAGATCCATGCATGTATGCTGCACACTCTCCTATTAAAACCATAACAGATCCATGCATTGATGCTGCACACTCTCCTATTATATTAATAAAAGATCCATGCATGTATGCTGCACACTCTCCTATTAAAGTAATAAAAGATCAATTTATGTATGCTGCACACTCACCTGTTAAAGCCATAAAAGATCCATGGATTGATGCTGCACACTCTCCTATTATATTAATAAAAGATCCATGCATGTATACCGCACTCTATCCTATAAAAGTAATAAAAGATCAATGTATGTATGCTGCACACTCACCTGTTAAATTCATAAAAGATCCGTGCATGTATACTGCACACTTTCCTATTAAATTCATAAAATACCCATGCATGTATACTGCTCATACAAATATATGCACGGTTAGAGGGTATGCACAATAAAAAAAAATCAATATCAAATAAAGATCTGTGCATGTGCACACACATATGCAGAATTATAGGAGGGTATAGCAAAAGTAAAATATTGTCATAAAAAATCCATGCTTGTATACTGCACATGCAAACAAAGGCAAATTTAGAGGGCATGCACAAGTAAAAATTGTCCTATTCAATTCATAATATATCTGTGCATGTGGCAGAATTGCAAGATGGTATGCACACGTACAAAATACTATAGATCCATGCATCTGTGCATGCAAATGTATGCAGGATAATACGAGGTTATGTACAAGTTTACAAAATCATGCCCCATTACATTCATAATAGGTCTGTGTATGTGTACCATACAAATGCATGCATAATTTTAAGAGGCTATGTACAAGCAAAAAAATGCCCAAATTTATAACAGATCTGGGCATGTGCACACACATATGCAGAATTATAAGAGGGTAAAACACAAGTAAAAATAAATTTCCTATTAAATTCATAAGTCTGTGGATGTGCACGCACAAATACATGCATGCAGAATTATAAGGGGGTATAGCACAAGTAAAAAACACTTTATTCAATTCATAATAGATCTGTGCATGTATATATACATAGGTATGCAAAATTTCAGAGGGTATGCACAAGTTAAAAATTGTTTTAATTCCTATTAATGCACGTAGGACATATAACACAACATTTCCTTAGTGCATAATACAAAGACAGATTAAAGTAAAAACGAATATGTGCATAAATATATGCTAATTATGTAGACCTCATATGTGTGTATGTGTGTGTGTGTTTGTGTGTGTGTTTCCTTACATTTTGATTATTGATATGCATTCCATATACATAGACACATTTATTCTATAGTGTTGTGTTCCCTGTCAATCTTATTGCATGGTGCTTGTGTATAATCCCCTGTAATGTACACGTGTTGTGGGTGTGTACAGAACTGCATGTTTCCCTCCAGGTACATATACCATCTTGCTAAATATATTATTTATATATACTATTCATGAAGCGGTGCAGCCAGTGGGTTATTATTTTTTCTGCTACACATACATGTTGTAATTACATGGTTAATCATGCATGTATACTGTAGGAATACATCAGCACAATGCCCCCTGTACTCAGTACAAGTTTGCCTCCAGTGTCTGGTTTAGGGAGGGGGGGGGGGGGGTATTGGTAGGGGTGGGATTTCTGTAGCCACCCAACACCCAAACAGTGCCCTCCTCAGCAGTGTGCAGGGGATAGAAGCTTAGGAATGAATGCCCATACTCCAGGATGTAATTTTAAACTGTCAACAAGCTAATCTGCAGTAATTGCCAGCTAGAGTGATTGGTGCAGTTTTCTGGCCTTGCTGGTGATCTGAGGGGGGCCCAAATCTTCCATTCGGGTCCTGTAACTCCATCCTACATCTAAGAGGGACTGAAATCCTCCTTATACAGGAGCAGGGGACTCCATTCTGCTCCCAGCCCTGAAAGCCCAGCACACAAACCACAAGTATCAGATAGCACCGTTTGGATAAACTAGTTGTTATAATCCAAAAAGAGAAATTTTCCAGTCCATTTCTGACTAATTGAACGGAGATTGGATACATTTAACCAAGTCAACAAAATACCTTAGGGGAGAGAGAGAGAGACAGAGAGAGAGAGAGACAGAGAGAGAGAGAGAGAGAGAGAGAGAGAGAGAGATAGTGGAACCAGAAAGACTGTTTGGTCCCTATCTGAGCCCCGCAGAGTCCTGTTTTATTCCATGTTCCTGGAGTTGAAAGGCTCAGCCTGTGCTTTGGTATCTACCTGTATCTTTTGCAAACAGCTCTGTTAACCACATACTTAGGAAACCAAAGCGTTCACCCTACATGCGACTTTTTATTGTCGGTCCTTATCAGCCTAACACAATATTTAAGAAGAAACAATGTTTACCCTCTTTTATTGTATTTTTATCTCGCTTTAGCAAGTTTGAATAGCCGGCCTGATTGCAGGCTTTTGCTGGGCTGGTTAGCAGTGGCAGTCTCATTGGTGTCTTATTTATTTAGCAAATGTTCTTAGTGAAACTACAGAGGGTTGTTTTTATTCTTTCTTTCTTTCTTTCTTTCTTTCTTTCTTTCTTTCTTTTTTTCTTTTTTGTGAAAGTATTTTCAAATATCATAAATAACTGCGGAGCTTTTCCTAAGCTAAAGCTGAAGAGAACTGACGTTAGGGTTGGAGGAGTCGGCTCATTAACGCGACCGAAACGTCGCTGCTGGGCTTTCCTTATGGACACGGAACGCCAGCAGGGCTCAGCTCTCTTCCGATTGGTTGACCTGCCCCCCCCCCCCCCAGGGACCACAGCTGGGGAGTTACTGTTAAATTGTCACACCCCAAAATAGAGTGAAGGGATGCTATTTATTTTTCGGTAGCCCAGTAAAGGCATTTTACATTTTAAAAAGGATAAAATAAAAATTCCCATATAATATATACTATAAAGTGTGGACTGTATTGATATACCTTTATTATATTTTTAATGCTCTTCCTAGTGGGTTCAGTCTTCGAACATGGGGATAATGAATTGGGTGCAATATAAAGGAAAAAATAATATATATATATATATATATATATATTTAAATTATCATTATTTTTATAATAGCAACAGATAATATGTCTGATTGCTGAGGGTGGGTGGGGAAGGGGGGTCTCTAAAATCTGTTACAAGTGTTACTAGTTTTTTAGTGGGTAAGTGCTGAAGGCCAAAACCTTCATGCCTTCTTGTGTGGGGGGATATTTATATAATTTATAAAGCTTTATGTATATATATATATATATATATATATATGTATATCCTTATCAGAAATACTCTGTCGTGTGTGTGTGTGTGTGTGTGTGTATGTATGTATGTATGCAATGTGTGTATATATATATATATATATATATATATATATATATATATATATGTATATATATATATATATATGAGAGATATTTACTAAGGCAATTCCAGCTATTCCTTTAGCAAAGTAAATATAAGTAAATAAGGTAAACTTGTGTGGCCTCTGACTATCAAATCATGTACATTGGAAGTAAAAAAAAAAAAAAAAAAAAAAAAAAAAGAATTGTATTTTTGCTAGCAGATGACTGCATGCTTGATGAGAGCCCAGCTTCACCTTATTTATTATCTAGTTTAGCGAACAGCCTCCAGGACCCCCTTTTAGTAAACCCAATGAACCTGCTTAAGCCACCAATTGCAGTTGGTGTTGGGGGTGACCTGGGAAGGCTACCGTGAGGCTTTTTGTCTTATGAATCGTTCATTGATTTTACAGCAGAACCCATTTCTGCCCGGCAGCCGGCCCTCAGGCCTCATGTCCACAAGCAGCCCGAGAAGACCACCCGTGTCCGGACGGTCCTTAACGAGAAGCAGCTTCACACCTTGCGGACCTGCTACGCTGCCAACCCCCGACCGGACGCACTGATGAAGGAGCAGCTGGTGGAGATGACCGGTCTCAGTCCTCGGGTCATCAGGGTCTGGTTCCAGAATAAGAGGTGTAAAGACAAGAAGAGGAGCATCATGATGAAACAATTACAGCAACAGCAGCCCAACGACAAAACGGTGAGGAGATGCGACAAAATCATGCTGCTTGGGGTATAGTGGGCTATGGAAGGGGGGAAAGGGGGGGGGGAGAGAGGAGGTTAGGATACACAGCAATGGGGAACCCCCTCCCCCTTCTGCTACCTCATAGGCAGCTGGAGTCCAATAGTCTGATTAAGTCACATTGTTACACTGGAGTCTGGAAGTTAAAATGTTGGTTTAAAGTGAAAATGGATGTGACCATAGCTTATGTCCCTTTTATAATAGCTGTAGCACAGCAGTATATGTGTGTGACATAACTAGTGTTGTAGTATAAATGTGTAGCTGATATAATATCAGCTTTTATCTCTCATATAGAGCATGCAACTTTATCTTTGATATTGTTACAAAAATACCCTTTAATGTGTATTTATTTATTAACTCATTAACCCACAGACACCCTCTCTCTCTCTCTCTCTCTCTCTCTCTCTCTCTCTCTCTCTATATATATATATATATATATATATATATATATATATATATATATATATATATATAGTATATATATATATATATATATATATATATATATATATATATATATATATAAAACTCACAGACACCCACACACTTGCATGTGTGTGTGTGTGTATATATATATGTGTATATACATGTATAGTATATGTGTGTGTGTATATATATATGTATATATATACATTTTATAAAACTGGAGCAGATTAAATCTAAAAGCAGTTGTACATAGGTAACCAATTATCCAATCAGCTTCTAGTTTCAGCTAAGCAGTTAAGCTTTGAAAATGAAAGCCTGAAGCTGATTGGCCGCAACAGACTCTGGCTGCTTTAGTCTCTCCAGTCTTAGGAAACTCTCCTTCCTTATGCATGTGATATATATCTCTCAAAGTGTATATGCATACATGTGTGTGTGAATATAATATATCTCAAAGTGTGTGTGTGCCTATATATATATATATATATATATATATATATATATATATATATATATATATATATATACTTTTTTTT
The DNA here is from genome assembly GCF_965119305.1 of Pelophylax lessonae. NCBI lineage: Eukaryota > Metazoa > Chordata > Amphibia > Anura > Ranidae > Pelophylax > Pelophylax lessonae. The sequence goes on from NC_138768.1 coordinate 94,052,249, forward strand.
AGATTTTTTTATTATTATAGCGAGAGAAACAGTGAAGTTAGAACTTAGATTGTATGTCCTAAGGATAATTACTTTTATAAAGATTCACAAAGCTGGTATAGGTAATAAAAGTTCACAAAGCTAACATTGCAGGATAAAGACACTTATTTAAGTATTTAAGTCCAATAAGGTTTTAGAATGATAGTGACCTGGCTGAAATAAAGTTTCTATACCATGCTATAAAATTTTTGTGAATCGAGCTTCATGTTTTGTATCTGAGAAATTTCATATGATATCTACTAAATGCAGCAACACATGGACTGGACACCCACATACACACCTAGATGCTTATTAACGCTTGTTTAGAATTACATTGACAGAGTCACTGTAACATTGTGAACTTCTTGAGTTTTTTTTTTTTTTTTTAACAAAATGACACTGGATTTTCCACATTTCGCCGATCAATCCTCATAAGCCGGCGTGCTTGTCTCCATTCCCCAGTGTAGTTTTACAATAGCTGCGAGCTATATGTCATAGGCATAGGGGCAGATGAGTGATGGGGCAGGACTGCCGGCCAGGTAGACGGTCTTGCAGTACAGCTGTTTGTTCGGAATGTTCTGCAGCCTGATGGGGCTTATCACCCAGACTCATAATTCAGCACAATTAGCTGTGGCCCTGAGCTGTACACATATTATAGGGACTTATTGTCACAAAATGTTACAGAATTGCCTCCTATTTTGCAGTATAAATCACCAGCCTGTCATTATTACACCTGTAAATGATGTACACTGCGCATCCTGCTCTCATAATGACACTACAACAGCCGCATAGGATATTTACACCACTGGCTGTAGGATTATTGCTCGGCCATAGTAATCTATGATGTCATCATACCTACACTTTCAATTGTACTTTATATTACCTACTCTGGCTTTACTGCTATTATAATATTACATTTTCTGCTTTATAGTGTTCTCTTGCATCATGATGGCACAGTGCCATGTTACGGTTTATGCTATTGCATTACTGTAAAAATAGTGCAATGAATGTAGCACTTTAAAGTGTTTTATAGCAATGTAATTTCGTATGGTATATGTTATAATGCTATGTTAAATTATTTGTGTTTAAAGGGTTACATTGAATTATACCTATTCATGGTGCAATAAGAACTGTAATTAGTGTTACATATGTGTGGATATGATATTACATGTCAGGTTGATAGTGGATGTTATAGTAGAGCAATAATGTCATATTAAGGGCCACATAGTAGACCTATTATGTTCATAACAAATACCGATTGCCTTCTAATGGGTCACTGGACTGATCTTTGTCATGTTTAGAAGAGGCTCAGTCTTTGTTACAGTATTAGGTAGAACAAAGAATTTGTCTTGGCCTCATGAAGCTGCTTTCTGGCATGCACTGTGTATATGATGATTACTGTATCCAGCACCGAGTTTGTACTGAGCAAGATAATTACAATGCATTGACCTGTCATGTTTTCCCTTTCAGAATATTCAAGGGATGACAGGGACCCCTATGGTGGCTTCTAGTCCCGAAAGACATGACGGTGGTTTGCAAGCTAACCCAGTAGAGGTGCAGAGCTACCAGCCCCCATGGAAGGTCCTCAGTGACTTTGCCTTGCAGAGTGACATTGATCAGCCGGCATTCCAACAACTGGTAAGTTGTCACTGCTCAGGCGACCAGACTAAGGTGTACGTTTAGTAAACTGAGATAAGCCGAGATCTGGATGATCACGGCTTGTCTCAGAGCATTGCAGGTTTAAAATACTGAGAAGAGTAGTGGAGAACATAGTCTTCTCTTCTCATCTCAGTACACAAACAGCTTGCATTCACTGCAATAGAAACGGCCAGTTTAGAAACACATGATCTCACCTGATCACTGTGCTTCTCTTTGAAGATCTCCTCTTCCTACTTCTCCAGCTCAGAGGTGGAGATAGCAGGAAGAAATAGGAGATCTCTGCTGTGAATGTCCCAGTGCCCAAAAGTGAAAGTAAAAACTCTCCCTACTGCAGTGAAATATACATCAACAGCAGGTTAGAAACACATTAACTATACAATCACATCTATATCTGTGTGTGTATGTGTATATATATATATATATATATATATATATATATATATATATATATATATACTGTATGTACTGGTGTGTATGTATGTATATATATATATATATTTTTTTTTTTTATTTCAGGTACTTATATAGCACAGTCAATTTACACAGCGCTTTACATATACATTGCACA
>NC_138768.1:94059493-94061993 GCF_965119305.1 Pelophylax lessonae
TAAAGTAATTTATTATTTATTGTCGAAAGACTTGCCACTTTTCATGTTATTTGAATCTATTTTTTGTTTGCTGAAGTAAAGATGAAAAAAAAAAAACAAGATAAAAAAAAGAAAAACGTGAAGTCTGTATTGTGGTCTCTGAATTTAATGTCGTGTCTTTGTGTGTTTGATGTCTCTTATTTAATGTATGTGTCAAATAAATGAGCCCTATGGATCATCAGAAGGTGTGTTAATGGCAAGAAGTATCCCCAGTTCCCACAACCAGTGGGCCAAACTAGCAGATCCCCTGTATACCTACTAAGGCTGTAGATCAAGGAAATGCCAAGTGCAGGGCTACATGAAAAATGTAGGCACCCAGGGAAGGCAAAGTTACCTTGTAGGCAGATCAATAAAAAGTGAAACCCCATTAGTTGCTAAGGAGTACTGCAGACTGCACAAATGTATGAATATGAATAAGTGTGCTTACGCTTTGAACACATACTGTATATGCGTGTATGTATGTACATGTGTGTGTATATATACATATATACATATATATATATATATATATATATATATATATATATATATACATATATATAATGAATAATATTAAAAATATATACGGTGTGTGTGTATGTATATGTGTATATATGTGTATGTGTGTGTATGTACATACACACACATATATATATATATATATGTGTGTGTGTATGTACATACACACACACATATATATATATATATATATATATATATATATATATATATATATACACACACACATATACATATATATATGTGTGTACGTGTGTGTATATATGTATATATATATATATATATATATATATATATATATATATATATATATATATATATATATATATATATATATATATATATATATATATATATATATGCATATGTATTAAAATGGACTGTATTAATATTAATACAAATGTGTGTTTGGGGATAGAGATATGGGGATATGCAAATTAGTGTGTGTATAGATTATGTATAAGTGTATATATAAATTATACAAACTAGTAGTAATAAATGAGTTTGATCATTGAAATATATCTTCACACCTAATGCAATACACAGTTATTGTAAGATGTCACTCACCTTTATAGCTGGAGCTATAGTCATGGCCCTTCACTATTTCTTCTGTCATCCTTACTTTTAGCACAAAAAAAATAAGCAGAACATTTGTTAGCATAAAATGAATAATCTTCTAACATGGAGAAAGCCATGTCTGCCAATGTAGCATATCATATATTCATATATTATAATAATATTGTGTAATAGTGTAGCATATCATATAATATAATCTATATATATATATATATATATATATATATATATATATATATATATATATATATATACTTCAGTATATGTGTGTAGTTTATGTGTGTACAAAAGGCGAAAGCCATGGCTGCCAGAATAATATAAATAATATAATATAATATAATATAACATAATATAATATAATAAAATATATAAAGCATAGCTTGTTGTTTAAATGCAGGCAACAAGACAAGAGATGTATAGAACTCAGTGATGGTTAGCCCACAGGGCAGGGGGAACTATGTACATGGGGGGTCAGTGTGCACAGCCTGCAGTTGCGTGTGTATCTGCTTACTATACAACAATACACTCACAGTTCTTAATATTCTGGACTTCATTGAGTCACACAACCTGCGTTTATTTATTTTTTATAAAGAAGAGAGGAAAAAAAAGGGCCCTTTGAAATGCTATTTGTTTTAGTGATCTCTATTGAACTCTGCGGTTACTAACAAAAGTCAGTTGTAGTCAATGTTTGTCTTTGGGTCTTGTTATCATGGTCATTGGCAAATCCAGTTATTTAAACCTGAACTGGTTGTGATGGGAAATAGTTTTGCTCCATGGCGCTGTTTTTGTTTCATGTGTGTCTGGGTGTTTATTGTCTAGGTCATATTTGGCTGGGTCACTGCAGGCTTTTGCAATAAGGTTTGGGTCCTGTGTTGGGGCACTACAAGCTCCAGCACAGCCTACCCAGCTTGAGCAATGAAATGCATGTCTTCGGTGCTCCAGTCAGTGCTGAATAGACAGATGAGAGAAATAGACAGAGTAACAAATATATCAGTTATTGTAACTACAGTCAAAGGGGTGGTTGTTATCCCAACAGAACACAACGAGAAACCATGCGCAGGGGCGTGTCCACAGTTCTCGACTTTACACAGTTATCAGTAATTTTGGACATAGGTTCAAATGGTGCCAAAACCGACCTGTTTCCACTGTCGATTGCTCAGCAAGCTCAGCGTGATCCTTGAGTAAAACCTTTCCTTTACTGTTTCATTTTGATTTTTAACGTTGTATATGCAAAGGGTTTAGATTGGCTTGATAACAGAGATGATGTATTTGATAAGAGAGAACATATAGGCTTTTTTTCCCCTGGCTACCAACGATTAATTGTATCATTTTTGGGCACGTTGGTCTGTAGTTGTAACAGGACCTTCATATATAAATACAGTAATAC
>NC_138768.1:96047746-96405246 GCF_965119305.1 Pelophylax lessonae
CTTAATGTATGTGATGTAGCTTCACTTTGTATAAAATACCCAATTAAGTGCAAGGAAAATAAAAAAAAAATCAATTTTTGCTTTACATGATTAGATAATAGAAATCATCAGAGCTTCACCACATTCAATAAGCTTTGAGTAAAATGAGCACAACTGCACTTACAAAGTCTATTTGCCTTTAGTAAATCCATGCCCTAAAGTGCCAAAAAAGAAATGATATTCAAACATACACTATATTGTCAAAAGTATTGGGACGCCTGCCTTTACACGCACATGAACTGTAATGGCATCCCAGTTTTAGTCTGTAGGGTTCAATATTGAGTTGGCCCACCCTTTGCAGCTTAGAGCTTTAACTCTTTCGGGAAGGCTGTTCACAAGGTTTAGGAGTGTGTCTATGGGACGCGCATTGGTGACATCAGGCACTGATGTAGGGGGGGAAGGCCTGGCTCGCAGTCTCCGCTCTAATTCATCACAAAGGTGTTCTATCAGGTTGTGGTCGGGACTCTGTGTAGGCCAGTCAAGTTCCTCCACCCCAAACTCGCTTATCCATGTTTTATATACCTTGAAAGTTCATGTGCATATAAAGGCAGGTGCCCCAAGGCTTTTTTTGTTTTTTTTCCCCTGACCTGCAAAGTAAAGGCATAATGTGCTAGTATGCATTGCATACTAGCACATTATGTCAAACTTACCTGCAAATGAAGCCCTCGTTGTCACCGCTGGAGGTCGCATCCATCTTTGCCTGTATTCCTTCCAGGTCCATGGACCCCGGCTGTGTGACTGGCCTGAGCCGCGTGACGTCACTCCCACGCATGTGCACAGGAGCCGCTGGTCAGGCACAGGGCTCTGAAGAAACAGCATGGAATGGCAGAATATGCAGTAAAGATCTCTTAAACAATGCACGTTTAGGAGATATTTACAGCAGGGCTTGACAAATTTGCCTGAAATCTAGGAGCCAGCTAAAAAAGTTAGGAGCCAGTTTTTTTTTTTTTTAACTAACAACCAAGCTTTATTTAATAAAACGGATACTAAATTTACACATAAATACGACTAGAACCCCACTCTCCTCTATAGCGCAATTGGATGGAAACAGACTGTCTGTCTCTTTCCATCCGATGCCATCTGATCCGATCCACGGGATGGATAGAAAATAGAACCAAAATCCGTCTGTTTTTGGCGGACAGGATCAGATGGAGGCAGATTACTGCTCCATAGAGGAGAATGAAGGCTCCGATCGGGTCTGCCTGAAAAACTGACAGGCGGACCTGATCAGACAGCCCGTGTGAAAGGGGCCTTCGGCTGTGGCATGGCGATGAGGAAAAAAAAAATAAAAATGACATATAAATATATATATATATATATATATATATATATATATATATATATATTTTTTTTTTTTTTTTTTTAATAATAGGAATTGGAAAAAAAAAGAAAAATAATTTTTTTTTAATAATTAAAAAAAAAAAAAGAAAAAATTATTATTTTAATTTTTTTAAAATTTAAAAAATAAATTAATAATAATAACCACACTCCCTGCCCACTTACCTTTAAGCATAGGTAACTGGACAGGGTGATGAAGCCTGCAAAAACTTCCCTCTCATCTCCTCTTTGGAAGGAGATGGGAAGGCATTGAGAACATAGGCAGTGGAAACAGTCATTACACCCGGCCACCACAAGAGGGCGCCAGTTCCCCATTGGCAGCCTCTCATCTCAGAAGGCCGAAAAGCCGGGGCCTCAATTTTTGGACGGTGCAGAAGTCCGTGTACTCGGGAAGCAGATGGGGGCGCAAAAGGGACAGGACACCTCCTGCAGGGCACCCCAGGCGCCAGGTCGCTAATTCTAGTCGCAAATGCGACCTGGCGCCCGGGGTTTGTCGAGCCCTGATTTACAGTACCTATAGGTAAGCCTTATTATAGGCTTACCTTTAGGTACAAACAATCAATGGTAGTTGACTTCCATTTTAAAAGTTTGCATGTCAGTGGGCAGTAGAGACTCTGAATCTAAACAAATAGATAACATAGGGTGTTGATAGGGGTTCTAATGGTTACATATTCTGTCTAAAACTTTTGTTAAACATACAATTTAAAGTATATATAAAGGCAAAACTTTTCATTTTGGATTGAATATGGAAGATTGGAACCCCTTTCAGTGCTTTTACTGTTCAAACCAACCATTGGTCAAAACCAAATAAAAGAGCCTAGGATTATTTTATTTGTTGGTAAAACTAATTTTAAAAGATCAAACACATTTCAGGTGCAACACCACTTCCCCTTCATCAGTGTTGAACACGGGTTAAAACTTGGATGGACCCAGAGAAAAGAGACGTTAGAAGAACCAATTTCAAAGTCTGCACATGGAAATCGACAGCAGTTGCTGAGCAGCAATGGAGGTCTCCTAAATTCAATGTTTTCTCTGAGTCCATCTAAGTTTTATCCTTTGTTGAGCCCCGATGAAGGAGGAGTGGCGATGCCCTAAAAATGTGTTGGATGTTTTTATACAAATTTAACCGTGGGGAAGCTGCCTCGCCAAAGCTATTGAGCTTGTTTGAAGGCTTCCGTCATCTGACTACGCGTGCAAGGCTAAACGTTCCCAGCACCTCTTTAATGCGGTTGTAAACCCTATAAAAAAAAAAAAAAAAAAAAAACCTGCAAGACAAAGGCATAATGAGCTTGTATGCATCGCATACTAGCCCATTATGTGTAACTTACCTTAAAACGAAGCCCCGACACGGACCCCCGGACATTGCTGCGGGCGCTGCCATGATCCCTCGCCATCTCTTCCGGGTTCGGCGGCTCCGGCGCACTGATTGGCCGGAAGAGACGGCTCCGGCGCGATGATTGGCCGGAGCCGCGATGACGTCACTCCCGCGCATGCGCGCGGGAGTGATTTTTCCGGCAAGCTCCGGCAAACATAATTGAAGGTCCCCCCAGACCTTCAGAGCGCATGCGCCGCTCGCGCAAGCGGCTGCATGCACTGTAAATATCTCCAAAACCGTGCCGGTTTAGGAGATATTATTTGTACCTACAGGTAAGCCTTATTATAGGCTTACCTGTAGGTAAAAGTGTCAAAAAGCGGGATACTACCGCTTTAAGTATGTTATTCTGAAGATTTTTTTGTTGTTGTCTGGGTCCCTGGTGAGGAGATTCACCTCTTTATTCATCCTGATGACCATTGTCAGTTATGGGAAAAATTAAAGGAAAATCTAAAACTTTGAGTTGCCACGAGAACAAGAATGAAAGGGAAATCTTCCAATAGGGATTTGTTCTGGTGACAATTTACCTAATTTTTGAGATATTGCAATTTGAAATTGTTAAGTCACTATACTGTTTTGCAGTATTTACCTCAAAACTCTGAAAATGCTCACTACCCCATGAAAAGGCCTTAAACTCACGGAAGGAAATAAATAAATAAATGCATGAGGTAAATGAGTAGTCCCGGCATGCAATTGTTAGGGAATTGGCACTAAACAACATGGTTGTTAGGGGAGGGCGACTGCCGCATCCTTAACAACTGATGAGTCATTAGCTGTCGACTGGCTTTACCGCTGACAGCCGAATGTAAAATGAATTGCCAGCAATGAAAAATTACGAAATAAATGGCGTTGGGCCCCCCCAATTCATACCAGCCCCTTTCGTACTCCACGCCATTTTAAAAAATGGTTCTCCTCAAAATCCATACCAGTTCCGAAGCACCTGGTAAAGGATTGGTAGGGACCCTGCAGTGTTTTTTTTTTTATTTGTAATTGCCAGCAATTCTTTTTACATTCAGCTGTCAGTGGGGAACCTTGTTGACAGCTGATGACTCATTGGTTGTTAAGGACGCAGTGGCCGCCAGCTCCTTAACAACCATGTTGTTTACTGGCTGTTAAGGATGCCGGCAGCTGCCCGCTCCCTAACAACCAGCAATTTACACTGTCTGTTAAGGATGCTGAATATCGCCGGCAGTAACTTATCACAGGCTTTCACTACTAAAATAGTGCATGCCTTTATGAAATAGCGCATGCTGTATTTTAGTAGTGTTTTTTAGTGAATGGCAAAAAAGTTTTGAAAAACGCTTTGCCATATCTTACCGCATGCTCAGATGTGGTAAAACACTGCTTTGTGAATGAAGCCTCTCACCTCCTGTTGTGTTTACAGGACAGGAAGTGCGGGAAAATCCTTTAAATGCATCACAGATGGCAAAAAAACAAATAACTGCATGCTTTAACATTTCCATACTCTATCCAAAATGTAAAAAAAGGTTGGTTTTAGATATACTGTGGAATAGATTTACTAAAACTGGTGCACTCAAATTTTGGTGCAACGGTGGATTGTAGCCAATCAGCTTCTAATTCCAGCTTGTTCAATTAAGCTTTGACAATCAATCCTGGAAGTTGATTGGTTTCTATGCACAGCTGCACCAGATTTTGCACCATGCAATTTTAGTACATAAACCCCTATATGTCCCTAATACCCAAGGTGTGGTCCAAGAACCAAATGAGGTCCTTTGTTGTGTGTCATAAAACACATGGAATGCAATAGTCATCTGTTGGTGTGGAAGCATTGCATTGTTAAGGGGCTATAAAGTCATTTACCATGCATCCCTGTAGCCTCTGATCAATTCCTGTAGTATCACTGCATTCTTCTATAGCATTATATATACTTATAATTGTAAGTGGCTCCTTAGTGACATCATGGGCCACAGTTGAGGCCACCAGTACTTCCTATGTTGACCATAATCTCTTTAGGTAATACCTTGTGTTGCACTATCAAATAAGCCTTTCATTTGCACATGTATTAACATTGACTTATTGACATATAAGTATTTTACTTCTACATTAGCACAAATAACCATGAAAAATAGAGATCTTTTGTTCAATATTTAAAATTATAGTAGGATTGTATAACATTACCTTCTACGCAAAGACGTAGAATTAAATAAATTGAGAATTTTAGCCTATTCTGTACCGTTCTCTTTGTCTGGCCATCTAAACGTTTGAGTGTTAGAGGTCAGAACAATTATTCACTTTGTAAAGATGAGGAGGAATATGTATGTTATGCAGAATCCCTAGCACTTATGGCACACATAAACTGATAAACTGTCTGTCCTTGGGAATAATTATCAATACGTCCATAAAAAGGATGACAGACAAGCACAAGCTTGTGTCTGTGCCATTCTTTATTACTGCTATCTCTTCTAAAAGCCAATTAATAGCGCATTACCAGTGAGCGTTGTAAGTGTTAATTGTGAAAAGGGCTCATACACTAGGGTTGATTTACTAAAGGAGGATGTTTACTTTGAGGAGTGAAGGTTAGCAAAAACAGTGACTTTTAATATCAGATCATGGGTGAATGGAACTAAAAAATCTGGCTTTTTTTGCAGTGATCACATTTTTCACAATATTTAGTAAGATTTATGAAAATTCCCTTTACAAAAGCTACAATGTGACCCACTCCTCACAGCAGAGTGCATTGCACTAGTCAACTCCCTTATCTCCCCCATAATTCCGTTACATTGTTCAGCTATACATTGCCAGACAAGCCATTAAAGCACCATCCAAGGGCTTAGTAGTTAGCACTTGCGCCATGCAGTACTGAGGTGCTTGGTTTGAGCCCAGGTTTACACTGCTCCTACATGAGAGTTGCGCAAATTCCAATCTAACTTTGCTCCGCAACTTCAGTCCGGCTTTAACCACTTCAATACAGGGCACTTTCACCCCCTTCCTGCCCAGGCCAATTTTTCCCTTTTAGCGCTGTTGCATTTTGAATGACAATTGCGCGGTCATGCAACACTGTACCTACACCAAATTTATGTCATTTTCCCCCCACACTTAGAGCTTTCTTTTGGTGGTATTTGATCACCTCTGGGTTTTTATCTTTTTGCTAAACAAATAAAAATAAGACCGAAAAGTTTGAAAAAAAAAAAAAAGTTTTTTTGTTTATGTTATACAATTTTGTAAATAAATACGTTTTTTTCCTGCACTGATGAGCACTGATAAGACTGCACTGACAGGCACTGATGAGGAGGCACTGATGGGGTGGCACTGATGGGGTGGCATTGATGGGGTGGCACTGATAGGCGGCACTGATAGGCGGCACTGATAGGTGGCACTGATAGGCACTGATATGTGGCACTGATAGGTAGCACTGATATGCAGCATTGGTGGGCACTGATAGGCGGCACTGCTGGGCACTGATAGGCGGCATTGATGGGCACTGATAGGTGGCACTGATGGGCACTGATAGGTGGCACTGATGGGCATGCATGGGCACTGGTGGGCACTGATGGGCACTAATAGGCGGCACTGATGGGCACTGATAGGCGGCACTGGTGGGCAATAATGGGCACTGGTGGGCGACACTGATAGATGGCAATGATGGGCACTGGTGGGCAGCACTGATAGGGAGGGCACTGGTGGGCAGCACTGACGGGGAGGGCAATGGGGGGCTCCCTGAGCCCTGATTGCCATCCCTGGTGGCCATAGTGGGCATCCCTGGGGTCATGGGTGGGCATCCCTGGTGGTTCTAGTGGCACCCCCCCCCCCCCCGAGGGTCTGCACTGGTAATCAATGATATGATTACCAGTGCCGACCCCCCCCCCCCTGTCAGGGGAGCCGCCGATCACCTCTCGTTTACTCCGGCCTGTCAGGCACGTACTGAGGAAAGCCGATCAACGGCTCTTTCTGTTTACTATGTGACCAGCCGTGATACAGCTGGTCACATTGTAAAGAGCTACGTCAGTAGGCTCTTTACTGAGATCGTAGATGCAGGGAGTCAGACTGACACCTCGCATCGCCGATCGCTGCTCTGCGTATTATCCTGCCGCCGTCATATGACGTCCGGTCAGGATAATACAACCACATTCCCGCTGTCAATCTGCTATAGGACGGGCGGGATGTGGTTAATCCAGCTTACTGTGTTACTAAAGCCACAACAGTAAAAACAGTGTGTATACGCAGTAAAGCATGTTTGTGCTACTCTCTGTGAAACCTGAAAGGGTTAATCCTCCGCATTGTGTAAAATGGCTGTTTGATCCTGTATGCACAGATTCTTTTACTGTCCCCTGATAATTTCCTGATAACTAAGAGTCTATGTAGCCAGGCTGCACATGCTCAGTTTGGTTTGTATTACTAGAGAGGTTTTTTTTTCTTTTCTTGGGGGAGTACATGTGATCAACACAGGGCCAATCAGCAATGTCCAAATCCTGATAGGACAGTCAGAAAACTCATCCTAAAAGATTTAACCAGTGCTTTGCTGAACACTGATAGAAGGCACAAGACGGCTATATACTGCTGATGGGAAAAGGTACTTAGCAGTTTATATTTACTAAAATAATTCCATTAAAATATTCTGTGTATTGTGGGAGACCAGATATAGTGAATGCAGGTTCTGGGTTTAGTAACACTTTAATGTTACTTTGTACACTCTATAGCATTGAAGTCGTATCAAAGTTGGACCAAAGTAATGCAGGAACCTTTTCTAAAGTTGGAGCGACTTGTGACAGATCAGTTAGGACGGCTCTCATAGGGAAACATGTCATTTGACACATCTAGCAACTTGTGTTCTAATAAGTCGGATCCCATGTTGCACCAGTGTGAACAAAGCCTAAGTCTTGGCCAGAACACTAACTGCATGGAGTTTGCATGTTCTCCCTGTACATGCATGGACCAGGTTTAAAATTGGCCTTAATATAATCCACTGTTACCCAGGGAGAAAAGTACTATAGAAATATTTATTAAACCTCGTTAAACAAAATGGATAGAGGAATTTCCAATGCCAGCTTTTGTATTCAACAGCCACGGAACAACAGATCCATGATCCATTGCCACCAGGCACCCGCGATCGCTCCCCGCTGAGAGAGAACAGAGAGCTGTTCTCTCTGGAATGATCACAGAGTGCTGTGATCCTTCTGTATAGGATCACAAGTCTCTTTGGTCATTTCACAAGCCCCTCCCCCATACAGTTAGAAAACACTCCCCTAGGCTCACACGTAACCATTTGATCACCACTGTGTTAACCCCTTCCCTGCCAGTGTCATTATTACAGTAACAGTGTATATTTTTAGCACTGATTATTGTAGTAATGTCACTGGTCCCCCCAAAAGTGTCGAAAATGTCAGTTAGGAGTCCGATCTGTCCGCCGCAATGTCGCAGTCCCGCTAAAAATTGCAGATTGCTGCCATTACTAGTAAAAAAAAAATCAAAATGACATAAATATTTCCTCTAGTTAGTAGACGCGATAACTTTTGCACAAACCAATCAAAATACACTTATTGTGATTTGTTTAACCAAAAATATGTAGTAGAATACAAATTGGCCTAAAAGGATGAAAAAATAGAATTTTTTTTTTATGGAAATGTTATATAGCAGAATGTGAAAAATATTGTTTTTTTTTTTTTTTTTTTTTTTAAGAATTGCCGCACTTTTTTTGTTTATAGCACAAAAAAAAAAAATGCACAGGTGATCAAATACCACCAAAAGAAAGCTCTATTTGTGGGAAATAAAGGACATCAATCTTTTTCCGGTACAGCGTCGCACGACCGTGCAATTGTTTGTTAAAGTAACATAGTGCCAAATCGCAAAAAATGGCCTGGTCATTAGGGTGCAAATCCTTCCAGTCCAGAACTGATTAAAGGATATTTTTTCCTTTTGTAACATGTTACATTTTACATCCACATTCAGGGTGTAACATGTTACAAATACACCGACCCCGCATCCCCCCCCTGTGCCCAGATGTGGCAGGCAGCAGGGGATCCTCTCCCCCGATCTCTGTCACACACTGCAAAGAACGGCCGCATCACTCATTCACAGGGTTTTGTGAATTGTAAGCCTTTGCAGGTTTTCGGCTTGTAGCTCTCAATGAATTACCGCAGCGCTGTTGAGCACTGTGGTAGTTCATTGATGCTTCCTGCTAGTGTGTACAGGCATACCCCACTTTTTAGTACACAATGGGACCACAGCATGTATGTAAAACGAAAATGTACTTAAAGTGAAGCAATACCTTTTTTCATTTCTCAATGCATGTAAATACACTAGCTCCATAGGAAATCTTGGTCAGCTTGACATGGCCTTGCTCCCAAACCATAAGTGACAAGGACACCAAGCTTGGGGAGCATGTTAAGGGGATCCAGGACTATGACATGGTAGATTATCTAGGCAAGCTGGCCGGCCACAAATAGGATATGTTGTAGTCCTGGGTCCCCTCTCAGTGCTCCCTAAGTTTGGTATCCCTGTCACTTATGGTTTGGGAGCAGTGCCATGTCAAGCTGACCAAGATTTCCCATAGACACCAATGTTAAAAACCAGCAATAGTGCCATGCCAAGCTGACCAGGCTGTGTCTGTACTCGCGAGTGTATGTAAAGTGAGTGTACTTAAAATGGGGTATGCCTGTAACTGCCTGGCCATACGATGTACAAAACACCTTACACACAGAGCCTGCAAGAGCCCTACATTGCACCCAGGATCTGATGATCGCTGGTGCAATGCTTTCCAGGCTCCCAATAAAAGAAAATAATTTGTTTTTATTTGCAAAAAGATGTGCATTTATTATTATTTTTTAAAGGTGAACATATCCTTTAAGGCTGTACATATTGGAGTTGATTTACTAAAGGCAAATTGACTGTACATTTAGCAAGGGAAGTTGCACTTTGCAAGGGAATTTAGTGAATGTGGGGAAATTTTAATTTGCAAAGAATACACATAAAAAAAATGAATAATAAAGAATTTGTAAAAAATGCATATTTGCTTACACATGATTGGATGATAAAAGACAGCAGAACACCATTAACTAAAGCCCTGTACACACGGGCTGAATGTGGGGAGTGTGTATTGCAGCTGATCCGACAGAAGCTGGCTGTTCAGCATGACTAAAAAAAGTCTGCTAAACGGCTCCCAGTCAGCATTCTCAGCCATGGAGGTGTTTGAGGTCGTTATGTTGGAATACTGCCCTGCGGCCCAGTCTCCGAAGAAAGTGGATCATGCTCTGCTTCAGTATGTCACAGTACATGTTGGCTTTCATGGTTCCCTCAATGATCTGTAGCTCCCCAGTGCCGGCAGCACTCATGCAGCCCCAGACCATGACACTCCCACCACCATGCTTGACTGTAAACAAGACACACTTGTCTTTATACTCCTCACCTGGTTGCCCCCACACACGCTTGGCACCATCTGAACCAAATACGTTTGTCTTGGTCTCATCAGACCACAGGCCATGGTTCCAGTAATCCATGTCCTTAGTCTGCTTGTCTTCAGCAAACTGTTTGCAGGCTTTCTTGTTCATCATTTTTAGAAGAGGCTTCCTTCTGGGACGGAAGCCATGCAGACCAATTTGATGCAGTGTGCGGCATATGGTCTGAGCATTGACAAGCTGAACCCCACCCTTCAACCTTTGCAGTAATGCTGGCAGCACTCATACGTCTATTTCCCAAAGACAATCTCTGGATATGATGCTGAGCACGTGCACTCAACTTCTTTGGTCGACCATGGTGAGGCCTGTTCTGATTGGAACCTGTCCTGTTAAACCACTGTATGGTTTTGGCCACTGTGCTGCAGCTCAGTTTCAGGGTATTGGCATTCTTCTTATAACCTAGGCCATCTTTAAGTAGAGCAATAATTCTTTTTTTCAGATCCTCAGAGAGTTCTTTGCCATGAGGTGCCATGTTGAACTTCCAGTGACCAGTATGAGAGAGTGAGAGCGATAACACCAAATTTAACACACCTGCTCCCCATTCACACCTGAGACCTTGTAACACTAACAAGTCACATGACACCGGGGAGGGAAAATGGCTAATTGGGTCCAATTTGGACATTTTCACTTAGGGGTGTACTCACTTTTGTTGCCAGCGGTTTAGATATTAATGACTGTGTGTTGAGTTATTTTGAGGGGACAGCAAATTTACACTGTTATACAAGCTGTACATTTACTACTTTACATTGTAGCAAAGTGTCATTTCTTCAGTGTTGTCACATGAAAAGATATAATAAAATATTTACAAAAATGTGAGGGGTGTACTCACTTTTGTGAGATACTGTACATCCTAACAAGAAACCTCTCTTATTGCTCCCTTTTGATCTGATATACCATAGAAAGCATTTTGTTATATCTGTTTAATACGTTGGATAAATTACCTGTTGATAATTTGCTGTGTTTTTTTTCTGTGATGTTATCAGTTAGTGTTGTTCCCATCTATCTAGGTGGACTACAGAACCCTCTACAGCCCTGTGCCATGGGGAAAAAAGAGTGGGAGGTGTTTTGTAGTTCCATTCTAAGCTGACAACGCTGCTTCTCCATAGATGCAGTAGGGTGAGCAAGCATTCTCACCCTAGGTAATGTGTTCCTAGCAGGATCACCAGGTGCAAAAAAACTTTAAAAAAAGGAAAGCTAATGTAGCCTCCATATCTAAAGGCTGGTAAGCTGCAATATAGTACATTTTTCTTCTGGGGCTTAGATACACTTAAAGTTTTGCAATGCATTCCTGCAGGGCCGTACAACAGTATGCTTGTCACATTTTAGATTTCTAAACAGACTGCAGCTTGTAGAATACTGCATATATAAAACACAAACAACTAGTCTACACACAAAGTGAAGACAATATAAACCAATTCCTACAGAAGTGCACTTACCCATATTAGTTAATAAATGTAAAAGGCATTTTCTTTAGCCACAATTTACGTGATTGTTTTACAAAGTGCTATAAGTACAAAAATGCTGGTGCATTAATTTAATTCTTTAAAACGTCTGCAGATCTCTCTGCTCTCTAAAAAAAAAAAAAAATTCCCTCTGATAGTTTGTGTTTTATGAAACATAACCAAGAGTAATTTTCAAATTGTGAATGTTTGTTTCCTAATCTATTCTCTTAAAAAGGATGTTTGAAAGTGTAAACTTGGTAACAATACAAATATTTCCCAGATATTAAAATCAATGATGTGAGTATATTCCATTTAATTTAATAATGTACCAACAAAAGCTAAAATAAGTTACTGGGACAACTTAAAAACATTACGTTGAAGTGAAGTTGTATGCACGGGTAAGACTTGGGAATCTGGTGCATGAATTTATTTTTACAAATATTTTTTTTTTTGCAAATACCATACCCGAAATTGGACTTCTTTAGGGTCCTATAAATAAAAATGGTTTTCCAACATACTGAGCCACAGCAATTACATATTTTATATTGTGTAGAGTAAAAATGACAGTGCTATCATCCAAAATAAACTAAAAACCAATGTCTAAATAAATAAATATCTCAAAGAAACTCATCAAAATCTGTTTACTGTGTCTATTCATCTTAGTTACATAGTTTGTGAGGTTGAAAAAAAGACATCAGGCCATCCAGTTCAACCTATGGTGTGTGTGTGTGTCTTTGCTGTTAACCGTACATTGTATACCCCTGTATGTTGTGGTCTTTAAAGTGCCCATCTAATATAGTTACAAAGTTAGTGAGGTTGAAAAAAGACATCAGTCCATCCAGTTCAACCTATGATGGTATCTCAAAAAGCAAACCCATCAGTCACCAAAACATCATAAAATACGCAGAATTGTGCAAATTGTTAAGCGCAAAATAAATAAACAAATCAAAGTGTCCAGTGCATAAATACAGTCCTCAAATGTTCTGCATACAAGCGCATAAACAAACTTTTCATATATAAAAGTGCCTGTGACCAATAAACAGTAAAGTGTCCTGTTCATAAATACATTCACTATAAGTATTGGGGCGCCTGCCTTTACACTCACATGAACTTTAATGGCATCCCAGTCTTAGTCCGTAGGGTTCAATATTGAGTTGGCCCACCCCTTGCAGCTATAACAGCTTCAACTCTTCTGGGAAGGCTGTCCACAAGGTTTAGGAGTGTGTCTATGGGAATGTTTGACCATTCTTCCAGAAGTACATTTGTGAGGTCAGGCACTGATTTTGGCCGAGAAGGCCTGGCTCACAATCTCTGCTCTAATTCATCCCAAAGGTGTTCTATTGGTTTTAGGTCAGGACTCTGTACAGGCCAGTCAAGTTCCTCCATCCCAAACTCGCTCATCCAGGTTCTCTTGTTTATAAAAAGGTGCTTGCATCCCATGATCCATCAGTCCTTTTATGTACGCGTCTAAAATTGATCACCACCACCATATGCAATCTTACAACTCACCAGAGAGCTCTTTTCAGCATATATCACCGGCTTTTTCAGAATCTCTCACTTTTCCAGACAGAGGAGTGCCATCTTTACTCCTACTTCAACCACCAAAGGATCCCTCACTTTTCCCAAGGATACCTCAGCGTTTACTAAAATTACATGATACTGTATTGCACCCAACAGTAGGTAGCAGACATGTATCATATTAAAGTCTAGCTCCGAACCCCAGTGTGTGTAATGACCCCACAGCCAACGAAGCAGGGCTTAGAAGGGATTGAAATCAGCGGCAGTTTTTTGAAATTCTCTCAGTTCAGGTTTCCATCAAAGTTTTTTTTTTAGTTTTCAATAGATAAGGTAAAATTTAGAACACCTGTCAATTCATTTCCTTTTCTTTTTTTCAGGAGTTGTCTCCCCAAGCCTAAACTCATACCTTGCTTGATGCATTTCCAAATGAAATCAATGGAAATATGTCAAAACACATGCACATTGACACATTTTGATGCATGTAATGCCCCGTTTCCACTGAGCTTTCTGGTACGGTTCGGTTCGGTTCGGTGCGGTACGCTATTTATGCCGTTTCCATTGTGAATGGTACCCTAATTCCGAACCGTACCGTGCCACTTTTTTGGGACCCTTTCGTTGGGGTACCAAGCACATTAGTACCGTACCAACAGGGTGGAGCTACACTCTGCAGATCTTTGATTGGTTGACAGAGAATCGTCTATCACAGCATTCCTGCTACACCACGCCTATAATGAAAGGGTACTATTGTCAGTGGAAACGCAAGGTGTACCGTTCCGAACCGTACCGTACTGAACCGAACCGTACCGTACCACTCAGTGGAAACGAGGCATAAGCTCCCCATTGAGCAGGATGATGTACATTATAATGCTCATTCACATCTTATACTAGGTGTATTATAACATGCCTTAAATCACACAACGAATCACGTTAACAAGCATTTCAATGCTTTTTCATTCATTTGAATAGAAAATGCATTGGTGGAAATTGCTTAAGTGTGAATCCAGCCTAAAAGACCCAAGGCATATCCACCCCTACTCTATGTTACATAGTTACATAGTTACATAGTAGGTGAGGTTGAATAAAGACAATAGTCCATCCAGTTCAACCTGTGTAGGTGTGTGTGGCTGTAATCATCTCACATAGCCCTGAATGTTCTGATCCTTGAGATGTACGTCTAAGAGTCTTTTGAAAGCCACCATACTTCCCGCAGAAACCACCTCTTGTGGTAGAGAATTCCACAATCTTGTAGCCCTAACAGTAAAGAACCCCCCACGTTGCCTGAGGTTAAAACGCTTCTCCACTATTCGCATTGTATGCCCTCGAGTCCTCATGCAATCCCTTCGACTGAATAGCTTTTTTTCTATGCTGAGATTCCCATTGAGATATTTATAAATTGCTATCATGTCCCCCCTCAGGCGTCTCTTCTCCAGGGAGAATAAATCAAGCGATTGCAGACGCTCTTCATAATTAAGGTCCTCCAATCCCCTAATCAGTTTAGTTGCCCTTCTCTGTACTCTCTCCAGCTCCAACACATCCCTCCTGAGGACTTGCGACCAGAAATGGACAGAATACTATGTGTTTTAAATTGCATGGTATAACCCGTGTTAAAGTGGTAGTTAAGTCTCTATTTTAACTTGTACCTACAGGTAAGCATATATTTATATAATGAATATCTCCTAAACTTGCACCATTTAGGAAATATCCACATCTGCAATAGCTGATGACATCACCTGTACATGGCACTCTGCATTCAGGGCACACAGTATGCCGTTGAATGCAGTGCATTGTGCCACCGATGGCCGGAACCCGCAAACTTGGAAGGAAGACTGGGTGAAGCTAGAAGTGCCAGGGGAGCTGTGACAGCGCTGCGCTGGGGAGCTCTTTGTCCAGGTAAGTGCATTATAATGTGCCAGTATGCTGTGCATACTAGCACATTATGGCTTAGACCTTCAGGGAGCCAATTTTTTTTTCTGCCGGTTTACTACCGCTTTAACACATGTTCAGAGGTTTGCCATTGTCTTTATAGGTGTCAGTTCTTATATACATTATGCAGCATGTTGGCATAATTGTCTTTTTTTTTCATTTGTTAATGCACATATAGATAAGGATGACAAAGCATGTCAGTAAATCATGAAGTGCCTCAAAAATGCACCACAAAAATATGCTGCTTTACAAGGGCATACATTTAAATCCAACCAAACAGACCTTGCATTTTCATGCAAAATCCTCTTTAAAATGTATGTATAGCCAAGTAGGATAAAGTAGGAAAGGGTTAAAAACCATGTCATTTTTTTCTTTCTCTTCTTATTGTTGGGGAGATTTTTCTTCACTTCCTATCACAGAGACACAACAGGGGGCTAGGGATAATTATCTTCAAAATATTGGAGACCCAGTGTCTGGAAGAGAAGTCAACTTTGGAAGATTCCCAGTCACCTCCTATTCTGGTAAATCTTCCCAGCAGGGACAGAGACGGGAATTAAAAATTGACAAGGATCCTTATGCTTCCATACTTTCTAAAAAAAAAAAAGAAAAAAATGATACAGAGTTTAAATTGAATCTAATTTTTATAAAAAGTTTTCATGTTGAATTCATGCATGTTGAGTAATATTTACATTTTTCCTTGTGTGTTTTTATGCATTTTTACACGCATTTGAAATGCACTCCTGTTGTATTTAGTAAGCCTTTTAACACACACCACTGCACCAAAGCCAGACATGCCCTTTCTCCTCCAATGCACACAATGTATAGATGTGAACTGGTACCATTTAAAACATTAGCCAACCTGAGTACAGTATGGTAAAACACATGCCAGGTGGATCTGCATTTTTTTAAAGAAAACCTTCCAAATGAATTTCCTTCAGTCTAGCTGTACCTCTCAGTCCTGTGACCACTAACTGTGTCTTGTAACTGAATTCCCCTGTTTCTGTATTTAGTTCTGATTCCAGGGCTTAGCTCCCTTAGCTTCATCCTACTTATGTCTAGAGATTATCCTGTATGCACAGGGTTTTATTTTGTTCTACAATATCTTATCATTCTCTTCTGCCTAATTTTAGTTAGCAAAGTTGAAGTTTGGTTTCTATTAAATGCAACTGTGTGTACATCACCGAGTTTCTGTCGGATTTTTTTCATTTGTTTTTCCTAGGTTCAATCTATAATTTCTGCAGTAAACTCAGTATTTAGTTTAGTAGGTAACTAGTTTCTTTTTTTTTTTCTTTAGTACTGCTTTTTCTATACCTTTTTCACTTGGAGAAATTAGTCCTCGTTGATTAATAACAACTCGGCGACGGCCCACGGACCGCATGCGGCCCGCTAGGGTCCGGTACCGCCGGCCAGGCTGATCACCATCCAGGGTGAAGTTTGGCCGCTAGGCCGAATAGAGCATCCCGCAGGCCGCTGCTAAGCCGCCGCTATCCTAACAGGCCGCCGCCATTGTTATTAATCAACGAGGACTACGTCTGTCAATGAGCTTAAGAGAAAAGGATTTTACGGTAAGATTTTACAAAAATCCATTTTTTTTGCATTTCATAATTTCTTATATGAAATTCCCCCCAAAAAAATGTAAAAATCTAGATTTTTTAACATTTTCAGGCAATTTGTTTTATGCTACATATGTTTGGTAAAAAAAATCACAAAAAGCGTATTTTGATTGGTTTGCGCAAAAGTTATCGCGTTTACTAACAAAGGGAAAGATTTTTGTCATTTTTGTTGTTTTTTTTTGTTTAACGAGTAATGGCGGCGATCTGCGATTTTTTTTGCGGGACTGCGACATTGCGGCGGACAGATCGGACCCTTGACTGACATTTTTGACACTTTTGGGGGTACCAGTGACATTACTGCAGTAATCAGTGCTATACATATGCACTGTTACTGTAAAAATTACACTGGCAGTGAAGGAGTTAACTGTATTGGAGAGGGAGGGGTTAAGTGTGTCCTAGGGGCATGTTTCTAACTGTGATTGGCTGTGGCTACTAGTGTAAGAACAGAGATCAACGGTCCTACATAGTAGAACCATCTGATCTCCATTCTTACAGAGGGGAGAATGACAGGCGGCTGTGTTTACATTAGCCGCCTGCCTTTCTCCCACTCTAACGGACGATCGTGAGTGCCCGGCGGACATCGGGTCCGCCGGGCACACGCACCGGGTGGTCCGTGACCGCCTTCGGCGGCGCGCGCTCGCTCCCTAGAGCCTCACAGGCTAGCGACGTAGCCCTACGTCGCTTTGCCTGTGAGGGGCTGACTGCCGACGTAAATAGTCGGCAAGCGGTTAACAAGTAAGAATATCTTGTGTAATTGCTAAATTGGAGCTAAACTCTCTTAATCAACATTAACTATTGATCCTTAGGCTCCTTTCACATGATCAAGCCAATCGGTCAACCTGTTAATTTTTCAGGCAGACCTGATAGGGCCACCCATTGTCCTCTATGGGGAGGCTGATCCGCTGACACTCTCCTACCATCAGATCCAACAAGATCTGCTGAAAACAGACGTATGGACATACGTTCGCCATCCGCCCAGCAGGTTGGATCCGATGGGATTGGATGAAAACGGACATGCTGTCTGTCTTCATCTGATCTCCCCATGGAGTAGAGCGGGACTCTGACAGGTCCATCTCTGTACAGTGAGCGGAGACAGACCTGTCATCCGCTTGCTCAGCGGGGATCGACGGAGCGATCCCCACTGGGCAGGCAAAGTCCATCAAAATGGAATTGCCTCATGTGAAAGGAGCCTGTTGCTACTAGCCTTAATAAGTAGATAAATGCTAGGAGGGGCATTTTTCAAATACAGTCAGGTCCATAAATATTGGGACATCGACACAATTCTAATCTTTTTGGCTCTATACACCACCACAATGGATTTGAAATGAAACAAACAAGATGTGCTTTAACTGCAGACTTTCAGCTTTAATTTGAGGCGATTTACATCCAAATCAGGTGAAAGTGTAGGAATTACAACAGATTGTATATGTGCCTCCCACTTTTTAAAGGGACCAAAAGTAATGGGACAATTGGCTGCTATGCTGTTCCATGGCCAGGTGTGTGTTATTCCCTCATTATCCCATTTACAAGGAGCAGATAAAAGGTCCAGAGTTAATTTCAAGTGTGCTATTTGCATTTGGAATCTGTTGCTGTCAACTCTCAATATGAGATCCAAAGAGCTGTCACTATCAGTGAGGCAAGCCATCATTAGGCTGAAAAAACAAAACAAACCCATCAGAGAGATAGCAAAAACATTAGGTGTGGCCAAATCAACTGTTTGGAACATCCTTAAAAAGAAAGAACGCACCGATGAGCTCAGCAACACCAAAAGACCCAGGAGACCACGGAAAACAACTGTGGTGGATGACCGAAGAATTCTTTCCCTGGTTCAAACACTCTTCACAACAGTTGGCCAGATCAAGAACACTCTCCAGGAGGTAGGTGTATGTGTGTCAAAGTCAACAATCAAGAGAAGACTTCACCAGAGTGAATACAGAGGGTTCACCACAAGATGTAAACCATTGATGTGCCTCAAAAACAGGAAGGCCAGATTAGAGTTTGCCAAACAACATCTAAAAAAGCCTTCACAGTTCTGGAACAACATCCTATGGACAGATGAGACCAAGATCAACTTGTACCAGAGTGATGGGAAGAGAAGAGTATGGAGAAGGAAAGGAACTGCTCATGATCCAAAGCATACCATCTCATCAGTGAAGCATGGTGGTGGTAGTGTCATGGCGTGGGCATGCATGGCTGCCAATGGAACTGGTTCTCTTGTATTTATTCATGATATGACTGCTGAAAAAAAAGCAGCAGGATGAATTCTGAAGTGTTTTGGGCAATATTATCTGCTCATATTCAGCAAAATGCTTCAGAACCCATTGGACGGCGCTTCACAGTGCAGATGGATAATGACCCGAAGCATACTGCGAAAGCAACCAAAGAGTTTTTTAAGGGAAAGAAGTGGAATTTTATGCAATGGCCAAGTCAATCACCTGACGTGAATCCGATTAAGCATGCATTTTACTTGCTGAAGACAAAACTGAAGGGAAAATGTCCCAAGAACAAGCAGGAACTGAAGACAGTTGCAGTAGAGGTCTGGCAAAGCATCACCAGGGATGAAACCCAGCGTTTGGTGATGTCTATGCGTTCCAGACTTCAGGCTGTAATTGACTGCAAAGGATTTGCAGCCAAGTATTAAAAAGTGAAAGTTTGATTCGTGATTGTTAATCTATCCCATTACTTTTGGTCCCTTAAAAAGTGGGAGGCACATATACAAACTGTTGTAATTCCTACACCGCTCACCTGATTTGGATGTAAATACCCTCAAATTAAAGCTGTCAGTCTGCAGTTAAAGCACATCTTGTTTTTTTTTTTTCATTTCAAATCTATTGTGGTGGTGTATAAAGCCAAAAAGATTAGAATTGTGTCGATGTCCCAATATTTATGGACCTGACTGTAGGTTTTTTTAACACAGTAAAACTTAATAGGGAGTTTGCTTTGGATATAAAAAATGTTCTGTTTTTTTGTGCTCAGATACAGTTTATTTTACTTTTAGCTATTTGGACCACTTTCATTGTATGAGTTCTGAAATCAGTTCTATTTTTAGATGTGTGTCCCTTACAATATTGCTTCTGTTCTAATGTATTTCAGCTTAGCTTTTTACACATTGATGATTTTAACCACCTGACCTCCAGAAGTGTTACCCCCTTTCCTGACCAGGCCTTTTTTTGCGATACGGCACTACATTACTTTAACTGAGAATTTTGCGGTCATGCAACACTGTACCCAAATAAAATTGACGTCCTTTTTTTTTCCACAAATACAACTTTATTTTGGTGGTATTTGATCATCTCTTTCTGCTATAAAACATAGCCAATACAAAAATGGAAAAAATAAAATTTCTTTGTAAATTTACGCCAATATGTATTCTGTTGCATGTTTTTGGTATATAAAAAAAAAAAAAAAATCCCAAAAAGTGTATATTGATTGGTTTGCACAAAAGTTATAGCCTCTACAATCTATGGGATATAATTATGGAAATGTTTACAGTAATGGCGGCGATCAGCGACTTATAGCAGGACTGTGATATTATGATAGAAAAATCAGACACCTAACTGACACTTTTTTTTATATACTATAAATTTTTATTGAAAAAGTTTGATGACAATCCAGAACATAAATTATAAACATTGCAAATAAAGAGTCAAAGTTACAATAGTGTAAAAAATCTGAAGAGAGAAATTAGTATGGACCACTGAGGTGGTCAGTAGTAGGGATGATCGAACTTTTCAAAAGTTCGGTTCGGCCAGAACATCCGAACTTCCTGAAAGTTCGGCCCGGATTTCAGAACCCCATTGAAATCAATGGAACCCGAACTTCGGTAATCAAAAAACACCATTTTGAAGCCCTAAAACCCAAAAAATGCCCCTAAAAAGTGCCTAGGGTTCTGGGTCATGCCCCAGGGACTATTAATCACAGAAAAAAAGTTCTTAAAAATTATCATTTTTGATAGAGAGCCAATTATTGAAAAAAAAAAAAAGAGATTTTTGGATTTTGTGTCTGGGGGTCTAAAAAGTGTACCTGTGAAGTTTCAGCTCTGTAGCATGTCCAGAACCATAAAAAAAAAGATTGTTTGTATTATGTCACTTATAGAACAGGGATATGGCTCGGCTATTTTCACACCTTGCGGGTTTAGTATCAAGCGTTTTTTTTGGGCATTTTTTGGGGGTTATTGGAGGCAGGCATAACATCAGAACTTCTGTGTAGGGGTATATATACACACATACTTATATGTATATATACCCATACACACATATAGGTGTGAAAGTAGCAGAACACTATACTTGGGCTAATGAAATAATTAACACCAATATGGCTCCGCTCCTATCACACCTATATATGTGTAACTGTAAAATACATATAAGTGGGTGTGTGTATATATATATATATATATATACCACTATACAGAAGTTCAGATGTTTTGCCTGCCTCCAAAGAACCCAAAAAAATGCCTGCTCCAAAAAAAAAAAAACGCCCAGGTGTTATTTTGCAGCAGGCGTTTTTTTGGGCATTTTTATGGGGTTTTTGAAGGCTGGCAAAACATCTGAACTTTTGTATAGGGGTATATATATATATACACACACACGCTTATATGGTATTTTACACTTACACATATATAGGTGTGATAGGAGCAGAGACCTATTGGTGTTAATTATTTCATTAGCGCAAGTATAGTGTTCTGCTACTTTCATATATGTGTATGGGTATATATACATATAAGTGTGTGTGTGTATATACGCCTATACAGAAGTTCAGATGTTTTGCCTGCCTCCAAAAAAATGCCCAAAAAAACGCCTGCGCCAAAAAAAAAAAACGCCCAGGTGTGTTATTGCAGGGGTTTTTTTGGGTTCTTTGGAGGCAGGCATGACATCTGAACTTCTGTATAGGGGTATATATACACACCTACACATATATAGGTGTGAAAGTAGCAGAACACTATCCTTGTGCTAATGAAATAATTAACACCAATATGGCTCCGCTCCTATCACACCTATATATGTGTAAGTGTAAAATACATATAAGTGTGTGTGTATATATACCCCTATACAGAAGTTCAGATGTTTTGCATGCCTCCAAAGACCCCAAAAAAATGCCCAAAAAAAACCCTGCAATAACACACCTGGGCGTTTTTTTTTTTGGCGCGGGTGTTTTTTTGGCCATTTTTTTGGGGTCTTTGGAGGCATGCAAAACATCTGAACTTCTGTATAGGGGTATATATACACACACACTTATATGTATTTTACACTTACACACATATAGGTCTGATAGGAGCGGAGCCATATTTGTGTTAATTATTTAATTAGCGCAAGTATAGTGTTCTGTTACTTTCACACCTATATATGTGTATGGGTATATATACATATAAGTGTGTGTGTATATATACCCCTATACAGAAGTTCAGATGTCATGCCTGCCTCCAAAGAACCCAAAAAATGCCCAAAAAAACCCCTGCAATAACATCAATAACATACCTGGGCGGTTTTTTTTTTGGCGCAGGTGATTTTTTTGGGCATTTTTTGGAGGCAGGCAAAACATCTGAACTTCTGTATAGGGGTATATATACACACACACTTATATGTATATATACTCATACACATATATAGGTGTGAAAGTAGCAGAACACTATACTTGCGCTAATAAAATAATTAACACCAATAGGTCTCTGCTCCTATCACACCTATATATGGGTAAGTGTAAAATACATATAAGTGTGTGTGTGTGTATATATATATATATATATATATATATATATATATATATATATATACCCCTATACAGAAGTTCAGATGTTTCGCCAGCCTCTAAAGACCCCAAAAAAATGCCCAAAAAAAGGCCTGCAGCAAAAACACACCTGGGTGTTTTTTTTTTTGGCGCAGGCTTTTTTTTGGGCATTTTTTTGGGTTCTTTGGAGGCAGGCAAAACATCTGAACTTCTGTATAGGGGTATATATATATATATATACACACACACACACTTATATGTATTTTACACTTACACACATATAGGTGTGATAGGAGCGGAGCCATATTGGTGTTAATTATTTAATTAGCGCAAGTATAGTGTTCTGCTCCTTTCACACCTATATATGTGCAGGTGTATATATACAGACATGTGTGTGTATATATACCCCTATACACATGTTCAGATGTCATGCCTGATTCCAAACAAGTCCTCAAAAAATCCCTATGAACGCCTGCAGCCAAAAAGCAAGCTGACCGGTGAGAAGCCATATCAGTGCTCTGAAAGTGACATAAGAGAAACAATCTTTTCTCTATAGCAGTCACCCTGATATGGAAGGGTTTTGTCACCCTGCCATAGCAGTCAGAATCAGTTAACCCTACACTACACTACGGTCCCCTTACACTTAACACTTTCCCTACAGAAACTGAATAATTAAAGCTAACTAAAGTGGAAAATAGCACCCTAACTACACTAGATATCCCTTTCCTCACATTAAAATTGCTAAATGACACTTTCAAGCAGAAGTAACAGAACTGCTTCCACTCTCTTCCATGTCCCTGTATAACAATTCTAGGAAATTGGCGGGGGCTATCTTATATACTGGGGGGCGTATTCACTAATGATTGGACTATGGACCCCCTAGTCACTCCAATCACATTCCTATTTCTGGTCCAATCACTGGCTTTTAAAGCCCATTTCCTGAACCATTGCATTTTGGTCGGTTCTGGTTGCCGAATTCTGAACTTTTTCAGCAAAAAAGTTCTAAATTCGGCCGAACCACGAACAGCCAATGTTCGGGTCGAACCGATGGTCGACCCGAACCGTTCGATTATCCCTAGTCAGTAGTGCCGAGGTAAGAGAAATCTCACAACAGTCTTATATGAGCACCTTTAAAATGTATATGCTAAGAAAGAGTGGGAAAAGGGGTGGGAGGAGGGTGCTAGTAGGAAAAACCTATGAGATAAGAGAGAAAAGGGAGGGGTAAGGAGTTGAAATTACAACCAAAAAAAAAAAAAAGACAGGAGGTAATCTCCATATTTCCTGCTATCTGGATATAACGAGTAAACAGAGAAGGGGGTAGTTATAGCGATGCCATGAAAGTGAAATTTGAAGGGTAATATGTGTTGAGAATATTAGGGTGGGGGGAAAAGCTCTGGAATCTAGGAGCCAAGGATGCCATCTATGTAGGAATCTGGATGTAGTTAAATGGGCTTTGGCAAAATAGAATTAATACAAGAAGTGGTCGTTGAGTATAGCAACCATTTCAGAGATTGACAGGGCCAACTAGTTTTTCCAGCGTCTAGCGATGGATAGATGGGCCGCTATAAAGGTATGAGTTAGGAAGGCGTGAAAGTGTGGTGGCCACTGTTCAATTCCAACACCAAGTGGAGCAAGTTTGGGATCCTGAGAGTAGGATATATGTGTGACCATGGTAACAAAGTGAAAAACTTGCTTCCAAAATTTAGGAAGGATCGGACATTGCCACCATATATGTATAAGAGTACCCTGAAGTCCACAGTTGCTCCAGCTAAGGGGTGAAGAGGATAGAAAAATGTAAGCGAGCTGATGAGGTGTATAGTACCACCTGTAGACAAGTTTTTGCAAAGATTACCGATGGGGGATACGTCTGGAGTGCTGTAGAGGTTTTCTAAGGATGTTATGCCACTGTTCGAATGGTATACAAAAGTGGAGCTCTGATTCCCTTTACTGCATTGAGGAGGCTTTGGATGTAGATTATGTGGAGTAGGGTGTAGAAATTGGAGATTCGGTTGCTGGAGGGAGCTTCAGAATTACAGAACCTAAAGATATCTTCCAATAGAGCATTGTGTCCCTGAGTTATTTTTGACAAGATATGACAAAACCGTAAGAATTTGTAAAAGTCATGAGGGTGGAGGTCATAGGAGGAGAAAAGATCCCGGAAATCATGGAGGGGTGGTCCCACAAACAGGTTTTGAAGAGAGGTGATGCCATTGTTGATCCAAGAGTGCAAGTTCATATCTGAAGATGCAAGTTCAAGCGAGGGGAGAGGGAGACTTTGCAGTATGGATAGAGGAATAATCCATTTAGTAAAAAGGAGAGAGTTCCAGGCTTGTAGAGTCGATGTGAGAGAACTGAGAAAAGGTTTACATTGAATTGGGGAAATCAGCAAGGCCTCCAAGACCAGTTTAGGGTTAGACCTATGGGCTTATGTCTCAATCGAGTTAGAGCTTGAGAGCTTCCACCATTGCTTGTCTTGGGCCAAAATGTTGGCTTTACAGTATTTAACAATATCTGGTGCTCCCATGCCAAACAATTTGTTGGAAGTGATGAGATTGGCATTCCGAAGACGTGGTTTCTTTTTGTTTCAGATACATTTGTTGAAGATAGCTTGTATCTGGCGCAATTGTGCAGGAAGAACTGGCAGTGGTAATGCCTGAAATAAATATAATACATGTGGCACAAGAAACATTTTAGCTTTTGACACTTTTTTAGGGACCAATGACACTAATACAGCGATCAGTGATAAAAAAAATATGCACTGTCACTGTACTAATAACATTGGCTGGGAAGGGGTAAACATCAGGGGTGATCAAAAGCTTAACTGGGTGCCTCTTTTTGTACTGTGTGGGAATTACTTTTACTAGAAGAAGACATGGATCCTTGTCCCTGCTTTGCAGGAACACAGGATCCATGCCTTCCCTACTGACAGAACGGCAATCAGAACAATCTGCCTTACATCGGCGCGTGCCGGCAGACATTGAGTCTGCAGTAACTGCAGATCATCCCCCACTGTGTATAATAACAGCGGGAGTGGGCCGGCAGTGACGCGCATGCATGACCCCTAACCAGAAGTGTCAGATCACATACTAGGTATCTGATCAAGGGCAGCAGTGTCAGCTTGCCGCTGTATATGTAAGTTATATAGTCGGCAAGTGGTTAATGGATGTGGGCACTAGACAATAATTAATCACACTGTCACAAAGTGATTGCTTGTTTGTAGCGATGCTCACATTCTCAGGTCCAACTCATTCTGCTCACAAGATGTGTCTTATACATTCCCATAGCATTTTGATGCTTGTGACGGACACTGTAAAGGAGAAAAAAAATAGAGATAGTTACAGAAATTCTGTTTGTATAGAGGAGCATGCCGTTCTGTAGCAGCTATAAAGCCGCTCTTTTATAGCCATATCCCAACAGAACTCAATGACATTCCCTATTTTTTGTTCTGTGAACCAATAGTTCATAATATCCTCCAATATAGCCAAGATGTCTGGTTTGCACCACAACAGACATCCACATTTATATGAAAACATTCATGCAGTAAAAATAATAATTGTGTGTTTATACTGGGAACCATCAGAGAAAAAATATGCCTCTTAATGTGGAATTCCTGCCCGAGTCCTGGTTCACATTAGCATGACATGAAAGCTGCTGTGGCTTCCAGGTGATTTTGCTGTACTACTATCGAGCAACCAGGTGCGACTTCATAGTGACTTTACTGATAAGAAGGATTCCTTTGCAACTTTTATGGATCAGTGTTTTTTTTTTTTTTAACCCCACCTCTTCTCCCTGGTCTTCCTTGCTGCCTAAAAATTTCCTCCCAAGCACATTCCATTCACACATGAGCGTAGCGGAAACATATATACCTGCTTTTCAAGCATAAACATGCACCTCACATAGGGCAGCCCATTCACTTGAATGCAAACAAAGACAAAGAAGGGCGCACCGACCTAGCACATTATCCTCAATGACAGCTTTATTAATAAAACATAAAAATGGCTACTCACAAACACAGGTGTAAATCAGTCATATCAAAACCAAATGTTTGAGTGTCAGGAGCAGTCCATGCAAATGTCCACTGTCCTTATTGGATGACGTCTGATGCGTTTTGAGGCTTCGCCTCTTCCTCAGAGTGGCTCTGAGGAAGTCTATCATGAACACTGCTGGCTGGCTCATCCACCTTACAAACCACTCTGCATCTGCTACCTCACTTTGCCAATCCCTCCGTTGGCTGCCACAACCAACAAATGTAATTTAAGATACTAACCATAACTTACAAAGCCATCAATAACTTGGCCTCCAGCTACATCACTAACCTAGTCTCAAAATACCAACCAAATCATTTAGTTGTTCCTCCCAGGACCTCCTACTCTCTAGCTCCCTTGTTACCTATTCCCATGCTCGCCTCCACAACTTCTCCCAAGCCTCTCCCATCCTCTGGAATGCTCTACCCCAATCTGCCTGCGTGTCTCCTACTTTAATTACTTTCAGATGATCCCTGAAAACACATCCCTCCTATCTGGCCCCCACCCTAACAACTGTACATTTATTTTCTCCATCGGCACATACCCCCACAGTTATTACCTCTTGTATCTCTTTAACCTTCCTCTTAGATTGTAAGCTCTAATGAGCATTGCCCTCTGATTAATGCTATTCCTTAAGGTGTATTGTAGTTGTACTGTCTACTTTCAAGTTGTAAAGGGCTACGTAAACTGTTGGTGCTATATAAATCCTGTATAATAAGAATAATGTCTAATGCCTCTGTCATGAATCTCATAAAAAAAATCGTACCAATTTTCCTCCTTTGCTTTATGTGCCCTATATTGTATAATCTCCATTTATTCATTATTTTCTGAGCACATTGCCAAATGTAGAAAGGGTACAGACACAGGCATAACTTTAACCCCGGTACAAGAAACCGTGATGGGCCCCCCTGACACCCCGCTTTCCATCCGAGCCCCAGGCTTCCAATTTTGGGAGGGCATCCATGGACATCCTCCCAGAACCCTGTCTCCTACGTGCCCACTTGTCCATCAGTGCCACCTATCAGTGCTGCTTATCAGTGCTCAATGCCCATTAGTGCCATCTATTAGTGCTCATTAATGCTGCCTATCAGTGCCAAATATCAGTGCTCATCAATGTCCCCTATCAGTGCTTATCAATGCCCATCAGTGCCGCTTTTTAGTGCTCATCAATACCGCATATCAGTGCTCATCAATGTCCATCAGCGCCGTGACCAGTGCCCATCAATGCCACCTTTTAGTGCTCATCATTGCACATTAATGCCGCCTATCAGTGCCTATCAATGCTACCTATCAGTGCCCATCAGTGCAGCCTATCAGTGCTCGTCAATCCCAGTGATCAGTACCCATTAGTGCCCATCAATGCTGCCTATCAGTGCTCATCAATGCCACCTGCCTCCTCTGAAGGGCTCTGAGCTGAGAGCATTTCTCTCATATAGCTCAGAGCCGGCATTGACAGGCCCCCCCTCCTCCCTCGTATGGATGGGTGAGGAGACAGCCGATCTGATCCTCCTCCCCCCACCTCTCTCCTCTTGTGTGCACTACATGAAGTGTGAAGCTAATGAGCTCACACATTCCCCGGTGCACTCAGGAGGGATAGGGAGGGGCGGGGGGAGAAGGACCAGATCGGCTGTCTCCTCTCCCATCTGAGGGAGGGAGGGAGGATGGGGAACTGTCAATGCCGGCACTCTCCGCTCAGAGCCCCGTGACTAGCAACCCCACAGGGGCCCCCGACAGTGACAGAACGCCAGGGCCCAGTCACAAGTGTGACTGTTGTGACCCTGGTAGTTCCGCCACTGGGTACAGAGTGTATAGAAATCAAAATAGAACCATAGCCAGAATCTGTAATGCCCCTCCCACCCTCTAAAAAAAAAAACCTTGAAGTCAGATTACAATGAGTTTTGGCCACGTTTATTTTCAAACTTTGCATTGCAAATTAACAATAAAACAGGACAAGGGTCCCTGAAGTACTTTGATTGTCTGGAGAGACAGGACAGCAATAGATATCTCCATTTAGACATGATGTATCCTATGCAGACCCTCAGACAGTCTTTGAGAGAGGGGAAGAGGGAGTGTGTGCGTGTCTCTGTCCTGACTCCTTTACTTATAGTATGTGTGTGTAAATTTTAGCTTCTATGATTGAGCTCTGTAAACAGGCTTTTTTCTAGCAAGAGGTGAAGGAGTAACTAGAATACATGTCAAAATTTTCTCTCCTGGCAGAGAATGAGAATTACATTAACACAGGGGTCTCCAAACTATGGCCCTCCAGTTATTCAGGAACTACAATTCCCATCATGCGTAGTCATGTCTGTGAATGTGAGAGTTTTGCAATGCTTCATGGGACGTGTAGTTCCGCAACAGCTGGAGGGCCGTAGTTTGGAGGTCACTGCATTAACATGTACTATTTAGTATTTACTTGACAAAATAAAAGAGAACAATATATAAACATTATAATATAATAACAATGTAATAAAAAAAAAAAAATCTCTCCATCAGGGATTGGACTATGAAGCAAAAAAGGTGTCTATTGGACGCAAACAAAAAACAACTGGATTTAAATCTCCCTTACTGTGTGGAGAGGTGATAAGGTCAAGCCATTAGGCATAACTGATGTTTTCTACTTATGGGATAAAAATCTGTGACCAGCGCCTCACCTCCATCTTTCCTTGGAATCAGCCATCCATACATGATTGTCACATGATCTAGCTGAAATGGGATGGATTGGGCAATGAACATTATATGAGTAGGCAGAGCTGGCCCAAGACATTGTACTGCCTAGGTCCAAGAAAAAAATGCTGCCCCCCACCTAAAAAAAAAAAAAATCACGCCTACCAAAGGGCCCCTCATTCATTATTTTATATCATGATAATTAAAACTAAAATTACATTTATCAGGAAGTGAGATTTACTCGCAACAGTACCTTGTCTGTATGCAAAATTATATGACATGACATGACACCATGTTACGGCTCCCCCATCTTGGCGCCCTAGGGCATCCATGGGTGCAGTGTGTCAGCACAGTGCCCCCCCCCCCCCATCCCTCAGGGCCAGTGTGCAGTGAACACGTTGCACCCATGGATGATATGCCACTGGGATAGGGCAGTATATAGGTGGGCTAGGGCAGTTTAGGGGGTGGCTAGGGTAGTATATAGACAAGCTAGGGTAGCATATAGATAGGCTAGGGCAGTATGGGGGTGGGTTAGGGTATTATAGGGATGGCTAAGGGCAGTATAGGACCAGGCTGATTGACCTGTGCTCCCTCTGGTGGTTGGTCTGGCCTGCTCCGGGAGTTGCGATGTGTGATTTGGGGAGAATTCTCTCCCCTGCTGTCCCCTCCTTTTCACAAAATGGATGGGCAGGGCCACCTTCACATCTGTGCCATGCACCGTGCCCGACCACCTTTTGTAGGCTTGGGGAAACCAAAGTTTTGGCTCCATTTCTTCCCCTGAGACGACACCTGCCCACAGGCATCTGTCCATGTCTCTCATTAGCCACCCCCCATGGCGTTGGGCATGGCGCTCCCCACACCTCCTTGGGGGTACATAGGGGAGGTTTTTGCACCAGGAATTGCAGACTCACTCAGTCACCTAGGAGAATCATCCCACACCACTGACTTCACATTTGTATGCTTTGGCAGACTTCCACTCATTCTGGTATATTCGTTTATTTCCTATGGATTTCACACTTTCCTATCCTTATATATCTTTTACTTTTTCTTGACTTTTTTTTGCCACACTCTCTATTGGTATTATTGTTTCTTTTTCCTCCACTTCCGTGGTCTCCATCTGTTTCACTATACATCTTTGATCATTTTATCTCTTGCTCCATACTCCTGCTTGTGCTCTACTATATGTATATTATACAGATACCTCCTTTACTCCATTACTATATATAGTAGGTGACCTTATTTCATTATTTTTACATATTCTTATATATGCATATACACATATATTTGTTACAGCAAACCGCTATGGAGCACAAGGGATATCTTCCCACATTGGATATACCACTCTTATCTCCCACATGTCCCCCCTTGGAGGCTGTCTTTTTGTTCCACTCCTTCAACTCCCGGATCAGGCGTTTGCGGCCGCTACCTGGGGGTTGCACAGGTCTCTCATCCCGGCTCAGCCGATGTGAGTACTTATCCGCCTTTAGGTCCATTTTAAAATAACATTTTATGATTACTGCATTGTATTTTGATACTATGTATTATATTTATAGACAAAATACACATCTGCTCTTGAAGAAGTGAGTTGAATCTCACGAAATGCATTGAGCCTCAAGATGTTAATGTACCAATATGCAATTTATACTGTTATGGACCTATATGTATACTTTTTGTATCTTTACTGTTTGATCATGTCTACTGTGTATTGTATGACAAAATAAAATGCAGTATTTATGGCCTACGGTAATCATCTCATTTAAAGTCCCATCAGCGTTTTTCTTTTCTTTTTATGTACGAATAGGGATGGAGGTGTGTTACCTATAAATCAGTCTCAGACCCTGCTCTCTTTTTTGAAAAAAAAATCTTTGTCAATTTGCTGCCCCTCTCAAAGTTTTGCCTGGGTCCAATGGACCCAGCGGGACCCATGGTGGGGCTGGCCCTGTGTGTAGGGGTACTTTCAAGCACCTATTTCACATGTTGTGAATGATCATCATTTCTTACTAATGGTTTCTTCATTTGCTATGGTTAACTATTTTGGCATCATTTAGAAAAGAAGGTGTTTCATGTTAACCGCTTAAGGACAGCCCCACGTTTTATATACTGCCGCAGGGCGGCCCTTATGTGCGAAATCAAGTACCTGTACGTGATTTTTTTCCATGGGCTCTGGGGTGTGTGCGCATGCGCTGCCAGAGACCCGCTTTCACTGTGATTGGACAGCAGGAGCCACTCACCCGGTTCGGTGGACCTGATGTCCGCCGCAAACCCAGCGATCATTTTGAGAGAGGCAGAACGGCGGTCTGCCTATGTAAACAAGGCAGATCGCCATATCGCTAGTAAGGAAGACAGAGATCTTGTGTTTCTGCTAAGCAGGAACATAGATCTCTGTCTTCCTGCAGTTAAACCATCCCCCACACAGTAAGAAAGCACTCCCAGGTAACACATTTAACTCTTTGATCAGCCCTGATGTTAACCCCCTTCCCTGCCAATGTCATTAATACAGTGACAGTGCATTTTTTTTTAGCATTGATCACTCTATTGGTGTCACTGGTCCCCATAAAGTGTCACTTAGTGTTAGATTTGTCCACCGCAAAAAATCTGTGATCGTCGCCATTGCTAGTAAAAAAATAAAAAATAAATAGAAAGCCCATAAATCTATTCCATAGTTTGTAGACACCATAACTTTTGCTCAAACAAATCAATAAACATTTATTGGATGTGTTTTATGGTAGAAAGTAAAAAATAGTGTTTTTTTTCAAAATTGTCGGCCTTTTTTTGTTTATAGTGCAAAAAAGAAAAACTGCAGAGGTGATTAAATACCACCAAAAGAAATCTCTATTTGTGGGAAAAAGGACACCAATTTTATTTGGGTATAGTGTCGCATGACCGCGCAATTGTCAGTTAAAGTAGCGCAGTGCCGTATTGCAAAAAATGGCCTGGTCAGGAAGGAAAAGGGGGGGGGGGGTAATGTTAATGTTTAAAACAAAATAAAAAAACTAAAATAAGCTGGATCACACAGGCAATCTTGATGAATTTGGTCTACTCATTTCGGTGACTAACTTTCAACTGTTGATGTCTGTAGTTAACTTTACAAGAAGCTAATACATGACCCATTCCAATGCTTCTTTGCATCCCACAACTGCCACGGCATTTATAAGGGATGCCTTTGTATCCTATCTGATAATTATTCTATGTCATCAAAAATGAAACACAAGAAATGTAGTTGTGTATATGTGTGCCTGTATGTGTTTTTCTACATATACTAATGGCTGATGTTTTGGAGGCTGACCCTTTTGCTCTTCCTTCTAAGATCAGCTCCTAATCAGATTATCCGGCATAATAAAATCACGAAGCACTGAATAATGTAGGTAATATATTTTACGAGCACTTCTGTATTGAAAATGATGGAAGGTTGAACAATTATTAGGCAAAGAGCTGATGTAATGTATTTTGCTGCACTTGGTCCACGCTGATCTCACAGGAAACTACTATTGAATTCCAGCTAACATATTTTATGACATTCAGTAAAATCCATTTTAGTGTTTTTCCAATCTACCCAGGATAAACAATCAATCTTAAATTTCATAGTTTTGTTTTTTTTTTGTTTTTTTTTAATTGAAAATTATTCTGATTCTTTACATCTTTAAAAAAAATATTTCTCTGGATATACAATAATTCTGAAATACTGTATATATTTGTAATACTATATACATATTACAGAAACATCCATAAATTTTTTTCTAAAAAGGACAAAAAATGCAGACAAATAACATGCAACTGCTATCTAGTTTAGTAATGTTATTACTCTTACACTGTGCTCTTTTTGGGGGATTTATATTCACTTCCTGTTCCAGAGACTCAAAAGAGAGAGAGTAGAGATGAATAGGGTGCCTTTGGAGAAAGCTATTTCACAGTAAAAATAACAATGTCTCCAAAGTTTGCCAAAGCAAAAACTAAGTTTCACTCATTGAGCTGCTTATGTGAAATTTGCTTGAAAAAAATAGCTCTTTTATTTTTATTTAAAGGGGGCATGTTTTGGGTGTAATTTTAGGCTAGATAATTTCATTTAGTGTTCTTTGTGTGTTTTTATAATTATTTGTCTACTTTTGCTTTACGTTTTTTAGTTTAATTTTACCAACAGTCAGTTTTTAAAAAAAATAAATAAATAAAGCTGAAAGGGCCTGCTTTTTTGGAACATGTCCAGGATAGTTGAAATGAGCTTCAGTATTCCTCAAGAGTGATATAAAGTCCATTCTACAAATGAAATCCACCTTGCCTAAGTGTAGATCTACTCAACATGAGTGAAAATCCACTTTAAATAAGTTTTCACAGGGCATATTTCCTCATTTTTGCTGGCTGCTTTTGACTTTTTTTCATAGCCGTTCCCTGTTTACATGCACTATAATCCCACTGCGCGGGACTTCCTCAACCTGGGGGGTTGCCTTGCACCGCAACAGCCACACCTTTAGTGGCTCTGGGGAAGACAGTGTGACTCCTTAGAGTCTGCAACTCTGAAACACATCTGTTTGCGCGCAGTCACACTGCACCTGCATCTTCTAGGACCGGTACTCTAGTACATCCGTTTAGTCGTTCCTACTTTCCCGCTAGACCAAGAGTTTTACAGTCTAAGGCGTTCCAGTCCTCAGATCATGACAAATGGCTGGGCTCACATTGACTTAAAAAAACTATACTTGAGTTTTCTGAATTGCAGCGCTGGGGTACATTTTCTTTTCCAATATTTTTTATTAAGTAATATCCAAAAATAGAACAGAGGATACATACACTATTGCATATGGAATCATACAACAGTTTTCTCTCACAACAGAGTGGAATACAGAGGAATACAGAGGAAATAGGATACATTTTCTGTTGCCCTCTACTGTCTGAATTTGTAAAAAGCTTTGGTTTAATAATTACCACAGAGTTAATTTGTTATAGATAGGTACTTCCTGTCCCTGCTAGCTGGGTTGTTGACTCAAACTACCTCTGTTGACACTTGGAATCGACCTTGGCTTGTGACCCCAACTACAAAACTCTTCTCCTGGACCGACCTTGGCTTGTGACCCTCGACTTCAAAACTCTTCTCCTGCACTGACCTTGGCTTGAAACCCCTACGTAACTCTTCGCCTGCACTGGCCTTGGCTTGTGACTCCGACACCGATCATCTGTCTAGCAATTCAAACAATTCAACTTCTTAAGAACAGAGAACTGTGCTTAGCCTGACGTTTTTGGCCATTGGTCTCCACTCACTACAGGTATTCTCCTAACAAAATAATCTGGCCTAAAGAACATGGGGACTGCCACAACTTCAGGATCCCCCAGTGAACATGTCGTTTCGCTAACTGAGGGGCTGTTACAAACCAAGCCTAGATGATTCAAGGCTTATAAGCGCAAGTACAAGAGTTACAGGGGGCAGTATTTGAATTGCAATCACAACTTTGCAGCAACAACAACAAACAACTACAAGCAGTGATCCTAACCACCTCCCTTTGACTGATAAATTCAATGGGAATCCAAAACATTATAGAGGCTTTGTGAATCATTGTCTACTGCACTTCCAGCTGCAGCCATACCAATTTGCAACCTCACGTTCCAAGACAGGCTTTATAATATCTCTGCTCATTGATGAGGCCCTGGCATGGGCTTCCCCATATTTGGAGCAAGATCATGCTATTCTAGGAGATTTGGAGGTTTTTGTGGCAACCATGTATTTCATTTTAGATTATCTGAATTGCAGTGCAACTGCTGAAACTTTTATTGAACTTGTGCCATAGGAAATGTCCTGTTGGTGAATATGCTGCTGTATTTTGTTGATGAGTAACTGATACCACTTTGAACGACAATGCAAAGCACTTTCACTTTAGAAAAGGAGTTTCTGAGGATATAAATGATGAGCTACCCAGAATATATAAGCCAAATGGTCTTGATAACTTTATTAAATTGAGCAAGATCGATACATGATTTATGGAGAGAGGAATTGGGAAACAAAGATTAGTCAGCTTTAATTCTTCCTTTAATCTTGGACCAATGGCCAAAACGTTTATTAGCTCTGAACTAGAACCTGAACCTATACAGATTGGATCTCTTAGGTTACTGAAAAGAGAAGTAGATATGAACCAAATCTTTGCTTCTATTGAGGTCAGTCAGGTCATTTCGTCCACAATTGTCCAAATAAATCAAGTGGGATCCATTACACAACCCTTGTCTCCTATAACATAAGGAGAAAGTGAAGTTGTTTGTCATCACCCGCATTTTATTTTAAACATCACTCTTAGTCCCGGTTCACATTTGTGCAATGCGGGAACGCAGCGAATATGCAGCGTGATCCTGCATCCGCACCCCTGGCAGTTCACACTGCCATATGCGATACGCAGGGGGTGTCAATTAATAGTTAACGACACCCCCAGTTGCGATCGCATATTGCAGTGCGATCTGCAGGTTTGCACAGAATCGGATCGCACTAGTGTGAACCACTATGCGATCCGATTCTGCTGCAGATAAAAAAAGGGTCAGGTGCGTGTTTAGTGCGGATGCGGTGCGAATTCAGCCATACAAAGTGTATGGCTGAAATTTGAACCGCACATGAGATCGCATGTAATTTAGAAGCAGTGCGCTCCGAATTACATGCGATCTCCATGATCGCACTAATGTGAACCGGGGCTTAAAGAGAAAGACCAGTTATTCTCCATCTCAACAATGCTGGATTCTGGGGCTGGTGGAAACTTTATGAATTTGAGGTTTGCTGAAGAAAATTGCATCACCCAAATACCTAAACCATCCCCATGTACATATGGAGACAGTGGATGGATCTCTACTCACCTCTGGAGTAATTGTTTCTCTGCGGTTAAGTATCAAACCTGGACTTTAAGAGTTAATATCTTTCAATCTGATCTCTTCTCCTCAATTCCCTGTTATGTTAGGAATATCATGACTATCAGTTCATAACCCAACTATTGACTGGCAGGCCAGAAACCTTGCCTTTTCTTCTGAACATTGTCAGTTACACTTTCTAAAGAAAGACATCTCACCTGCTATTATCAGAGTGACATTGACTAACCTGGAAAGTTTGCCCCCCCCCCCCTCCCCCCAGTACAAAGACAT
The DNA here is from genome assembly GCF_965119305.1 of Pelophylax lessonae. Lineage (NCBI taxonomy): Eukaryota > Metazoa > Chordata > Amphibia > Anura > Ranidae > Pelophylax > Pelophylax lessonae. The sequence continues at coordinate 96,083,915 of NC_138768.1, forward strand.
TAAGGACATTTGTGATAAGAAAAATGCGGACCAATTGCCACTGCACCGAGTCTATGATTGCCCCTAGATAAACAAGAGAATTCCACCAGAGGCTACCTCACAAACCTGGCCGTAAGATGTCCAGGGGGCATCCTGGGAGGAGGGAAGTAGGCCTGGCCTGTCATGACCTAGAATTCAACTTGGGACCTCTGCTGTGTCTGGCAATGACTCTTCTTGCTAAGCTACCTGAGATGCTGGACAGCACCCTGTCTGCTCCATTGGACAACCCTGCCTTGTGCCTTGACTTTAAACTCTTTGCTCTTCCCATGAACTTCCTGATTTAATCCATGTCTCTGCACATCCTGTTTACCAGATTGTTGTGCTCCACACATTATCCTGCCCACTACCTTGAACTACCTCTATTGCTACTTGGAATTGACCTTGGCTTGTTAGCCCCACCAGCGAAACTCTTCTCCTGCACAACCTTGGCTTGTGACCCCCGACTATGAAACTCTTCTTCTGCACCGACTTGGATTGTGACTCCGACACTGATCGTCTGTCTAGCGGTTCACACAGTTCAGCCTCTAAAGCCTCGTACACACGCACCGATTGTTGGCCGACCGATCGGCCGTCTTTTGTCCAGTGTTGTTGTGTTGGTTGAAATGTGCTCTAGACTGCACACGAATTTTGTCGGCCAACAACAACCAACTGCAGAAGTGATGTCATGTTCTGGTCTTCTTTTCGTGTGTTTTTTCTTCTCTGAGCATGCCCAGTCTTGCTCATCTGATGTTTGTCGGCCGAAATCTGTACTGACTGACGAAGAATCGGCCGCTCTGGTGGTGGCCAACAAACATTTTATAGCATGCACACCAGATTTTGTTCGGCCAAAAAGTCGCAGTCGGTTGTCGGAAGCATCATACTAACAAGCCGACAATCGGCCGATCGGACGTTGGCCGACAATTTACGGCCAACAATCGGTGCGTGTCTACGGGGCTTTAAGAACTTCAGTATTTGTGGATGATCCTAAGCTAAGCAGGGCAATAATATCTAAGCAGGATGTGGAAATCTTACAAGAAGACTTGAACAAAATAATGGGGTGGTCATCTACATGTCAAATGAGGTTTAATGTTAGAAAATGTAAGGTAATGCATTTGGATGCCAAAAATACGAATGCAAGTTACTCACTAGGGGGAGAACCTCTGGGGATATCTAAGATGGAAAAGTACCTGGGGGTCCTAGTAGACAACAAACTCAGCAATGGCATGCAATGCCAAACTGCTGCGAGCAAAGCTAACGGAATACTGACATGTATTAAAAAGGGGATTTACGATAATTCTCCCTCTCTACAAGACACTGGTCCGGCTGCATCTTGAGTATGCCATACAGTTCTGGGCACCGGTCCTCAGGAGGGATGTGCTGGAACTGGAGAAAGTCCAGAGAGGGGCAACAAAGCTAATAAAGGAACTGGAGGACTTCTGCTATGAGGAAAGACTACAAGCATTGAACTTATTCTCTCTGGAGAGGAAACGCTTGAGAGGGGATATGATATCAATCTACAAATACTGTACTGGATACCCTAGCATAGGGAACAAACTTTTCAGTGAAAGGGAATTTAACAAGACATGCGGCCTTTCACTAAAATTATTTATTATTTATTATTCTCTTCAACAAGCAGTGGTATCAGCAGGGAGCATCAATAGTTTAAAAAAAACTATTAGATGGGCACCTTAACGATCACAACATAAAGGGGCATTTGATGTACTATTGACAGCGCACAAACACACACGCACGCACACGCGCACACGCGCACACGCGCACACGCGCACACACGCACACACGCACACACGCACACACGCACACACGCACACACGCACACACTAGGTTGGTGTCTTTTATCAACCTCACTAGCTATGTAACTGAGAACTGTGCTTAGCCTGGCAGTTTAATAAAGTGTTAATTAGAAACACATTTTATTTAAAACAATTGTTTTAACCTGTCAGTTTTCTTTAAGTGGAAGGGGGATGGAAGCTCATCCCTTTGACATGCAGATGAATTAATCAGAGTAGATATAAATTTGCAATGTGACTTATCTCTCTATCTCATGTCTAAAACATGTTTATAAACAGTCTGTCTATTTCTTAACAGGAGTAGCTATAGAAGAATTTACACAGCAACTCCCGGCTGTTACTTTGACAGTCAGCAATTGCCAACAAGTTTGGAGAAGTAGGTATGACAGCTGAACATATGGACAGGGTGCACTACACACTAACTTTGTACTTCGAAGACCCCATGTCCACAATTGGTTAGTCAAGGAAAAACTGTAGTGCCCTTGTTAACACCTTGCATTAGGCTCCACAAAGATATACTGTACATACACTATATTACCAAAAGTATTGGTACGCCTGCCTTTACATGCACATGAATGCCATCCCAGTCTTAATCCATAGAGTTCAATATTGTGTGTCTATGGGAATGTTTGACCATTCCATTATAGTGTGTCTATGGGAATGTTTGACCATTTTTCCAGAAGCGCATTTGTGGACGAGAAGGCCTGGCTCACAGTCTCCGCTATTATTCATCCCAAAGGTGTTCTACTGAGTTGAGGTCTTTATGGACCTTGCTTTGTGCATTGGTCCAAATCATTTGTTGGAGGAGGGATTATGGTGTGGAGTTGTTTTTCAGGGTTTGGGCAAGGGAACTCTTAAGGCGTCAGCATACCAAGCCATTTTGGGCAATTTCATGCTCCCAACTTTGTGGGAACAGTTTGGGGATGGCCCCTTCCTGTTCCAACATGACTGTGCACCAGTGCACAAACAAGGTCCATAAAGACATGGATGAGCGAGTTTGGGGTGGAGGAATTTGACTTGCCTGCACAGTCCTGACCACAACCCGATAGAACATCTTTGGGATGAATAAGAGCGGAAACTGCGAGCCAGGCCTTCTCGTCTACATCAGTGCCTGACCTGACAAATGCTCTCCAGGAAGAATGGTCAAACATTCCCATAGACACACTTCTAAACCTTGTAGACAGCCCTCTTAGAAGAGTTGAAGCTGTTATAGCTGTAAAGGGTGGATCCGCTCAATATTGAACCCTACGGACTAAGACTGGAATGCTTTAAAGTTCATGTGCGTGCAAAGGCAGGCATCCAAATACTTTTGGTAATTTAGTGTATATAAGATATAAGTCTATTAAGATATATTATTTGTGATATAATATTTATGAATATTTAGGAAAACAGACCCCTTACATTCATTTTCATTAGACTTTACTAACCCATTGTATATATAGCCACTTCTCATAAATCGGCTTGTTGAGTTATGACACAAAATAAATTCTTCTTAACTTGTTTGTTTTCTCCTGGCTTCTAAAAACAGTATTAATTATTTTTATGCCTTTTCTTCATTAGTATATTCATTTCACGAAATATGTGTGACAGAGTAAATTATAACATTGTTTAATGCAAACATATCTGGCGCGCTTATTGAGTGCATCCACACCATATATTTTGCTTTTCATTTAGCTAAGTGGCCGCTGTTAATAACCCCAGCTGCTGTGAACAGCGTATAACCCCTTGAGAAGAAATTTGCTTTTAATCATTTTCTGTGATTAATTTATGTTCATTATTGCGCTAATTTTTCCTTCACTGGTTGGTGTCCCTGTTGTGAATTTCCTTAATGAGCCTGAAATGGAAATTGTTTTCAAAACATAACTTTGCATCTTATAATATTATTGACAAAGAGTGGGCATGCAAGAGGAGGTTAAAGATTCTTCATTTGTTGTAAATGAGGCAGAGCTAATGTAGGTTACTGTTTAAAGGGAGAAACTACTATGTGAGTTTAGTGAGAAGTCATCATTAGTTTAAGAAGAACTCTGGTCGAAACAACCACATTTTTATGATTTCTAAAATCATAGCTCTTCAGATCTCTTAATATAGCCAATTAAAGCTCAACCTCATAAAATTAGAAAATTCCATCTTGTGGGGCTGGGACCACACTTCAAGGGTTAACTGCTCATCTAGACCTAGGGGCATTAACATAAGATTTATTTACCTGATCCTTCACTCATTGGTGCTGCAAGACCAGTCCCCACCATGCTCCAGTGGTCTAAGGTCCTGATGTCATCAAGACTAATGCAGTGTCCATAGCCCTGCATTAGTCACAATGACATCAAGGGGCAGTCCACCACCAAAGCATAGGGGTGCATCATCTGCTGGGGGAGCAGAGGATTGGGTAAGTAAAAGTGCTTTTATTCTCGTCAAGACATAAATGCGCAGTTAAGCCTAGCAGTGTTGGGGCCGCCCAAATGCAAGGAGGAGTTTTCAAGTTTCCTGGAGTTGGGCTTTAACCACTTGCTGACCCATGTACATATTAAAAAGTCCTGTTGGCAAGTGGTTTTACCAGGATCAATATATCATTTTTTTTCAGCTGGCAACCAGCTTTTAGTAGAAGTGATCACTTTTACAGTGATCCAAAGGTTCCTCCCTTCCCCTGCCACAGTAGTTCCAGAACTCTCCAACTCTTCCCCTCTTCCTCTGTGACAAATTATCCCGGATGCAATGAGGATTTCATCATTTCCAGTTTCAGAGTCATTATTTTTCTGTTCAGGCATAATCTGTGTTTAGTTAGTTACTTCGGATGCTTTTACTTTTCGATGTCTCCATAAGGAGTACCAGTGACCTGACCAAAGCTCTCACAAGGGGGCTTGTTTTCCTCCTTGTGATAGCAGTAAAGGTAATTAAAAAAAAAAAAAAGGAAAGTAAGTAAATAAATAAAATGAATTGAACAAAAAATGTAAAACCCCATTCCCAGCACATACATACAAAAGCAAATAAGCACGTATATGTAAATGGTGATTGCACCACACATGTGAGGTATTGCTGTGAAAATCAGAGTGAGAATAATAATTCTAGGGCCATAATTCACGATTTACTCTAAACTGATAACCCGTATAGGTCAATTCTAGGTACCATGGTTCTTTGCTGTTTCACTGGCAGGCAAATAATTAAGATAAACTCCAGAATTGTGGATAAATGAAAAATTGAGTACATGATCTGAACAAGTATAGTAGTTTCGAGAAAGATTTGCTCTCAACGGCAACCCTGATAATGGTGCCACATCCCATATATAGATATAGAACAAAGACATCTGTTCCCCTGGTGGTGGGAGTTTTCAGGCGCTCAAATGAATTTACAAAATATAATGTACAAGAATATATGTTTTATTGAGAACATAATAATGAATTAAAAAGAGGCAAACAGTAATTTACATTACATATGGTGCAGATGACATGGGTACTACAGCAGAAGAAACCCAATGCGTTTCGAAGTAAACACTTCTTCTTCAGGGGTAAATCTGACTTTATAGTAATTTTTCTATAGTAGACAACAGTAGATTCATTATTAGTATATCAAGTTGTTATATACACATAAAAGTAAAAAATCTGTAAATATCATGTTCTTTGATGCTTACTGTTATACACTTACATCAACTGCGTTATGTGACGTTTACACTGTTTAAAAGTATAGTAGTTTAGGAAGATATAACATTTTCACGGCACATATCCGACCAAATCAAGAAAAGGGGTATGAATGCCAAGTGACTATTCTTTGAATCAGTCATTGAAAGAGGGGTTGGTAATTGGCGGCATATAAGGAATCCAAAGTAGGCAAGATGTGAACACCCAAATAAGGTAAAGTGTGTGTGTGTGGGGGGGTGGGTGGGTGACACACAAAACTGTATTGTTTTTCGATTTAGGAATGCCAGGGAGGATTTTAATAAATATTCAAGGCATTCGATTTACTTGAAAAAGGAAATAGATGGTCCTCCGAACCCTGCTTAGTAAAGCCCAGAATAGATAGGTGCTCACCTATATGGTATTAGGAGGCTGTAATAAAATAAGATCATGTATCAAAAGATAAATAAATAATAAACAACCCCCCCCCCCCTCCTAAATAATAAACACCCCCTCCTACTAAGATCATCCTCCAAACAAATCAACCCTAACCAGCTTGTTCCCTTTGGCCACCCTGTCTAGTGCAACATTCCATGGGAGCTGGTGTATTGCTACCACCAAAGCCCCCTGCTCCCTGCTCCACCTGCACTATGCAACCTGCCTGTACCCTGTGGAGCCAGCAACCCACCCTAGAACCACAATATACTATCGAAAGGTTGTGTTTAATAAAAAATTATTTATTTGATACCTCCATCCCGGTTGACATGTAAAACAGTATTTACCTAGAACCACAATAGGTGAATGAAGTGCTAAATTTCACAGGGACTAGGCTGGAATCCGAGCCGGACTAATGGATCATCAATCACTCATTGCCTTTGAAGAGACATAGAGAAAAAAGTCCAGAATCGGTGTGCAATGCTAGGAGTATGTAGCAAACAGGAAAAGTCCATCAAAAAACATCCTCAATAGAATACGGTAAATTCTGATGTGAATAAACAGTGCTGGATAACCGATTCCTGAATTGGTATAATGTAACCATATACTGCTGCATAACCATGTGGGTAACAGTTGGTAGGTGGGAGGTGTCTGTCCCTATTGTCTACCTTGCCTGCTATCCTTGGCTTTCTGGACTCCCTGGATTTGATCACCTGCTTGACTTGACCCCTCTAGAACACCTCCTGCTTGACTTTGGTTTCACTAACAACTATGTCCCTGCACAAAACCTCGGAAAAGCAAAAATTTGCAACGCTGTTAGATTGTGTTATAAAGTGCAATGGTGCGAATACATATACATATATGCTACCTAAAAAAAAAAAGTGCATAAACTATGTGCAAAATCATTTAATTACATCTAAATACTTCAATACATAAAGTGCAAAATTGCATAAGAACCACAAAATTACTGCAGTACTAGGCAATAGAGTGCAAAATTAGATATGGACCATAAAATCATAAAACATGTATACAAAAAATATATTGACCCCATATAATGGCTATTTAGATGAAACGCGTCAACTCTACTGCTAATGCCGTCTTTTATCTACTTGTACAAGCGCTATACCATCAAGTCTGTGTAAGTGTGTTTCTTCTTTTTTACTTTTAAATGTTTTAAAAGATACACACTATGTAAGCTTTTTATTTTTTGAGCGTCTGGAAGAGGATTTTCTTGCTGCTCTTACTGCTATTGGCTATAGTATTCCATATTAGTGGATGACGTTGAAGGATTGAGCCATCAATCTTTGGATATACTACTGGTATAAAGCCCATCTATTTCATACAAGCCTGAATGACCCAAAAGGTGTATACTTTATTGGGTACACTACATCTGGTAAGCCTTCATTACAGTTGTCCTGTTGGTGGTGGTCAAGCACCTGAATTCACAATAGAAGACTTATCAGCACCTTTGCACATCTATGGTGGAATTTGTGGACTTTATGCTATGATGAGTAGGGATGGCTTTGCGGTTCGCCCAGTGGTCGGTTCGCGGCGAACTTTGCTTTTTCGCAGCGCGACGATTTTGTGAACATATGGCATTGTTCGCGGCAGCCATATTAGTTTACATTGGGGAGAACTTTGACTCATGACACAACCATTAGGTGGAACAGGACAGCCAATTGAAACATTTCAGCACATTGACCTTCTCCCTACCTTATAAATAGACCTGACCTGGCAGGCATTTCACATTCTGCTTTTTGTCAGTGTAGGGAGAGGCTGTGTGCACCAGGGACAGATTGTCAGTGACACAGATCACTCTGTTAAGGTCCACAAAAGTCCTTTTAAGGGCTGGTATTTGGTATAGGTGTACTGTCTCTTTTGTCAGTGTAGGGAGAGGTTTGCTGTGTGCACCAGGGACAGATTGTCAGTGACACAAATCGCTCTGTTAAGGTCCACAAAAGTCCTTTTAAGGACTGGTATTTGGTATAGGTGTACTATTCTTTGGTGTGCAGTGCACTATATAGGGGTGTAATACACTTATAATATACTTTCTAATATAGAAAGCATATTATAGTGGATTTGTATTGTGCACTGTGCAGCATTGTGACTGGTGTGTTGAGCGTTTCTGCAGCAATACTACAAACAGTGACATAAGCACTTTTAAAAAAGTATTATAACTGGTGTGATAGTCCAGTGGCCCCCCAATACCACATATTGAAGTGGGGTGTTATCTGAGTATACTTTTAAGTGTATTAGTGTCCTGCAACAATATTGCCTCTTTTGCTGCGTTAACTCTGCTACACACAGTGCCAAACTTACTGGCCAATTTTTTGCACAACTGATGTGATAGACAAGTGGCCCCCCAATACCACATATTGAAGTGGGGTGTTATTCAACAGTATAATTTTATAACAGTGTATTTTAGTCCTGCAAAAATGTGGCCTCTTTTGCTGCGTTAACTGTGCTACACACAATGACAACAGTTACTGGCCAATTTTTTGAACAACTGGTGTGATAAACCAGTGGCCCCCACCACAATACAATGGAGATGCTTTCTCAAACCTCTCCTCGCTGTCTTATCCCAAAAAAGTATTAAATACTGGTGGTCTTTCCCCTCCCGCCTGAGTTTTTCTTATCAACAGAGGACTCTCGGCTTCTCCTCCATCGCGGAGGGGAAGAGACTGCTTCTACAACTCGGCCTCATCTCCCAGGATCTTTCAGCTTTGTCCTCTCAACGGCCTTCTTCATCTAAACGGCCCACCCCAGGGAGCCCCCTGGTCCCATTGTGGCAGAAACAGCAATCCAAGAAGTACAAGGAATCTCGTCCTCCCTGAGATGGCCCCTGACCCCTTGAATAGGGGTCTTGCTCTTCCTCTACTTCCAATTTGACCTACGCGGTCCTGATTTTTTGAACCTTTCGCAATTTTTTTGTCACACCTCCTCAATGACTGCTGCCATTTAATCCCATGGCGGAGGTTCTTTTTTGTCCTCCGCTTTCCCCCCCTCCACGTTCCTCAATATATTTGCTCCTTTTTGTTATAGGGACTCTTTTGTTCCGATTGATCCCTTTGGAATGTTCCTTGTTTCAGGCACCCTTAGACATTTTTGTACTAGAGGTTCATTTGTATCACTCCCTTGGTATCCCCTATACATATGCAGGAGACTCCTCGGAACAGCTTTAGCTTTCTGGGGACCTCACGGTGTCTGTTGTCACTCTTCGGAGTGAAGTGTTTGAACCTCCCTTCTCTCTTGGAGAAATGGGAGGCCCACATTGTTCATTACTACTTTTGATGGTGTTCAATTGGGTGGCACGGATGGGGTGAAAGGTCTTTTTTCTCCTTTCCCCCCACCCGGCGTTGCTCCTTCAATTATTTTGGGCGTTTGCCGGTGCGGTTGCCATGCACCTCCATTTGCTCCGGCTGATTCCACGAGATGGTTTTCTCATGCCCATCCAGAGCACCTACAGGTCTCCTTTTTAGAGACCCATTTGTCCCGTGGCAAGCCCAGTTGTGGCTTTATTCCACCATTGTTTGTTCCTTTTTATGACTCTCATATGCAATGGTATATTTTGTGCATTGTACTAACACTTGTTCTTTATTTTGTCTTCTCTTCCCCTTCCTTCCCCCCTCTCTACCTCCTTATTCTCCCTTCCCCTTAATGGCTTGTATTTGCTTACAGAACATTCCTGCACAGACAGTCTGACTCCTCTGGCTCCTCCTCCATCTTTGGGGCTCCCTCTCCCACCAGGTAGCCTTGGATTTCTCCCCAGCATTCTTCTATCACTGGACAGATGGCTTCTTCTGATCCCCGCTCACCTACTCCGCGTGTAGTGTCGCATAATGTCCAGGGTCTCAACTCACCAACCAAAAGGCGTAAGTTGTTCCAATATTACCACTCCATGCATTTGGATGTACTACTCTTACAAGAAACACATTTCCCCAACACTTACAATCCCTCCTTTGTCCACCAGAAATACCCCTTATTCTTTCTAGCAAACTCGGAATCCAAAACTAAGGGGGTGGGTATCTTTCTCTCCAGGAGTGTCAAATTCACCCCAAATACCACACTCAAGGACCCCGAAGGAAGATATCTCCTCGTTACGGGGGAAATAAATGGACAACCTCACACCCTCTTGTCATATTATACGCCCAATCATGGGCAAGCTCGATTCTTTTCTGAAATGTCCAAAATAATCTCTGACAACACAGTGGGCACCCTCATTATGGGTGGGGACTCAAATCTAGCTTTTGATCTTCGCCTTGACAAATCCAGACCACGTTCCTCCCCATACAAACAACCCTCTAAACAAAGCCTTCGAGTCGCTAAGATCATCTCATCCCTGGGTCTAGTGGATAGTTGGCGAGAGCTCAACCCAAAATCCAAAGACTACACACACTTCTCCGCCCCACACCAAACGTATGCCAGTATTGATCATATCTTCATACCCACCCTTGAGGTCATACAGTCTGGAGACTAAAGTAAACTCTTCTATCAAACCCGGTTCACTGCAATAAATGATTGACAAAGACATAAAGGAGTATTTCCTCTTAAATGACGTAAATAATATCTCCCCTGCTTCACTCTGGGCAGCTCCCAAGGCTGTGATCAGAGGTAAACTTCTACAACTCTCCTCCAAACTTAAACGGCAAAGGCAAGTTGATATAGCTAAATTGGAGGTCTCATTTCATTAACTTTCACAAAAATAACCCTACCAGAGACACACTGGCGCGACTAGATGCAGCCCGTCTGGCTTTGAATTTAGCACTCACTACTGCGGCAGAAAAGCACCTTAGATGGACGAAAGCCAGGTTCTATTCGGAACAGGATAGGATAGGCACACGCTTGGCCTCTAAGCTGACACCTAAACCACGGACTTTAGTGTTCCCTAAAATTAGACTAGCCTCGGGTGCCCTATCTCAGAACCCGCTCTCCGTGATGGAGGCCTTCCGCACCTTTTGCAGCAATCTTTACACCACTATGGACTCCCCCCCCCCTCCTCTAGCGATCAGGAATTTTTAGACAACCTTCCTCTCCCTAGGCTAACTGCCCAACATCGGGCGGAGATGGAAGCCCCCATCATGGAGGAAGAAGTACTTACTGTGATTAAAAACCTTAAACTTGGCTCTGCCCCGGGACCAGATGGTTTCCCGGCACTTTACTACAAAACCTTTTCAGACTCCCTTACCCCGTATCTTGTTACATTTTTCAACACTTTAAGATCGGGTGCCCCCCTGAACGGGGACCTCAATTCCGCACTGTTGACCGTCATCCCCAAACCTAATAAAGATGCTAGTGAAGTTTCCAATTATCGTCCTATCTCCCTGATGAACAATGACTAGGGTTGAGCGAACACGGACTGTATTATTCGTGTTCGTACCGAATAATTGGATTTTTGTTACCCGAACACGGACCCGAAAACTTTACTGTATGTTTGGGTAAAAATCCGTGTTCGGTCATTTTATTTCCGGGTTTTGTATGCATTGGCGCGCTTTTCATGGCGGGCTTTCAACAGCCAATCAACAAGCATTTAACTGGTGTGCCTTAAGCCATCCCAGCCATGCCTACAAATGTATTAGTAGCTGTGATTGGCCATCTGAAGCATGTGACCAAGTCTTTATAAGTCCGAGGCAGCGCCGCTGCGTCATTCTGCTGTGTTAGTTCAGGGACAGAGCACACATCATACGTGCTGGCTGCTGATTAGGGACAGACAGGCAAAAAAAAACATTTGTGTCCGGATAGAATTGAGGGACAGGTCGGAGTGTGTTAGGCAGGGCGAGTTGTAGGACATTTTAGGGAGAGGCTGCTGATTTTTAGGGTCAGTTTTCTACAATCGATTTTGCAGTGACCAATCTTATCATTCCTTTTAGGGAGAGGCTGCTGATTTTTAGGGTCAGACAGTGTGTTCTACAATCGATATTGCTGGGTGGGGTTTGCAATGACCGATCTTATCAATCCTTTTAGGGAGAGAGGCTGCTGATTTTTAGGGTCAGGCAGTGTGTTCTACAATCGATATTGCTGTGTGGGGGGGTTTGCAGTGACCGATCTTATCAATCCTTTTAGGGAGAGGCTGGAGATAGGCAGGTGTCAGTGGTCCACATCGATTTTGCTGTGTGTGGGGTGCAGTGAACACAATCTTTTTTGCCCAGAAAAGTATTTTTCTATCAGTCACTGTGTGCAGCGTTTGTCCTTCAGCTGTGCTGTGCTGACTCTGATCATACACTGCTGTGTTCAGTGTTCAGTTCACATGTGCTATTATTGAGTGGTTTCAAAAATCATACACTTTTATCTATTCCACTATTCAATATACAGCCTTGGGTTAAAAAAAAATAAATTGTGGCCTGCAGCAGAGCTGAATGATATAAGACACTGCTATTCACATCATGTGCTATTGATAAATCACACCAATCTTATATCATATTTTCTATTCCGCTATTCAATAAAAACCTTTGGGTATCAATTAAATTGCGGGATAGTCTGTGTTGGTAGGTGTGAGATACACCTTTCCAAGTTTTTGGGGTTCATCTCACACTTCTGAAGATTTGAGGGTGCTGCCTGTTCCAAACTCCTCCTACTCCTCATCCTGCCTTTTAGGGGTACAAACAATAGTAATTGGGGCCTAGTGTGGTTGTGTACGTGTGAGATACATACACTTTTTTTGATTATATTTTCTATTCCGCTATTCAATAAAAACCTTTGGGTATCAATTAAATTGCGGGATAGCCTGTGTTGGTAGGTGTGAGATACACCTTTCCAAGTTTTTGGGGTTCATCTCATACTTCTGAAGATTTGAGGGTGCTGCCTGTTCCAAACTCCTCCTACTCCTCATCCTGCCTTTAGGGGTACAAACAATAGTAATTGGGGCCTAGTCTGGTTGTGTACGTGTGAGATACATACACTTTTTTTGATCATATTTTCTATTCCGCTATTCAATAAAAACCTTTGGGTATCAATTAAATTGCGGGATAGTCTGTGTTGGTAGGTGTGAGATACACCTTTCCAAGTTTTTGGGGTTCATCTCATACTTCTGAAGATTTGAGGGTGCTGCCTGTTCCAAACTCCTCCTACTCCTCATCCTGCCTTTAGGGGTACAAACAATAGTAATTGGGGAATAGTCTGGTTGTGTACGTGTGAGATACATACACTTTTTTTGATCATATTTTCTATTCTGCTATTCAATAAAAATCTTTGGGTATCAATTAAATTGCGGGATAGTCTGTGTTGGTACGTGTGAGATACACCTTTTCAAGTTTTTGGGGTTCATCTCATACTTCTGAAGATTTGAGGGTGCTGCCTGTTCCAAACTCCTCCTACTCCTCATCCTGCCTTTAGGGGTATAAACAATAGTAATTGGGGCCTAGTCTGGTTGTGTACGTGTGAGATACATACACTTTTTTTGATCATATTTTCTATTCCGCTATTCAATAAAAACCTTTGGGTATAAACAATTAAATTGCGGGATAGTCTGTGTTGGTACGTGTGAGATACACCTTTCCAAGTTTTTGGGGTTCATCTCATACTTCTGAAGATTTGAGGGTGCTGCCTGTTCCAAACTCCTCCTACTCCTCATCCTGCCTTTAGGGGTACAAAAATAGTAATTGGGGCCTAGTGTGGTTCTGTACGTGTGAGATACATACACTTTTTTTGATCATATTTTCTATTCCGCTATTCAATAAAAACCTTTGGGTTTCAATTAAATTGCGGGATAGTCTGTGTTGGTATGTGTGAGATACACCTTTCCAAGTTTTTGGGGTTCATCTCATACTTCTGAAGATTTGAGGGTGCTGCCTGTTCCAAACTCCTCCTTCTCCTCATCCTGCCTTTAGGGGTACAAACAATAGTAATTGGGGCCTAGTCTGGTTGTGTACGTGTGAGATACATACACTTTTTTTGATCATATTTTCTATTCCGCTATTCAATAAAAACCTTTGGGTATCAATTAAATTGTGGGATAGTCTGTGTTGGTACGTGTGAGATACACCTTTCCAAGTTTTTGGGGTTCATCTCATACTTCTGAAGATTTGAGGGTGCTGCCTGTTCCAAACTCCTCCTACTTCTCATCCTGCCTTTAGGGGTACAAACAATAGTAATTGGGGCCTAGTCTGGTTGTGTACGTGTGAGATACATACACTTTTTTTGATCATATTTTCTATTCTGCTATTCAATAAAAACCTTTGGGTATCAATTAAATTGCGGGATAGTCTGTGTTGGTACGTGTGAGATACACCTTTCCAAGTTTTTGGGGTTCATCTCATACTTCTGAAGATTTGAGGGTGCTGCCTGTTCCAAACTCCTCCTACTCCTCATCCTGCCTTTAGGGGTATAAACAATAGTAATTGGGGCCTAGTCTGGTTGTGTACGTGTGAGATACATACACTTTTTTTGATCATATTTTCTATTCCGCTATTCAATAAAAACCTTTGGGTATAAACAATTAAATTGCGGGATAGTCTGTGTTGGTACGTGTGAGATACACCTTTCCAAGTTTTTGAAGTTCATCTCATACTTCTGAAGATTTGAGGGTGCTGCCTGTTCCAAACTCCTCCTACTCCTCATCCTGCCGTAAGGGGTACAAACAATAGTAATTGGGGCCTAGTGTGGTTCTGTACGTGTGAGATACATACACTTTTTTTGATCATATTTTCTATTCCGCTATTCAATAAAAACCTTTGGGTATCAATTAAATTGCGGGATAGTCTGTGTTGGTACATGTGAGATACACCTTTCCAAGTTTTTGGGGTTCATCTCATACTTCTGAAGATTTGAGGGTGCTGCCTGTTCCAAACTCCTCCTACTCCTCATCCTGTCTTTAGGGGTACAAACAATAGTAATTGGGGCCTAATCTGGTTGTGTACGTGTGAGATACATACACTTTTTTGATCATATTTTCTATTCCGCTATTCAATAAAAACCTTTGGGTATCAATTAAATTGCGGGATAGTCTGTGTTGGTACGTGTGAGATACACCTTTCCAAGTTTTTGGGGTTCATCTCATACTTCTGAAGATTTGAGGGTGCTGCCTGTTCCAAACTCCTCCTACTCCTCATCCTGCCTTTAGGGGTACAAACAATAGTAATTGGGGCCTAGTCTGGTTGTGTACGTGTGAGATACATACACTTTTTTTGATCATATTTTCTATTCCGCTATTCAATAAAAACCTTTGGGTATCAATTAAATTGCGGGATAGTCTGTGTTGGTAGGTGTGAGATACACCTTTCCAAGTTTTTGGGGTTCATCTCATACTTCTTAAGATTTGAGGGTGCTGCCTGTTCCAAACTCCTCCTACTCCTCATCCTGCCTTTAGGGGTACAAACAATAGTAATTGGGGCCTAGTCTGGTTGTGTACGTGTGAGATACATACACTTTTTTTGATCATATTTTCTTTTCCGCTATTCAATAAAAACCTTTGGGTATAAACAATTAAATTGCGGGATAGTCTGTGTTGGCACGTGTGAGATACACCTTTCCAAGTTTTTGGGGTTCATCTCATACTTCTGAAGATTTGAGGGTGCTGCCTGTTCCAAACTCCTCCTACTCCTCATCCTGCCTTTAGGGGTACAAACAATAATAATTGGGGCCTAGTCTGGTTGTGTACGTGTGAGATACATACACTTTTTTTGATCATATTTTCTATTCCGCTATTTAATAAAAACCTTTGGGTATAAACAATTAAATTGCGGGATAGTCTGTGTCGGTACGTGTGAGATACACCTTTCTAATTTTTGGGGCACATCTCATACTGCCGAGGATTTGAGGGTGCTTCAGTCTGCCTCCTGCCTGTTCCGAACTCCTCCTACTCCTCATCCTGCCTTTAGGGTACAAAAAATTGTAATCGGGGCCTAGATTGTGTTTGTACATGTGAGATACACCTTTTTTGTAAAATTTGTCCTATTCCGCTATTCAATATACACCCTGTTTGAGTGTAAAAAATTAAATTGCGGGATAGTCTGTATCGGTACATGTGAGATACACCTTTTTAAATTTGTTTGGCGCATCTCCTTCTACCGCCGAGGATTGCAGGGCGCTTCAGTTTGCCTCCTGTTCCCAACTCCTCCTACTCCTCTTCCTCATCCTGCCTTTAGGGTACAAAAAATTGTAATCAGGGCCTAGTCTGTGTTTGTACGTGTGAGATACACCATATTATAACATTTTTCCTATTCCGCTATTCAATATACACCCTTTTGGCATGTAAGAAAATTAAATTATGGCATAGTCTGTATCGGTACGTGTGAGATACACCTTTTAAATGTGTTTGGCGCATCTCCTTCCACCGCCAAGGATTGTAGGGCGCTTCAGTTTGCCTCCTGTTCCCAACTCCTCCTACTCCTCTTCCTCATCCTCTCTTTAGGGTACAAAAAATTTTAATCGGGGCCTAGTCTGTGTTTGTACATGTGAGATACACCGTTTTTTTATCCTTTTTCCTATTCCGCTATTCAATATACACCCTTTTGGGGTAAAAAACATTAAATTGCGGCATAGTTTGCATATTTGACTGTCAGATACACCCGTGCGATACTGTTGTTGTTTTGTTCCGCTATTCAATAAACACCTTTCTAGGGCAAGATCATAAATTACAGAAATATGAGGAGACCGTCAAATAGGGGCCGTGGCCTGGGTCGTGGTGCTGCTGGTAGAGCTCCTGTTGCAAGGAGAGGACGTGGTCGATCTGTGCCAGCTACACGCACAAGTGAAACACCTTCCTCAAGTGTGAGTAGGCGACAGAACCTGCAGCAGTATTTGGTAGGGCATAATGCGCCTCTAGACGTGATGAGGCCTGAAGAAGTACAGGCGATAGTAGATTGGGTTGCTGACAGTGCCTCCAGTTCCTTCACATTGTCTCCCACTCAGTCTACTGCAGAAAGGTCAGAGTTGGCACCTGCAGCCAATGTCCAACTGTCTTTCACCCCCTTGCAAATCAGGCAAGCAGTCTGAGCCCCAAGCCATACAGCAGTCTCTTCTTCTTTTTGAGGACTCTGTCAGCAGGGTTTCCCAGGGCCATCCACCTAGCCCTGCCCCAGAAGTGGAAGAGATTGAGTGCAGCGATGCCCAACAACTTATTTCTCAAGATGAGTACATGCAAGGACCATCGCAGCACGTCTCCGATGATGACGAAACGCAGGTGCCAACTGCTGCGGCGTTCAGAATTGTGGAGACCGACAAGGAGGGCAGGGGTGAAGACTGGGTGGAAGATGATGTGGAGGACGATGAGGTCCTCGACCCCACATGGAATGAAGGTCATGCAGGTGACCTGAGTAGTTTGGAGGAAGAGGCGGTGGTCGCATAGAGCCACCAGCACAGCAGAAGAGGGAGCAGGGTGCAGAAGCGGAGCGGCCGTGCCCTAGACACTACGCCTGCTACTGCCCAACGCAGCAAGGGAACGAGCGCACCAAAGCCAGCTCAAAGGAGTTCTCTAGCGTGGAAGTTCTTTAGAAAATGTGCTGATGACAGGACACGAGTGGTTTGCACCCTGTGCAATCAGAGCCTGAAGCGAGGCATAAACCTTCTCAACCTGAGCACAACCTGCATGATCCGGCATCTAAGTGCAAAGCACGAGCTGCAGTGAAGTAGACACCTTCAAAACCAAGAAACGTCTCTGGCTCATCCTGTTCCCTCTTCTGCTGCAGTCTCGGCCGCTCCAGCCACATCTGTAGTGATACCGGCACCTGCCACCCCACAAACAGACGATCTGTCAGCAACACCACCACCTGGGTCACCAACCATCTCCACAATGTCCCGTGGAAGCGTTCAGCTTTCCATCTCCCAAACACTTGAGAGGAAGAGGAAGTACCCCCCTACCCACCCGCGATCCCTGGCCCTGAATGCCAGCATTTCAAAATTCTTGGCCTTTGAAATGCTGTCATTCCGTCTGGTGGAGACGCACAGTTTTAAAAACCTTATGTTGGTGGCTGTCCCACAGTACGTCGTGCCCAGCCGCCACTACTTTTCCAGGCAAGCCATCCCTTCCCTGCACAACCAAGTGGGGGAAAAAATCAGGTGTGCACTGCGCAACGCCATCTGTGGCAAGGTCCACCTAACTACTGATACCTGGACCAGTAAGCACGGTCAGGGGCGTTATATCTCCCTAACGGCACACTGGGTAAATGCAGTGGCGGATGGGCCTGAGGCGGATAGCAATTTGGCGCATGTCCTTCCACCACGAGGATTGCAGGGCGCTTCAGTTTGCCTCCTGTTCCTAACTTCTCCTTACATAGTTACATAGTTACATAGTTAGTGAGGTTGAAAAAAGACACAAGTCCATCCAGTCCAACCCATGATGCGTGTGTGTTTGCTTTTAACCGTACATTGTGTACCCCTGTATGTTGTGGTCTTTAAGGTGTACATCTAATAGTTTTTTGAAACTATCTATGCTCCCCGCTGATACGACTGCTTGTGGAAGAGAATTCCACATCCTTACCGCTCTTACAGTGAAGAACCCCCTACGCACTTTAAGGTTAAACCGCCTTTCCTCAAGTTTTAGTGAGTGGCCACGTGTCTTATTGTATTCCCTTTCTCTGAATAGTTTGTTCCTTATGCTAGGGTCGCCAGTACAGTATTTGTACATTGATATCATATCCCCCCTCAATCGTCTCTTCTCCAGAGAGAATAGGTTCAGTGCTTGTAGTCTTTCCTCATAGCCGATGTCCTCCATTCCCCTAATTATTTTTGTTGCCCTCCTCTGGACTTTCTCCAGTTCCAGCACATCCTTCCTGCGGACCGGTGCCCAGAACTGGACAGCATACTCCAGATGTGGCCGGACCAGAGTCTTGTAGAGCGGGAGAATAATCTCTTTATTTCTGGAGTGAATCCCCCTTTTTATACATCCCAGTATTCTGTTGGCTTTGCTTGCGGCGGCTTGGCATTGCATGCCACTGCCAAGCCTGTTGTCTACCAGTACCCCCAAGTCCTTTTCCATCCTAGACTCACCCAGAGGTTCACCCCCTAGTGAATAGCTTGCTTTCTGGTTTCTGGCACCCAAGTGCATTACTTTACATTTTTCTACATTAAACCTCATCTGCCATGTGGTTGCCCACCCCGTTATTTTGTTCAGGTCTGCTTGCAAGATTTCCACATCCTGCATAGAAGATATTGGCATGCCTAATTTAGTATCATCTGCAAATACTGAGATTGTACTAGATATCCCCTCCTCTAGATCATTTATGAATAAATTAAACAGGATTGGTCCCAGGACAGAACCCTGGGGGACCCCACTTTCCACACCCGCCCAATCCGAGTACTCCCCATTAATCACCACCCTCTGGACTCTCCCCTGGAGCCAGGTCTCTATCCAGGTACTCACCTTATGATCCATACCTACCTTCCTTAGTTTGTACAGTAAGCGTTTGTGAGGAACGGTGTCAAAGGCCTTTGCGAAGTCCAGATACACCACATCCACAGGCTTACCTTTATCTAGGTGGCAGCTCACTTCATACTCCACTTCCTCATCCTCTACCGCCTCCTCATCCGGACAGCGTAACACCTTCTCCATCAACTTCAGCACGGCCAGGGGTAAACGACAGCAGGCAGTTTTAAAACTTGCCTGTTTGGGGGAAAAAACACACACCGCGCAGGAGTTGTGGAGGAGCATGGAACAGCAGACATATAAGTGGTTGCTGCCAGCGAGCCTCAAGCCCGGCCTGGTGGTGTGCGATAACGGGCGAAATCTCATAGCAGCTCTGGGCCTAGCCGGTTTGACACACTTCCCTTGCCTGGCGCATGTGCTGAATTTGGTGGTGCAGAGGTTCCTTAAAAACTACCCTGATATGTCAGAGCTGCTGCAGAAAGTGTGGGCCGTCTGTGCGCACTTTCGGCGTTCTCACCCTGCTGCTGCTCGCCTGTCAGCGCTGCAGTGTAACTTCGGCCTTCCCGCTCACCGCCTCATATGTGACGTGCCCACAAGGTGGAACTCCACCTTGCACATGCTGGAAAGACTGTGCGAGCAGCAGCAGGCCATAGTGGAGTTTCAGCTGCAGCACGCACGCGTGAGTCGCTCTGCAGAACAGCACCACTTCACCACCAATAACTGGGCCTCCATGCGAGACCTGTGTGCCTTGTTGCGCTGTTTTGAGTACTCCACCAACATGGCCAGTGCCGATGACGCCGTTGTCAGCTTAACTATCCCACTTCTATGCCTCCTTGAAAAAACAATTCGGGCGATGATGGAAGAGGATGTGGCACAGGATGAGGAGGAGGAGGAGGATGAAGAGGTAACATTTCCAAGGCTTTCAGGGCAGTCATTCACTAGGGGCTCCGAGGGTGGGTTCCTGCACACACAAACGCCAGGGACACAATTGTCCAGCAGGGGCACAGTTCTGGAGGATGATAAGGATGAGGAGGAGGAGCTGGAGGAGGAGATGGAACCATGTTCACAGCAGGGTGGCACCCAGGCCAGCTCATGGCCATCACTGGTGCGTGGCTGGGGGGATACAGAGGACACAGACGATACACCTCCCACAGAGGACAGCCTTTCGTTGCCTCTGGGCAGCCTGGCAAACATGAGCGATTACATGCTGCAGTGTCTCCACAACGACCGCCGAGTTGCCCACATTCTAACGTGTGCTGATTACTGGGTGGCCACGCTGCTGGATCCCCGTTACAAGGACAACGTACCGTCCTTAATTCACTCACTGGAGCGCGATCGCAAGATGCGCGAGTACAAGTGCACGCTGGTAGACGCGATGCTGCTGGCATTCCCACCTGACAGCGGGGCCACAGTGGAAGCACAAGGCAGAGGAGGAGGAGGAGGAAGAGGTCGCCAACGCAACCAGGGCACCGCCAGCACCTCAGAAGGCAGGGTTAGCATGGCCGAAATGTGGAAAAGCTTTGTCAGCACGCCACAACAAACAGCAGCACCAGCAGCTCATATGGAACGTCTTAGCAGGAGGCAGCATTTCACCAACATGGTGGAGCAGTATGTGTTCCCACGCCTAGACGTACTGAATGACGGGTCTGCCCCCTTCAACTTCTGGGTCTCCAAGTTGGGCACATGGCCTGAGCTTGCCCTTTATGCCTTGGAGGTGCTGGCTTGCCCTGCAGCCAGTGTATTAACGGGTATTTAGCACGGCTGGGGGCGTTATCACAGACAAGCGCAGCCGCCTGTCCAGAGACAATGTGGACAAGCTCACGTTCATTAAAATGAACCAGGCATGGATCCCACGGGACTTTTCCGTACCTTGTGCAGAATAGCGATGGATACCGACCTTACCCAGCCATTGTTCTATTTTTGCTCTTTCTCACTCTTTTGGGGTGTACCCTCATTTAAAATTTCTGAAAAGAAGCAGTGTTGGCTACCTCGTCCTCCTCAGGGCCAGATTAACGTAGGGGCTATTGGAGCTGCAGCTCCAGGCCCCTACCTTTATATAGGCCCCGGGTTGGCCATATTCACTGTTACCACTCTTCTGTCACTTGTAAACACAGAAGTCTGGCTTCTATGCTCGCTTCCCCAGGCAGCTCCCTCAGAACCTCCCCACACAGCACGAAGGCCGGACAAGGAGGGACAGTTGCCGATGCATGGATGTGTTTATGGGCTTCAGAGACAGCATCCCATGTGGAATTAGGCATGCATGGCTGCACCCTTCCTCCTCTGGGTGCATGCCAAGGCACGGCCCTTAAGGCCCTTCAAAATCCTTAGCACCAAGCCCATGATGCTCTTAATCCGGCCCTGGTCCTCCTCCACCGCCGCTTCCACCTACACCGCCCATAGGTGTGCGCAGCCTATTGCATTAGGGTGTGCACCCCAAAGTTGAAATACACATGCATGTGTTTGCCTACATGTACATTTCCCCGATACATTACTCTCCCTGCTGGCAAGAGCAGAGCAGATCCGAGGGAGATCTTTCCCATCTCCTCACTGGCAAACAGAGCGATAATGCTATGTGCCCTAGGTGATTAGGGTGTGCCCAGGTACACCCGGCACACCCTGTGCGCACGCCTATGACACCGCCACATCAACCACCACCTCAACCTCCCTCCTACTCCATATGGGCCTCGTCCTTCAGAGATGAAGAACATTGTTTTATTTTTCTGTTTTTTTTTTGTTGTTTTAAGTTATTTCCCTATCCACATTTGTTTGCAGAGCACTTGCCATGCTCTTAACTACGTTTTCTGCCATTTGCAGCACTCTAGCCCTTTCCATTGGTGTTTTAGAGCCATTTTAGTGCCTGAAAGTTCGGGTTCCCATTGACTTCAATGGGGTTCGGTGTCCGGGAAAAGTTCGGCAAAAGTCCGGGACACGGACCCGGACTTTTTTTTAAAGTTCGGCCGGACCCGCCGAACACGGACATCCAGGTGTCCGCTCAACTCTAACAATGACGTCAAAATCCTTACAAAGCTCTTAACTAATAGACTGTCCTCCTATAGCGTCATATGTATACAAAGACCAGTCAGGCTTCATCCCAGGGAGACAGGGAACTGATCAAATCCGCAGGGCCATTGATATTATCTCCCTGCTGGGCTCGGCTTGGGACGGGGAACCCCCACGCAAAGGATTCCTCCTCTCACTGGATCTCCAGAAAGCTTTTGATACGGTCTCATGGCCATATATTTTTGAGGTGCTTGGGAGATGGGGGTTTGGCCCCCGTTTCACAAACACCCTGAAAGCACTTTACTCTTTCCCATCTGCCCGGGTCCATCTACAGGGCTGCTAATCTGACCCCTTTCCGTTTGGCAGGGGTACCCATCAAGGATGTCCCCTATCCCCACTGATCTTCGCAATAGCGATTTAATCCCTGGCGATAGCAATACGACACAACCCGGACGTTCATGGAGTCGTCAGCAGTGGACTGGAGCACAAATGTGCCCTGTTTGCTGATGACTTGTTACTTTTTGTCACCAACTAGTATCTGTCCCCAATCTCTTTAAGATTCGACAGGCTTTTAGTAGACTCTCGGTCAACACTAAATCTTGTGCCCTAAATGTCTCCCTTTCCCCCGTGGAACTTTCTATAGTGCAATCCAATTTCCCCTTTAGCTGGAGCACCAGTTCTATTCCCTACCTATGTACACACCTAATCCCTTCCATCAGCTCTCTCTATAACGCCAACTATCTCCCCCCCCCCTCATTAAAAAGCTCAAAGCAGACTTATCTACTTGGTCTTCTCACACCTTGTCTTGGCTAGGCAGAGTCAACACCATCAAAATGATATTTCTTCCCCGTATCCTTTACCTATTTCGGTCCCTCCCAATCCCTGTTAAACCTGCTCACCTGACAGATCTTAAAAACACACTTGTTCGGTTTGTTTGGGGCTCAAAAGGAGCCTTCTCTAAATCAATCCTATTCTGCTCTCGACGCAATGGAGGCCTCGCTCTCCCTAACCTTCAATGGTACTATCAATCTGCTCAGCTAGCCCAGTTTTCTACTACATACAGAAGAGGGGGCAAACCTGATCGGGTTCATTTAGAGAGACAAGCAGTTCCATGACATACACTTGATTTCCTATCTTGGTGCCCACCCAAAGACAGACCCCCCATTCTAGTCCCTACCCTATCCCACTCCATCTGCCTCAATGACCCCCTTCTCAAACAACCTGGCCTAGTTTCCAAACTTAGACCCCTCACACATATCTTTAATAACCCCCAATTCCCCCCAGGACAGAATATCAAAGCATTCCACTGGTGGCTAAATAAGGGCCTATTTTGTATCGGGCATTTCTTTAACTCCATAGGACCCCTCTCATTCCCACATTGTGTCAGCTT
The DNA here is from genome assembly GCF_965119305.1 of Pelophylax lessonae. Lineage (NCBI taxonomy): Eukaryota > Metazoa > Chordata > Amphibia > Anura > Ranidae > Pelophylax > Pelophylax lessonae. Next base: position 96,107,468 of record NC_138768.1, read on the forward strand.
CCTCAAAATTCCCCTTACTGAGAGGTATCGACACTCCCAGATCTCACATTTCCTACATTCCATATGGGACAACAAGCCGGAACCCCCGCAGCTTACTAATTATGAACGTTGGTGTTCGGAGGCCAAGGACACAAGAGGCGGGATTTCCCTTATCTACTCTGCCCTGTCCAACAGTGATGACAAACCTGCCTATGCTCTGGCTTTGGAGAGGGACCTGAAGAGGGAGTGGGACCTGGATGACTGGAGCTCCTGCTTCCAACGCTCTTTCACAGGTATTTTAAATGTCTCTCTTATCGAAGCTAATGTCAAATTATTCACCAGATGGTATCTGGTCCCTACCCGTATTGCAGCTAGGTTCCCAAACGCCTCACCACTTTGTTTTAGGGGATGTGAATGATCAGAAGACTTCCTGCATATTTGGTGGTCTTGGCCCAAACTTCAGCTATATTGGAACAAATTATTCCAGATCATTTGCAAAGTCCTCGATCACCCAATTACTCAATCTCCACAAATCGCTCTTCTTAACGACAACGTTTCTAAAATTCCTAAATCTGCTCAGAAACTACTGCAATTCATGTTGTTGGGAGCCAAACTCACCATAGCTAAAGCGTGGAAAAAACCTAGGGTATCCATCAGGGAGACTAAACTTAAAATCTCTTGGATCATGTCCCAGGAAAAAATCTCTAGCATCATCACTGACAAAGTGGTTAAATTTGAGGCCGTTTGGGAACCCTGGGCTAAATACATACAGGTTTCTATTTGATCTAGATGCCAGACCCTCTCTTACCTCCCTATATGTTCTCTTCGTCTTAGTTAGCTTCCCAGTCCACCTCTGCTCTCCTCCCCTTCCACCCCATTTCCGTTTGTTCTCCTTCACTTTCCTCTTTTCACTCTTCCTAATCGTTCTTACACTCTTGGGGTTCGTCCCCGGGAGGGAAACTGACTGGACCCATATGTTTCTCCACCCACTGGGGGCATGGTGTCTTTCTTCCTTTTCCTCCTGGGAGTGACCCCCTACATGGCTTGCCAGTTCTGTTTTGACGCGTTTTTTTTTTGTAATATTCTTCCTGCTATGGGAACTATGCTGATGTTTGCTGATTTCACATCCCTTGCCATTCAGAAGTGGATCGTTTGTTGGCTCCCATCGTTTTTAGTGACAAATAAATGTGTTTATGACTTCTTACAAGTGTCAGCCTTCTTACTCTTACTATGCTCAGTTTTTATTACCATGTTTAGTTTGATCGTTCTACCATGTTTGTTTTTTGTATTTACAATTCTTTCAATAAAAATTAATGAAAGTAAATATTATGAGCTTGGTTTTGGATAGTTTGAGTTTGAGGAAGTGGTGTGACATTTAGACTGATATGTCTGCTAGTAAGTTGGTGATGCGTGAAGAGACTGATGGAGTGAGCTTCAGGGTAGAGAGATAGATTTGGGTGTCATTGGCGTAGGCAATCAACTGACCCAGGGAGGAGTTGTAGATTGAGAAAAGGAGAGGTCCAAGAACAGAACCTTGGGGTACCCTGACAGAAAAAGGAAGAAGAGAGGAGGAAGTAGAGTTGTAGGTGACATTGAAGATGCAGTGGGATAGGTAGGATGAGAACAATCGAAAAGTACAATCTCGGAGACCAAAGGAGTGGAGTTTTTTTGAGGAGGAGTGGGTGGTCCACTGTGTCAAAGGCAGCAGAGAGGTCTAGGAGGTGTAGTAGGGAATATAGTCTTTTGGTTTTAGCCATTAGTAGGTGATTTGTGAATTTAAGGAGAGCAGTTTCCACAGAGTGTTGAGGGTGAAATCCAGACTGAAAGGTATCAAGAAGTTTGTTCTTAGTCAGATGGTCGCCCAGTCAGTTGTAGACCAGGCATTCAACGTGTTTGGAGGAGAAGGGGAGTAAGGAGATGGGGCTTAGGTTGTTAAGATTGGTGGAGTCCAGTGAGGGCTTTTTAAGTATAGGGGTAGCTAGTGCATGTTTTAGAGAGTTGGGGAAGGTGCCATAAGAGAGGGAGAGGTTGAAGATGTGAGTTCGAGAGTGTAAGATAGAGCCAGAGGGTGAGTATAGCATTTGTGAGGGAGCAGGATCCAGGGGACAGGTGGTTAAGTGGACAATAGAAAAAAAAAGGGGGCGAGCTTGTCTAGGGAGGATGACAGTGAGCTGCTGTAGACAGAAGTGGCTAGGTTGGGGCAGGACAGGGGTAAGATTTTGTCATCGAGGTGGTCAGTAGCAGAGAAGGGTTGAGGTGGCATAGGTTTTCACGGGTGACTGCTAGACATTTGGAGGGAGAGGAGGTGGAAAACAGAGAGAGAGTGAAACTAATAAAGTGGTGATCAAAGAGTGGGGGAGGATTGTTGGCAAGGTATTTTTAATTCACTTCAATTTATGACTATTACTGTGTGTTTAAAAAGTGATTATCTCTAAATGTTAAATACTTTAGGTATGGAATTTTTTTTTTTAATTACATCTAAAACTTACTGATAATGGTTTTGTATTGTGAGCTGTAGTTAAAATTTTACAGAGGTTCAATTGAATCTGAAAATTACTTCAAAGATTTTACCATGGTGAAAAGGTTGAGAAAAGCTAATGTAGTCTGAACCTACATAGTTTTCCTGAGTATAAAGTACTAAGAAACAAACTTGATTTAGCAAGGTTAGATGGCATGAAACTGAACATTTAACCAGTTCTGGACCACCCACCGCATATATACTGCAGCAGAGCGGTCCGGCTGCGTAAAATCATGAGCTGAACGAAAAAGGACTGTGCATGTGTGCCCATCATTAGAAGTGCGTGGATGCAGGGTGGTATTCAAATGGTGGGCATACTAACAATTGATCAATGTGAATGGAGGAATCTGTTAGGTTCTCTTTTCTCATTCAGCCCACAGGCTGCATGAAAAAAAGAACATTACAATATATGCCCAACAAGAACCAGCAACGTACTGGCATGGTGCTGGACTTTGAGTGGCTATACTGAAAAGATTCCTGCAGGTTTAGACATCATCTTGGTATCGTTTTTTTTAGCCAGATGTCGGCTTTCATGGAAAAGCAATGCTAGAGCTAATAAGTCGCTAGACTGCTTTTACAAGCAGTGGGAGTTGATGCCCCCCCCCTCCTCCCACCTTCCATGGTTTTCTCGGGCTCTCCTGTCCCACTGGGGAACCTGAGAATTCAGCCGGTGGTTCTGCCAGCTGACCATAGAGCTGATCAGTGACCAAAATGGCTCCAATAATCTCTATTGCCTAAGAAACTGGAAGCTACGAGCATTTCATGACTTCAGTTTCCCTGGATATAAACAGCGCCATTGGGAAATTGGGAAAGCATCTTATCACACCGATCTTGATGTAGTCAGATACTTTAAGGGCAGAGGAGAGATCTAGGGTCTAATAGACCCCAAATTTTTCAAAAAAGAACCTGTCACTACCTATTGCTCTCATAGGGGATATTTACATTCCCTGTGATAATAAAAATGATAAAAAAATGAAAGGAACAGTGTAAAAACACTCTTGCCCCCCCGTGCTCGCGCGCAAAAGTGAATGCAAGCATCGGTCTAGTGTCATATGTTAACAGCAGTTGCACCAAGCATGTGAGATATCACCACCTTCAATATTCCTGGATCGTCCCATGAGGAAGCCTTCCTTTTGTGCTCACTAATAGGCCCCTGAGGAAGCGCGTAAGCACGAAACATGTTGAGCCCGAGCCATCAAACAGATGTCAATCATTGGATGTTCCTCACCACCAGCTTCCACTAACTTTTAACCTACCTTTCTTCTTAACTGTTGACAATTGCTAGTGGAATTTGTTAAGGGAAGTTGTGGCTTTACCTTCTTTGCAATTTTGAATGGTATTTGGCATCCATATGCTAAGTGCTGTAGAGCTACAGATGCACTTGTGTGCTCACATTTTGTAAAATATTTGTATGTTTATGACTCATAAATATGGAACATACATATTTTTTTTTTTAATAATGAATACTTAAAAAAAATGTGTTTTATTTCAATGGGTTATCTGAGATTATATGCCAGTAAAGTCCATATTATTTAGTTTCTTTTTTTGATCAAGGTTAACATCAGGCTCTGTTTGGTCTAAACAAAACTGTGTGTCAATAATTGTGAGCATTACCAGTTGGGTAGTGGTGTATTCCTAATTATGCAAGTTTGATACTCCTGAGGTGTGCCAACCAGGGAGCCCATTGTCTGTGGAACTTGTCACTTCGTAGATATGATTTTGAGAATAAAAGTTCCATCGGGCAAAGCTCATTTAAAGTAGAGATAAGGGAGGTGATGGTTGGAGGGAGTGGGTCTTTCCAAGCACGAGCTAATACAATTTGTGCTGCAATTAGAATGTGTTGAAGGATTGGAGTGTAGGCTGTGGGCCAGAGGTAACAAACTAGACCAAAGAGAGCCATCTACGGAGATGTCTGGGAATGTGGGCCGTGTCAGTAATTAAGGCAGATACTTTCTTCCAGAAGGGTACTATACGGGAGCAGTTCCACCATATATGAAATATGTGTCTGATAGAGTCACAGTTCCTCCAGCATTTTGAGGAATGTATTGGGGAAATGCGAGCCAGTCTTTCGGGTGTGTAATACCACTTGTGAAAGATTTTCATAAGATTTACCGAGTGGGATACATTTTTGGAGATGGCAGTTGGGAGTTGAAGGGCACAGTTCCATACTTTTGGTGGTAAGGAGATTTGTAAGGTTGCTTCCTAGTATTTGATGCTGGTGGATTTGTCTGTGGCCGTCAGTCTAGATAAGATGTTGTATATGAAAGGGATCCCAGGGATCCCTGGAAGAAGCTGAGTCGGCACGCAGCTTAACGCGTAGGATAGAGCACCGGAAGTGATGTATCGGCATCCTTTGACCCGTATCTGCTATACAATTGTGAAAGAAGTAATCGATGTGAGTGTTACTCTATATTTTTTAATAAAATACTGGCAATACTTCACTATATTGGCCCATTTATTTTGGAGATCTAAAGGTCCTCCCTATATTTCCTGGGAAAACCGATCCCCAAATAAGGAGAAAAATCGGTATCCAGCAGCCTTTCAAGTGGCATAGAGGAGTAAGGAACATATCTCAAAGACACACAGTATAAGGTGTATTATGGAAGGAATGGAGGTGAGCGCTTAGGACACCTAGTGGTCACTGCACTGAAGAGCACCTGCATGCATTTTTAAGAGGAAGATTTTTTGATCACTGTTCAACAATTTTAAAGGACACTTATGCACTTTAATATATTTATATATTTGTACCACCTATTATTAAGATTTATAATTGTTGTTATATTAGCACAATAATTTATCTATTTATTATTTCACATTCATTGATTACATAGATGGTATATGTATGTATATAAGAGTTGCACACTTATTAATCAATGACATTTTTTATGAGGATACATACATTATATGAATCACTGAAGCACTTAGGCACTTTGAATATAGGATTTATATGATTTATTTTAATAATTAGAACAACACACTATTAGTTTAGCACAGAAGCACCTTTAAAGCGTGGTACTCCCCCCCCTGCTATATTTATCTGGATTGTGAAGGTTACCAATATCAGTACCTGCAGCATTAAAGGATTTAGGTGGACACAATTATCAGACAGCGCGAGAATTACACACCCCCTTTTTTTGAAAAGAGATCTTCCATTGTAGAAATTCCTGCTTTAGACTAGTGTTAAATATTTTGCTCTGGGGAAAGTAATTGCAGAGAGAGGAATGGGATATTGGATTTTTTTAATAACAATAAGTAATAAATATATATTTTTTTACATTTTTTCATTTATATTACAAAAAATAAAAACCCCAGTGGTGATCAAATCCTGTTAAAAGAAATCTCTATTTGTGGGAAAAAAATTATGCAAATTTGGTTCGGGTACAGCATTGCATGACCACACAATTACCAGTTAAAGCAGCAGTGCCAAATAGCAAAAAGTGCTCTGGTCAGGAAGGGGGTAAAACTTTCCGGAGCTGAAGTGGTTAAGCCAAGTTTTTTTCGTTTCACCGCCATTGTTTTCTGTGTCAGCAGCACATATCAGATAAGCTTCTGTCATCAGGCTTGGCGAAAAAGGCAGACATGTCTGCTTGCATTACCCTTTGGTTCACTAGAATTTGATCTTTACAATGTGAGCCAAAATATATGCCCTCTCCACTTGCATTGTGTTTCTACTGGGAATAGTGCAAGTTCTCTGATAAAAAAATGTTCTGCAATTGTTAACTACCGTATATTTATCTGGCTAGCTGGTGTTGTACAGGCATGGAAATGCCTACTTTGGAATTATTGTCATAATATAGAGAATTCTCATAGTATAGCATTGAGATTCTAAATTCTTGGAGTTAAAAAAAAAAGTCTGTGGCTAGGGAATGTATGGCATTATTTTAGCGATTTTGAGGTGAAATTGTTGATTTCACCTTCATATTTTCTGCTTAAACAAAATTTGCTTGAAAAAAAAGCCCTTAAAAAGACCTTCCCATGTTGCTTTGGGAAGTGTTCTATGTTTTTTTTTTTTTTATTTTACATTTTATTTTTGTATTACTTTTTTCATGGCAAGTAAAATAACAGACAAAAATGTATATTATTTAAAGCCTCTTCAATTGTGCTTAACAACATGCAGTATAACCTGTACATAAAAATAAGATACAAAATGACTTGGCATTATACTGAAAGTCAATATAAGGAGTAATTATGAAATCAGCTGTGTGACATCAACTACTGTATGATTAAAGCACCGAAGGGCTAAAATGCACTAGCAGGGGGTGTGGCTTGACGGCTCGAGTGAATGGCTGCCTAATCCCTCAGCTCTGCAGAAAATACAGCCAAATCAACTAAAAAATGACCCTACAGGGAACGATCGACTGCTCTACTTTGCTCTTCAACACCCCTACATCGACCAGATCACGATGTCTAAAAGAAGAAATTAGTACAAATCACCTAAAAAGCTTACAGAATCCTTCTCATCTTCTGACCTCACTAGTGGCCAAGATGGGACTTGTGGCAGTTCAGCGTGATTCTCCCCACCTCCTCCTGGACAAGAACAGAACTTGCTGGGATATCCTCCTGTACGAATGGTTGTGGTGAGTCCTCTCCCTCTAACTTTCCCTCCACATCCAGCCCTGTTAAATTGAAGCTTCGAACAGGGGAACCTGAGCACAAACTGCTCAGTACAGCTCCAAGCCTGTTCTCTCTCCCTCCTTCTCAGCAATCATCAATGTTGGAGTCATTCCCTGCATCTGACCAACCTCAGAGCAAACAATGAAAAACATGCTTCTCTCCTTAAAACAGACCCTGTATACGGATCTGTCTACAGCTGTTTCCTCCCTATCTTTTTCTTTGCAGCAACAGGACCAGTGCATTAATATCACAGAATCTAGAGTTGGAGAACTATACACTGCTCACAATGAAATGGTGAATGTGATCACAGACCAAGAGGAGGAACTCCAACAAATTAAGCTCAAACTAACAGACCTGGAAAATCATTTGCGTAGGAACAGCATCAAATTCCGAAATATACCGGAATTGGTCCCCCAGTCTGTCACAAAGTTCCTACAATCGCTTATGCACACACACAACCCGAATGAACCAAACGTGACCTTGAGATTGACAGAGCGCATAGACTCCCCAACCCCCCCCCTCCCCCCCCACCTGCCGGCCTCTACACCAAGAGACGTTTTGGCCCGCATACACTTTTTCACGGTCAAGGAGTGCATCACGTACGCAGTGAAACATGCGCCCAGGCATCCGGACCCTTTATCCTCTGTTATTCTTTATGCAGACCTTTCCAAAGCGACCATGTAAAATCGCCTGTAACTCGCTACAATTACTTAAGAGCTCCAGAACCACAAAATACCCTACAAATGGGGATTCCCCATCAAATTTCCTTACCAGAACAAGATCCATGGAGTGTGAACCCTCTCTATGGGCCTCTAACTAATGCAAGCCTCTCACATCATACCAGAAGACACCTTGGACCCACGAGATCAATCAGCTCTTCAAAATGAAAACCGAGGGAGCCTCCCAAGATACATGAAGCTACCTTATAAACCTAGTTTTCCCTGAACCAACAACTGCTGGATACATGCAGAACCATTCATCCGTATCCACCTGCTAGAACTGTTAACATCAGACCTACCTAATTTACGGTACGTCTACTTACCCCTCGTTTGGTAGTTTTGTGCAGTAGTTACTGCCCATTGAGCTCAAGAGTTTACTACCTACTTGAGCTCTCACTTTTTATTCACCATCCTACCCTATCCCTGTACCAGCTACACCTTATTTTTGTTTTATCGACCCAACCACCTACTTAAAACCTTCTGATCAAGATCATATGCCCTACCATGGCGTTTAAACTTGTATCCATCAATGCTAGAGGACTAAATACCTCCCAGAAGAGATCTGCGCTTCTTAAAGAAGCTAATACCCAACATGCCGATATCATCCTAGTGCAGGAAACACACTTTGAAATGACCAAAACCCCTCAGTTCAAACTGAAAAACTATCAACAGATTCTCTTAGCTTCCAACTCTAAGAAGAAAAAGGGAGTATTAATAGAGTTCCGAGACTGACTATACCTAAACCTGCACCAAACCGTCACAGACCCCCCCAAGGACGCTACCTAATTGTAATCTGCAGCATAAACAAGAATCTGTATACATTAGTTAATGTGTACGGTCTGAACAGAAAACTTTGTTTCTGCAAACGACTGTACAAATAAGTGACCCAAATCAAGAAAGGCAGAATTATCATGGGAGGGGATTTCAATATCGTCAGGAACCCTAATATTGATACTAAGTCAACATCTCGCCACCAACGCCCAGCCCTGAATTCCTTTCTTCAAACAAATGATTTATTTGACGTCTGGAGATGCCACCATGGATCGGAAAGACACTATTCCTACTTTTCTTGCTCTCAGCTATCCTACTCCCACTTTTACTTTTTCCTGGTAGACAAACAGACACTCCAAGATGTTACAGACTCTTTGATCGGAACAATCACATGGTCTGACCATGCTCCTGTTTCCATCACTTTGGGAGATTAAATATCTGGACCATCTTGCATCTGGAGACTTAACACCTCTCTTCTTACAGACCCTGGTACCACCCAAATTATATTTGCAGAACATAGTGCTTTCTTTAAGCTCAAAGATAGCCCAGACATTGACCGGTTTGTTTTGTGGTCCATATACAAGGCATATGCGGGGAGTCCTTATCAGATTGCACAGTAAGGCTAAAAAACAGAGGAACCGGCAAATTTATAAGATACTGTCCCAAACTGACCACCTAGAAAAGGTAAATAAACAATCCTCCTCCCATGACAAAGCTACCAAGGTTCTCGATCAGAGACAGAAACTCCACTCTCTATTGCTCTATAAATTTGAAACCAACCTTAAAACCAGGAAAGCCAACTTCTAATCCCTAGGTAACAAGGCCACTGCCCTACATGCTCGTCAAGTTAGGGCCAAAGACCCAAGAGCAAAATTAAATCCCTATATCACCCTACTACTAAACAATTACTGACCAACACCCAAGACATTGCAGATGCCATCAGTGACTATTACTCATCCCTCTACAATATAGCATCTGACCCCCCCCCCCCCCCCAAACCAACAGATTATCTTATTCAACAATTTTTATCATCAATCGACTTACCATTCATCACTCAAGACCAACTTCATCACTTGTCCCAGCCTTTCACAGCTGATGAAATCCTCAGGGTGATTAGGACTCTCCACCGCAATAAATAAATACTACAAACAATTTGCAAATGTCCTCTCTCCCCACCTCACTAACCTCTTTCATTTGGCTGCCTCTTTGGTACCTTCCCATTAGAGATGTTGCATTTGATTGGTACAAACATCCCTAAACCAGATAAGGACCCTACTGTCTCAACTAATTACAGACCTATATCTCTTCTTAACACCAATATTAAGCCATTCGCCAAAGTTGTGGCATCTAGACTGATGCCCCTCCTCACAACCCTGGTTCATCCAGAACAAGTTGGATTCTTGCCAGATAGGCAAGCACCTGATCCGATTAGGAGAGTCCTCCGTCTGATCCACCAAGCTAACCAATCACAGACACCTTCTCTGCTTCTATCCTTGGATGCAGAGAAGGCATTTTGACGGGGTGCATTGGGGATTCATGAAAGCGGTGCGCTCCAAATTTGGAATAAATGGATGGTTCCAATCATCAATACTTTCCCTATATTCCAACCCCTCAGCTAGAATGATGACTGAGGGATCTATATTCAAACCTTTTGGGATCTCCAATGGCAGTCAACAAGGCTGCCCTCTCTCCCCCATTATCTTCGCCCTCCTAATGGAACTCTTAGCATCTAAAATTAGAAATGATCAACGTATCTCCGGAATCCTTAATAATGGCACTGACCATAAGATTAGTCTCTTCGCAGATGATATCATCCTCATGATCTCCAACCCAACTCGCTCCCTTCCGGCAATTCAGGAAATTCTCCACCAATTTAGTACAATATCCCTCTACAAACTAAATTCCAATAAATCCTTAAAATTACCTCTGAACCTCTCCGACAAACAAGAATCCTTACTAAAATCAAGCTTTCCCTACACATGGGCTAACCAAACTATCCCGTACCTGGAGATTAAACTATCCCAATCTCCTCTGCATCTCTATGATCTAAATTACAAAGCCTTCCAAAAGCAACTTCCCCAACTACTTAATCAACTACGAGTCTCTGGTCTTTCTAAACTGGGAAAAATAGCTTCCTTCAAATTGATTATTCTACCCAAACTAATATACATTTTCCGCACTATAGTGATGCCGGTCCCTCAATCTTTTTTCTCCTACATACACAGACTAATCACAAAATTCATTTGGGATAAAAAAAAAACACCTAGATGTGCTCACCACATGCTAGTAAGACACCACAATCAGGGCGGAGTCGGACTTTTCAATATTCTAACCTATTACTCTGCAGCTATTCTGGACCAAATGCACTATTGGTGGCACCCTTCTGCCAACAAAACCTGGTCAGGTATGGAATCCTCACATCCTATGGCCAATATATCTCTAAACACTTCTCATTTCTGCAGGATTCCTAGCACCTATGACACATTCCTCCCCAGCAGTTAAAGCATCACTGCTTGCCTGGAAAAAACATGCAGTTAATACGCCTCCCAACTAACCATTACACAACCATCCTAACCACTTAGAGCACTAGAGGGTCAGATCCCTTATCTCAAGCTCCAACATTGGCACACTTATAGAATTAACTCTTTACAAGACATCACTTCCCAACAATCCCTGAAATTCTTTAGAGTCCTTCAAGATTAATTCAACCTCCCCGACTCTGAAGCCTACACCTATGTAAGAATCAACCACTTTCTTGAGTCCTCCAAACTCCCCTTTACAATCACAATACTCAAAACATTCCACAGATTCTACTCCCAACCCACATATCCAAAACATGGTATCTCCATGATGCATGCTGCTCTAAATGACCAAAGGCCTTTCTCCCAACTTAACACCCTCTTGAAATGGGAAGCAGAACTACATGTCAATCCAACCCTTACTATGTGGCAAAAAGCTTTCAAACTCACCCCTGAAGCATCTCACTGCTATAACCATTGGGAAACGTATAAAAAAAACATGCACAGATGGTACCTGACACCACACAGACTATCAAAAATCTATCCAACATCCCCCTCAACATGTTGGAGAGCCTGTAGCAGCACGGGTACTATAGCACACCTCTTCTGGTATTGTAAATCCATTAGTTCATTTTGGAGACAGATCTTCTCCCTAATTTCCTCTATTTCACACACCTGCTCCACACCCTCTCCAGACCTTGCTTTACTACATTTAGGAATAGACAAATTTTCACCTAGATCACGAGTGGTAATAGTACACCTTCTACTTACAGAAAAGTTGAATATCAACAAATATTGGAAAACCACTAAACCCCCTTCTCTGGCATCCACACTTGCAGACCTCAACCCCCAGTGGTAGATGGAGAGAATAGTAGCTAAAAAGAACCTAACCATGGACAAGTTCCTTTATAGATGGTCCTTATGGCTTTCCCACCCTGGGTGCACTGTATAAATATATTGCTCTTGTTAACTATCTCTTGCTGAAAATCCCATATTGTTACCCACCTCATCTGATTGATATGCTGGTACCCCTTCCCCTTCATCCCGTCCTCTTTCCCCTCCCTTCACCTCTCCCCTCCCCAACTAGAGTATTTCCCACTACTATTATCTGATTCAGATTGAACCTCAAAATGTGGTTTAAATTAATAACTTGTTGACTGTTATACATATACTTTATAGGTTGATCCTCCTTAATGCTCCAGTTGCAACATCTGGCAAATACCACATGTAATACTAAGTTTGTATGTTAAAACGAAAACCTACCAAAAACAATATTTAAAAAAAAATTAGGTACTAGCATACCTTTATACAATTATATTTTGGAACTCATGACTATGAGCAGAACTGATACTACACAATGTGACATGCACCAGTGACATTCTTGAAGAAAGAGTTAAACTCTTGCCAATGATAACTTAAGGAAGTTGTTCACTGAGTTACATACGTTGATTAATAAAGTGTCTTTAAACTCAAGCTATGAAAAACTCTCATTACATGCTAAACCAGAGTGTTCATTCTCACAAACCAATAAAGTTTTTGTTTTGTGTAGAGTGAAGTATACCTGGTTAATCCTGCCTTCATGTATCCATACCATCTTCTCTGTGTCCCCACTGCAGGTCTAGATTGTGTAGACCAGCTGTTGTCATCTACTGAGCATGCTTTAGTTTCAGTTCCTTTCTCAGCTCTTCATTTCATCCTTTTTCTTATCTGTGAAGCCCACATGAGCATAGAGTCACACATGGGGCAAATACACAGTGGTAAATTACACTCTCCTCTCTCCCTCCTCCACCATGTCCACAGATTACTAAACACTATGGGGGCGGGATTAATGCTGATTTATCACTGCACATTCACTAAGAAATTCACAAAATAGCTTAGTTTTAATATAAATCAGTATTAAATATGTCAAATGTACTTTCTAACACCTGTAAAGTAAAAACAACAAAGCGAGTGAATGTGAATCATGTTTGATTCCACCTACATCACGGTATTGCACAAAAATACATATTTGCTATTCAAATAAACTTTATAGTAAGCTGTAGAACAGTTTTTTATCTATAATTTAATTTGAATTGCTCTTCTGAAACAGTTTTTTTTAAGTCATGTGACTGGCAGAGCACCAATCAGAGCTGGCCAGACACAGACTCATATTGCAGAGAGCATACATCAGTAGAATATTAGAACTCACTACCGAAGATCTATCCCTGCAGATGCTAATGAACATGGAGAGATCGTGTACCACATAATGGTGCTGCAGGAATAGGATACTTAGAAGATAAAAAAAGAAAACAAAACAAAATACAGCTCCAGGAGATGTATGATTTATGTGATTGAATTTGGCAAATACCACTTCTCTGTTTAGTATCGCTTTAGGTGAAATTGTTGTGGTTGTTGTTTGGTTATAATTTTGTTAAGTTTTTAAACTTCTAATTTATGTTATTATATTTGTCCTCCAAATAACGAAACTACATTTACTTTGCACAGTATATCTCAGCCCTGATGTAAGTTTTGCAGTGCTAAAATGTATTAATTACCAGAAGAGATACTTCTAAAGCCACTTAAACTGACCAGTTATGTACTTTCTTGTACTGATGATTTAAGAAAAGGATGGAGGCTTCAAAGAAGACTTGCCTTCACTTTTCTTACCTGTTTGTAAGTGGCAAGAGTTTACATTTCTAGCCAGCACTTTATCATGACAGGAAGTCATAATAAATCTCTCCCATGTGGATACAGACAAAAGGAAAGATACCTTTTAGTATAGTGAGGAAGGGTTAAAACATCTGATGATGTATTTATTGCTGATCATGCCTTTCTTTCCAAAATGCAACCCTCATTGCTTGCATGGCTTCACAGAGACAGGAAGTGAGATCAAAATCTCCCCACTGGGGCCACAGACCTAAAATTAAATAATAAAGAAAAAAAAAATATATATATTTATATATATACAGTATCTAACAGTAATGAGTACACCCTCCACATTCACATTTTTGTAAATATTTTATTATATCTTTTTATGTGACAACACTGAAGAAATGACACTTTGCTACAATGTAAAGTAGTGAGTGTACAGCTTGTATAACAGTGTAAATTTGCTCTCCCCTCAACAAATAACTCAACACACAGCCATTATGTCTAAACTGCTGGCAACAAAAGTGAGTACACCCTTAGGTTAAAATGTCCAAATTGGGCCCAAAATGTCAATATTTTGTGTGGCCACCATTTATTTCCAGCACTGCCTTAACCCTCTTGGACATGGAGTTCACCAGAGCTTCACAGGTTGCCACTGGAGTCCTCTTCCATTCCTCCATGACAACATTATAGACCTGGTGGATGTTAGAGACCTTGTGCTCCTCCACCTTCTGTTTGAGGATGCCCCACACATGCTCAATAGTGTTTAGGTCTGGAGACATGCTAGCCAGTAAGTCAACTTTACCCTCAGCTTCTTTAGCAAGGCAGTGGTCGTCCTGGAGGTGTGTTTGGGGTCGTTATGTTGGAATACTGCCCTGCGGACCAGTCTTTGAAGGGAGGGGATCATGCTCTGCTTCAGTATGTCACACTACATGTTGACATTCATGGTTCCCTCAAGAAACTGTAGCTCCTTAGTGCAGGCAGCACTCATGTAGTCCCAGACCATGACACTCCCAACACCATGCTTGACTGTAGGCAAGACACACTTGTCTTTATACTCCTCACCTGGTTGCCACCACACGCTAGACACCATCTAAACCAAGTAGGTTTATCTTGGTCTCATCAGACCACAGGACATGGTTCCAGTAATCAATGTCCTTAGTCTGCTTGTCTTCAGCAAACTGTTTGCAGGCTTTCTTGTGCATCATTTTTAGAAGAGGCTTCTTCTAGGATGGCAGCCATGCAGACCAATTTGATGCAGTGTGCGGCGTATGGTCTGAGCACTAACAGGCTGACCCCCCACCCCCTCAACCTCTGCAGCAATGCTGGCAGCACTCATATGTCTTTTTCCCAAAGACAACCTCTGGATATGACGCTGAGCATGTGCACTCAGCTTCTTTGATCAAACATGGCGAGGCCTGTTCTTAGTGGAACCTTTCCTGGTAAACGGCTGCATGGTCTTGGCCACCATGCTGCAGCTCAGTTTCAGGGTCTTGGCAATCTTCTTATACTCTAGACCATCTTTATGTAGAGCAACAATTCTTTTTTCAGATCCTCAGAGAGTTCTTTGCCATGAGGGGCCATGTTGAACTACCAGTGACCAGTATGAGAGAGTGAGAGCGATAACACCAAATTTAACACACCTGATTTCCATTCACACATGAGATCTTGTAACACTAACGAGTCACATGACACCGGAGAGGGAAAATGGCTAATTAGGCCCAATTTGGACATTTTAACTTAGGGGTGTACTCACTTTTGTTGCCAGTGGTTTAGACATTAATGGCTGTGTGTTGAGTTATTTTGAGGGGACAGCAAATTTACACTGTTATACAAGCTGTACACTCACTACTTTACATTGTAGCAAAGTGTCATTGCTGCAGTGTTGTCACATGAAAAGATATAATAAAATATTTACAAAAATGTAAGGAGCGTACTCACTTTTGTGAGAAACTGTAAATATACAGGTGTATATATATATATATATATATATATATATATATATATATTGTAGTCATCAATCAATAGTTATGAATGATAGGTGCGCTTAATAGACAATAGCAACTGTGGTGTCTGTGGAATAATACTTGCACTTGCTTCCACTTTCTGAGGTCTATAATCACCTTAAATAAGTTGTAAAAGTATGAACTGTTCCTTAAACCCATTTTCATATCTGTGGGTGCCTGGTAGGGTTGCAAACTATCGCAAACCTGGAAATGGTGGGTGTCACTGCAGTGTAGGTGCCTTTAGGTAAAAGAAGTGATTCCAACATGATGCAAAATGTCCATAAATAAAATCATATCTGCCACCTGTATTATAAATTTCCCCTCATAGATGTCTGTGCCCTAAAACGTATCTCATGCCATAAAGCAGTGCCAGAATGACTTTTTATGTACCAAGTACCAAATTCACTACCTCTGGTACAACTGCAGTCACCATTAGCCTACCTTCCTATAAGAAGCTCCAAGAATTGCTTCCTGTCATGTAACAATTTCCAAAAACTCCTGATTCCTAAGGTCTTGCCAACTAGTGAAAAGCAAAAGACTTTCAGGAATGACCTGCACTTGATATCTAAATATGGCCATGGTAGTCATGAAAAACAGGTGACAACAATGGAGAGTGGGGCCAGGTGAAAGCTCCATTCCTCTTCCACTGACAGCGACAAGGGCTAAATGAGGATTTACCTGTTGCTGGAGTAGCAGTGGTCACATTGCAGCTCTTTGTGGATCTGCTGTGGTTGTGCTACTATATACCCTAGACTGTCACCTGAATTGTCTGAGGTCACCGGCATTGTGCCTCCTGTGGCGCATGTGTTCTGCACACACACAGAACTGTAATCACTTTACCAGAACCTCTCCTACAGATGTGAGGCCAGCATCTTGCAGCCTCCGGTGAGTGGGAATACTCTGTTCACTGGAAGAACAACTGTGGTTAGTTTGGTTCTGACTGACTGAAAGATTGTCATTGACAAGCTTCTCACCAAATTACTAGCCCATAACAGACCTGTATTTTTATTTACTGTACATGAGGAGAGTTCAATACTGGTTCTAATATAGATCTGTGAAGTCATTGGTTTCTCTGAGTCAATCCGAGTTTTATCCTGGGTTGAGCCCTAATGAAGGGGAGTACTGTTGCCCCTGAAACACGTTGTTTTTTTTTTTTTAGTTGCCTAGAATAAAATTATCATAAACTCTTTCATCCAGATTTGGTTTGGCACTCCTTGTTGTCGTTCTATACTCCAAGCTTACAGGAAGTGTTTTTAAATACGTTGATAGATCAGCTGGGTAAGCATGTTAGTAGTGAGGTGGTTAAAAGTAAAAAAAATAATGGTGGAACTGAATCACAAAGTGAAGTTTTTCTATGTTACAGGGAGCATTTAGAAATATTATTGGGCCTAAGCAGTACGGGGAAAATTTACCTTTTGTCTTGAATTCTTCCTTAAAAAAAAGCAGCGCACTTCGGTATGTGAGAGTGCCTAGTGACTTCTGTCTAATATCTGTATATCTGCAGTGGGAGATCTCAAGAATTGCTGCCTCTGCTAGCATAGGAGATTTGGCATGAGATTTGGTGACACCACTATACTGCTCAATGTTCTCCTAGCTGGAAGCTCTGACATGTGGAAGTAAAGCCCTGCCTTTCCCAAGATGGTCATCTTCACACAAACACACAGAGCAAGGCATGGTTATTCATTAATGTGGAAAAATCAGCTGCAGGAAGACCACAGACAGCCTCAATGACAAGTTCTTTATCCTGACTTTATTTAGGTACAGCTTCTAGAATTTAGCTACTGTTTAAGGTACATCGGGGTTTACTGGTCTCTTCACTTTAGACATCTTTCTGTTTTATTGCAACAAAAATCTATTGTAAAAACTATATTTGAAAATGATTGCATGCAGTTGATCTTGCACAAAAAAAAAAAAATATCTAGTTATTTTGTCTTGTACACATTACTAAAACACATCAATAAACACTCAACCTAAAAGGGCAGGATTAGCGCCGGGGTTGGAAACTGTTTTTATTTAATGTTTCTCAGGAAGAATATAAGTGTTATTTGGGTATCCCAGAGTGACTGGGCATTTCAGTCTATATTCAGCTGGAACAGCCACACAGAGTCTCGGAATATCACACTATGATTCCATATTCCCCGTGGCTTTCAATAATTATTAGAACAAATCTCTTCACTAATGCAATCTATTTTTCTTAACTTCGTTTCTGTGCTGGTTTTGTCTGATTTAGGCTTCTATTCAAATCTGCTTTCTGAACAAATGCAGAGCATGGCATTCCTGGGATACAAACGCCAATGCTGCCCTCTTTTGGAGACTTGCTAAACCTGAACATCAGGTTTGCTAAAAATATTACACTGTGCAGTCACAAAGTGGTTTTAATTTAACAAATATATATATATATATATATATATATATATATATATATATATATATATATATATATATATATATAAAGTATATTACTGTGCAAAAGCTTTAGGCAGGTGTGACAAATGCTATAAAGCAAGATTGCTTTTAAAAATATATATATATATTTTAATTGTTTATTTTTATCAATTTACAAAATGCAAAGTGACAAAAGAAAAATTTAAATGGAATCAATATTTGGTGTGACTATTTGTTGGTTTCAAACCAGCATCAGTTGCACACTTTTGTACACTTGCATAAAGTTAAGGATTTTGTAGGTTTAGAGTCAGGTGTATGATAAACCTACTATACAAAGAAGAGGCTAATAATCATCAATGTCATATGTAGGTTGAAACACGGTCATTAACTGAAACAGAAACAGCTGTGTAGTAGTGATCAACCGATATCGGTTTTTCGTTGCCGTCTTTATTTGACAGGTATTTTTGTGGAGGTATCTGGGGGTCTAAAAGACCCCAAACCCCTCCTCTGCACTTAAAAGCATTCAAAACGCCACGTTTGGCTGTTTTGAATGCTGTCATTTTTTATAATCTGGCGCCAGTCAGTACCTGGAAGTGATGTCACTCATGACATCACTTCCGGGTTTTTGCATGGAGACCCGATCAGAGCCGAATGTGGCTTTGATCAGGTCTTCGGCGGTCATGCAGGCTGGTTGCCTGGGTCTCCCAGTGGGATGGGAGACCCCGGTGAGCAGCGAAAGGTGGCAGGAGGGGGGGGGGATGTCCCCTCCCGCTCCTTGTAATGACAGCCGAGTGGCTTCTCAGCTGCATCGGTTGTCATTACAAGACAGCCGACCGTCGGCTATGGACGCCGGTACCAGGGTGACGCCTCTAGCTGCAGGCAGCCTTCCGCGGCTCGCTCAGTTCTCCCATCCCACCGGGAGACCCAGGCAACCAGCCTGCACGGCGTCCGGTACAAGCACTTTCCTGAAATATCGGCAATATCAGTCCCCTTGGTGGCCGATTCCGATATATTGGTGAAAGTGCATATCGGCCCTCAATATATTGGCTTTGCTGATAATAGATCGATCTCTACTGTGTAGGAGGCATAAAACTAGGTGAGGAACAGCCAAACTCTGCTACTAAGGTGAGTTTGTGGAAGACACCATGGCAGGACTGAGCTCAGAAACAAGACACAAGGTAGTCATACTGCATCAGCAAGGTCTCTCCCAGGCAAAGATTTCAAAGCAGACTGGGGTATCAAGATGTGTTGTTCAAGCTCTTTTGAAGAAGCACAAAGAAACGGGCAATGCTGAGGACCGTAGACACAGTGGTCAGCTAAGAAAACTTAATACAGCAGATACACATCATGCTTACTTCCCTTCAACACTGGAGGATGTCCAGCAGTGCCACCAGCACACAGAACTAGCAGACAACAGTGCTACCCAGGTACAGCCGTCTACTGTCCAGAGACGAATTGCGGCCCAAATGCCAAACTTGTGATGTGGAAATAAGGCTAAGCAACTCAGCTATGCACGAAAACATAGAAACTGAGATGCAGGAAAATGCAAGTGGGCGCTCTGGACTGATGCGTGAAAATGTGAAATATTTTGCTGTAGAAGGAGGCAGTTTTTTTGCCAAAGTACTGGAGAGCAGTACAAAAATGAGTGTCTGCAGGCAGCAGTGAAGCTTGGTGGAGGTTCCTTGCAGGTTTGGGGCTTCATTTCTGCAAATGAAGTTGGAGATTTGGTCAGGATCACTGGTGTCCACAATGCCGAGAAATACAGGCATATATTTACCCATCATACCATACTATCAGGGAGGCATGTGGTTGGCCCCAACATTATTCTGTAGCAGGAACACCAAACATACACCCAATGTCATTAAGAACTATCTTCAGCAAAAATAAAAACAATGAGTCCTGAAAGTGATGGTTTGGTCCCCATGGAGCTCTGATCTCAACATCATTGAGTCTGAATAGGATTAAATGAAGATATAAAAGGTTTTGAGGCAGCTTACAACTACATAAGATCTGTGGTTAGTTGTCCAGATATTTGGAACAATCTACCTGCTGAGTTCCTTCACAAACTGTATGGACAAGCACTGTGTGTACCTACATGAATTGATGCTGTTTTGAAGCCAAAAGCTGGTCACAAATATTGATTTGATTTGGATTTCTCTTCTGTTCCTTTACTTTCCATTTTTTTAATTGATAAATATAAACTATTAACATTTTGACATTCTGAAAGCATTCTTAAAAAGTGTTACTAAACCCACAACAGTAAAATCAGACTGTATATGCAGTAAAGCATGCTTGTTATACCCACTGTGGAACCTAAGGGCAGGGGCTGACTGGCAACTGTCGGCCCAGGGGACAAGTACAAACCAGAGGCCCAGGGTGCAGAAAACTCGCCCCCCCCCTTCCACTTTACCTCTTCCCGGCCTCCTCCTGACCCGCATTTCAGGCTGAAGCTCTGCTCCAGGTACTTTCTACTCACTGGATAAATTGGGGTTCCCAACCTGGCCAGCAGGGGGGCAATTGGGGGGGAGCTGGGACAGCTCGGTCAGGGCTGGCAGGGGGAGAAGAGTCTCCTGTAGGGCCTGCGCTCTGTTCTTGTCTTCAACCCGCACTTAGATCAGCGGCGGGGACTTTTTACTTCTTTTCACCAGGAATCCCTAAGGCATGTCTGTGGCAGAAGAGGTGCAGCCTTTTTTACAGGACATCAGAGCGGCCCAGGGGGCAATTGTCCTCATGTCCCTCTGGCCCAGTCCTCCCCTGCCTAAGGAGTTATTCCTTTGCATTGTGTAAAAAGGCTGGTTAATTCTGTTTGCACAGATCCTCCTCTTTTTCCACTGACTCCAGAACATGTCCAAGTAAGACAGGGCCTTTGAAGTCAGGCAGCACATGCTCAGTTTGGTGTGTATTGCTAGAGAGGTTTTTTTTTTCTTGGGAGAGTGCATGTGATCAGCACAGGACCAATTAGCACTGTCCAGACAGAGGGTCAGGGGTCCCGCATCCTGATAGGAAAGCCAGTGCAGTATGAAAACTCCTCCTACAAGCCTAATCAGGAACTGATAGAAGTCACAAGACTGCTATATACTGCTAATGAGAAAAGGTATTTTCTGTTCATATTTACTAAAAAAATAGCTATATTTCCATATTCTGTGTACTGTGGGAGACCAGATATAGTGAATGCAGGGTCCTGAGTTTAGTAACATTTTAATTTACAGCATTTTTTCACATCTGCCTAAAATATATACAGTCTATATATGCATTGTCATTCAGCGATTATCTGTGCATATATTCATTATAAAATAGCGAGTATTCTCAAACATAAAATAAAGTTCATGAAATAAGTCCACTTCAGTGAATAAATGAACATCCAAAATGATTTCATGAACTTTATATATGTCTACTTGATAGTGGAAAATCATTTGAAAAAGGTTTGCTCCCATGATTCCTTGCAGCTGTTCTCCAGTTAAAAAAAAAAATGTGTAGATGAGGGTTACACAAGCAGTTTCTAGAATATGTCTAGGCGGTTTTTCCATGTAAGGAAATAGGTGGGCACAAGTTAATTGAGGGGATAGAGAATGGCAGTTTCTATTAGGCCTGAATGGACCTTGTTGTTCTATCCAGTCTCCTAAATACTAGCACTTGACTTTGCCCATTTATGCTATTAGAAAATTGACCATATGCACTGGTGCAACCATCCTACATGGTCGCCTACTACCTTTTTTTTTTGCCCCACCTTCTCTTATTTGACCCCTTTCTTACTCACCCCCTACCTCCCTCTTCCTTCTTTTTTGCTCCATCATTTCCTTTATTCTGGCAGACTTACTTTTCTCTGTGCTTGCCCTACATGTTTGTTCTACTTTTATTGCACTTTTAAAAACAAAAGTATATATTGCCAAAACACCGTAGATCTTGTTTTCTAAATATGTATATAAGTGATTAAATCACAGCAGTAAGGTGCAATGTTTCAGAGCCACTCAGGACCCCTTTGTCTTAGAGCCACTCAGGACCCCTTTGTCTGAGAGTCGCTCAGGAGCCCTTTGTCTGAAATGTTGCACCTTACCGCTGTGATTTGATCATTTGAATAAACATTTGGATAACATTTTCAGGACCAATGGTGTACTGCTGATATATACTCTTGCTTATGATGTAACTGGCCTCCAGCTGGTAGTTTCTAGAACTCAGACTAATTTTCTGCCATTTCCAATAATGTAAGCAATGGAAATAATATAAAGGATCTGACAATAAGGTGCCTGTTGGCCATCCTTTGATCATTTTTTCATGTGAATGAACTTTTAATCTAAGTGTTTTAACCGCTGCTGGACCAGAAGGTTTAACCCTCTTTCTGACCAGGCCATTTTTTGCGATACGGCACTGCACTAGTTTAACTGACAATTGTACAGTTGTGCGACACTGTACCCAAATACAATTGACGTCCCTTTTCCCCCAAAAATAGAGCTTTCTTTTGGTGGTATTTGATCACCTCTGCGGTTTTTATTTTTTGCGCTATAAACAAACAAGTGTGACAATTCTGAAAAAAACAAACAGCAATATTTTTTACTTTCTGCTATAAAACACAGCCAATAAAAAAATAAATAAATAAATTAAAATTTTGATCATTTTAGGCCAATATGTATTCTGCCACATATTTTTGGTAAAAAAAAATCCCAATAAGCGGATATTAATTAGTTTGCGCAAAAAATTATCTCTTCTCTACAAACTAGGAGATAGATTTATGGCATTTTTATTTTTTTATTTTTTTTATTTTTACTAGTAATGGTGGCGATCAGTGATTTTTAGAGGGACTGCTGCATTGTGGTGGACAGATCGGACACCTAACTGACATTTTCACACTTTTGAGGGGACCAGTGACATTACTACAGTAATCAGTGCTAAAAATATGCACTGGTACTGTACTAATGACTCTGGCAGGGAAAGGGTTAACACCAGGGCCAAGCAAAGGGTTAAGTGTGTCCCTAGGGGGAGCTTTCTAAGCTTTCTAACTGTGTGGGAGATGGATTTACTAGATGAACATAGAGAGCTGTCCCAAAAAGCTAGGTTCAAAAATTTGAAAGCAATAATACAAAAAAAGGGGGGTATCTATTCCTGAAAATATAGTGAAAAGTCCACGGAGGGACAA
Organism: Pelophylax lessonae; assembly: GCF_965119305.1. NCBI lineage: Eukaryota > Metazoa > Chordata > Amphibia > Anura > Ranidae > Pelophylax > Pelophylax lessonae. Next base: position 96,130,738 of record NC_138768.1, read on the forward strand.
GGGGGAATTGGGACTATGCAATACCAAATAAAGAAAAAATGTAATAGAGAATAAAAATGTAAATATTGGAAATTAATATTCTAAAAAAGATTTTTTATTGATAAAAAACACAGTAAAATATATCAATTAAAGATCATTGTTGTGTAAGATAAAAAACCATGAAAGCATACAAGAGGAAATTAATGCATATATACGGGAAGGCCCCTGATATACATAAAATACAGATGATGAAAGTAGTGGACACAGAAGCCCCGACGCGTTTCAACCTGAAGTCTTCTTCTGGGGGTTAATGTCCACTTTACACAGTTATAGTAAATAGATCAACAAATAAAAAGAAATCTGTATATATGGTCAGGAAACCAACTGTGTGTCAGAGACTCCAAGATGACCTCAACGGGATGATAGCCAGGGTTCCCAAAATTGCACAAGGGTTCAAGGAGCGAAAAGACGACTGGGTCTCAAATTCTGTAATTAGACCACACAGCGGTAGTGAGTCTTCTCCTAGTAGGGAAAGAATGTGTACTAATGACACTGGCAGGGAAGGGGTTAACACCAGGGGCGATCAAAGGGTTAAGTTATTCCCAAGGGGGTGCTTGCTAACTGTGTGGGGGATGGATTTACTAGATGAACACAGAGATCTGTGTTCCTGTGTTCATTTGTGACAGAACGGTGGTCTGCCTTGTTTACATAGGAAGACTGCCGTTCTGTCTCTATGGGGAGCGATCGCAGTTGGTCGGCGGACATTGCGTCCACCGGACCAGCTGATTGGCTCCCCCTCTGGCCAATCAGCGAGCCACCATTGGCTATTGCAGGAAACGATATATAGGTACGTAGTTTGGCACAATAGAGCTGTCCTGCTGCACTAAAATTACGGCGGCTGGTCGGCAAGTGGTTAAAGTGTATTTAAAGGCCAGAGTAATAGGTGGTTAGACTCTTAGCTAAATTTGTATTGCTGCTTGTATCCCTAGTTGGGAGAGTCACCCCTATACTTGTTCTGGTGACCTTTGTCACTGGGACAGAAAAAAAGTGGAAATCCTGAATGTTAGAGTTGTTAGGAGAGGGAGAGGTAAGAGGAAAGCTTCCAATAGAGAAAAAGTTCTGGTGACAACTGTCTAGGCTGGTAACTCTCCTTCATTTTAGGCAGTTTGTGTCTCCAAGACAGGAAGTGAAGGGAAATCTCCCCTGAGCAGAACACAAAAAGCGAAATATAGCCTGATCTTGACAGGAGTTTCATCCCTTTCATAATCCATCCAAAACTAAAAAAAATGGCTATGTATATAATTTTTTAATAAATTGGATATCTGAAATTGTTGTTTTATGCAACACAAATTGAAAAATCTGACTGCACTAATCTAAAGGTCACCAAATATAAAAAAAAAAAAAAAAACATAAAAAAAAGTGATTGTTTCAGAATCAAGCTTGAGGCCTTGTTCACACCATGTGCAGATATGTCAGTTTTTCTGCACATGTTTTGCAGGGGCACAAAAAAAAAAAAAAAACAATTGTTCTCTATGTGTTCTGTTCACACCACAACACTGGCTGATTTTTACTGTGCAGGAATTTGCAATGCGGAATATCAACATTGTGGTATGAATAGGGCACATAACTGACGCGCATGAAAACTGATGTCAACATGCATAACAACTGACTGGAATGTACATGAAAACTGATGTAAACTGATGTGAAACAGTCAAATCTGCAGTTTTCCCATCGGTTTTCATGCATGTATCGTGTGAATGAGACCTTAATGTGGCAATTTGTTTTTCAATTCAACGTCTACAAAATTAATTAAAAAAAAAAACAATAATTACTGGATTCAGTCAGACACCATAATGTGTACAACCAGCAAACATTTCCAACAAATTCTTAAAAAAAGATGTTAATATTTTCTAAGCATTATGGTGTATGGCTTTCTTGGAGACTAATTATCCTTTGCACCTGGAATTTAGCTTTTAAAAATATTTAAAATATTTTTCATTATTTTAAGCCAAGTAAATATAAAATAATGCCTAAAACAATGATGTCCTGTTGAAAAAAAGCCTGTTGATAACAAGTTCAATAGCTCAAATGCAATTTTACTTGCACACACCTTTAGTAGTCAGAACAGTGAGTCACTCCCTCCCTCCTTGTCTGCCTGTTCACATGTATGGCATATAAATCAAAGAGAAACAGCCTGAAAATAAATAACTTATAATGTGCTCGGAGTCATGGATGCTCCCTTAAATATTTGATTATTTGCACAGCAAAGATTTTTACTTATTTTTTAAAAAATATTAAACATACCCATTTTATTAAAAATCAAGTTTTCTAATTTCCTATAAATATTCTTACAGTGCAGCGCAACCAAAAATCACCATAAAAAGCAATGGGAAAAAAAAATATAATAAATAATAAAATTCTGTGTGTCTTTAATCAAAGTCCTTTAAATCAACAATACATATAACTACCCACCAAAAAACAAAGTTCATGTGTAAAAAAAAAAAAAAGCCAATATAAAGAGTGATCCCTGCAGTGTTCTTCTTCTAAAAAATTGTGTGTCTTCAATCAAAGTCCTTTTAAATCAACAATACATAAAACTACCCCCCAAAAAACAAAGTCCATGTTTGGGCCAATAACTTGCATATAAGCCTTCAAAATTGTGACTTTTGTTTTTTCAAGTTCAGGTCCAATAGACTTAGACCAGTTCCCGACCGCTTACGTTATATTTACTGCAGCAGGCTGGCTTGTTAAGGCAAAACGATGTAGGTCTACGTCGCTCGCCTGGGGGCGAGCTTGCGCCACCGGCGGCACTCTCCTGCCCCCGATCGTCAGCGGGGAAGCTGAGGCACGGGTCAGGTGGCTCCGATCGCTCCCCATAGAGAGAGAATAAAGGAAATGGTCTTCCACGGTCCCATGTATATACCTCCATCCCGAATCAATGCAAAGAAAAGAGGAGGGTGCCCTTTGGGTGGGACTTTATATGAGGTATGTACACTCAGTGACCATAGTATTGGAATGGTAAAAAATGACAAATTTTATTGATGCAGTCATATATAAATGGTAACAACAATGATAAAACAGCACAATGGGCATATAGCATATAAACAATACAAATAAATAACAAATAGATATCATGGGTTGCACTCATATATTGCAATATCTCGACGCGTTTCGTGAGTCTTGAGTAAGCTCACTCATCAGGAGTATATATGAGATAAAATATATCTATAAATAAACAATAAACAACATGTTAGTAAATATAATTAATGAGTGTGACATTGCAACATCCGTATGTAAACAGAAATGGAAAAATCGCACTCACATATAACCCAAAGACAAATGATGGATACGTGCTCCCACCAGACGGGGGCTGCCATAGTCTAACCCGGGAGCTGACAGGACTTGAACCGATGGCGAACACGGTGGGGAGACAGGTGAGGAAACAGGGTTGTGAAAAAGTGAGGCTTCTGCTTGATAGTGAAGCATAGGCTGGAAATGAATAAATATGCAACTCAATGGAGTAAAAAACTAAATTATTAGTATCACGTATTGATATCCAAAAAGGTCAAAATAAGTATATATGTATAGAAGTATGCAAAATAAATCAGTCCGAGCAAATGATGTATAAAACAGGGGCAAGTTGCATCTGAAAATATAAGCTGTAGTATATATAGCTAGTTCAAAAGTTGGGCAATTTGAGTACTGTGTCACATTAAGTGATAAGCAATATATGAATGTATGGAAATATAAGAAGAGGTATGTGGGATGTGAAAAAAAGAGGGACAAAGGTCAAAAGAATATAAATAGGGAGCGATGTGGAGCCCAAAGGAAATAGTGGTAAGTGGTAATGGAAAAACATAAGGTGAATAGTGAATCCACTAGGGAATGAGTGAAAAGTGACAAGGAGGATGCACCTCAAAGGTAGTGAAAAAACTAAGGGGATCATGTGGGGTGAAGCGCCATGGAGAGAACCAAAGAGAGAAAGGAAAACGAGGTGGCAGCCATAGGGGAAAGGAAATTGAGAAAACGGACCTCACCTGAAAACCCACAGCACAAGCTCACCAATTCAGTCCTAGAGCGCCATGTGAAGGGTAGTGGAGGCAGAGGTGTAACGAATGCACCCATGCCATCCAGCGGTGAAGGTTAGCAACCGCTGACAACCGCAATCACAGAGGAGTTGTCACCCGCCAAACCGTACGAGCGCCAGGATCGGCGTTCATGCCCACGTGGGAGAAGACATGGCGCCGATATACAGGGGGGGGGCAGCCAGGAAGAAAGCACTTCCTGTTCGTATATATCGCAGCTCCCGGGATAGATACACAGCCACCACCAGAGGGAGCACGACCAACATATGGGCTGTATAGACTAAATTGAAATAAAAAAATGTGTAGCCATAGGGCTATATGTGTCACAATGGGACAGTGTGGGACCAAGAGCGGGCATGGGTGTCTTCCACCCGGGTACAAGTAAATAAAGGAAATGGTCTTCCACGGTCCCATGTATATACCTCCATCCCGAATCAATGCAAAGAAAAGAGGAGGGTGCCCTTTGGGTGGGACTTTATATGAGGTATGTACACTCAGTGACCATAGTAAACACAGCCGACCGTCCTTCTCCCTGAAATAATCACAGAGCTCATGTGATCCTTCTATATAGGATCACATGTCTCTGTGGTCATCTCAGAAGCCACGCCCCCCACAGTTAGAATCACATTTAACCCCTTGATCACCTATACTGTTAACCCCTTCCCTGCCAGTGTCATTATTACAGTAACAGTGCATATTTTTAGCACTGATTACTGCAGTAATGTCACTGGTACCCCCAAAAGTGTCAAAAATGTCAGTCAGGGGTCCGATCTGTCCGTCGCCATTACTAGTAAAAAAAAAAAAAAAAAACAATAAAAATGACATAAATCCTCCCCGTAGTTAGTAGACGCGATAACTTTTGCGCAAACCAATCAAAATATGCTTATTGCGTTTTTGTTTACCAAAAATATGTAGCAGAAAGCAAATTGCCCTAAAATATATAAAAAAAAATTGCGAATATTATATAGCAGAAAGTGAAAAATATTGTTTTTTTTTTTTTTTCAAAATTGTCGCTCTTTTTTTGTTTATAACGCAAAAAATAAAAATCGTACAGGTGATCAAATACCACCAAAAGAAAGCTCTATTTGTGGGGGAAAAAGGAAAAGTAACGCAGTGCCGAATCGCAAAATAGGGCCTGGTTATTAAGGGGGCAAATCCTTCCAGTCTTAAAGTGGTTAATAGGGTTCGCTGTTTGAGTCCGAACTTTTTCCATGTTTGGAAGTTCTGGTGCAAACAGAACCAGGGGGTGTTCGGCCCAACTCTAGTGGCAACATACAAGCAGGGTTAAATATGTAAATTGCATAGATAATGTGTACTTATTTCAGCAGCAAGCATAGGCTTGGTAAATATTTGCATCTAGTAGCCTAATAATCTGATAAAAAGCTATGTATCACTAACACATGTAACAAGAAATAAATAAATAGATAAAATGAACATATTAACACAAAGGAGAACAAAGAAAATACAGTATAGGTCTGCATGGTGGTGTATACAGTCTGTTACAAATATAGAAAATGTGGTAGGTCGGAATACTATCACTATAATGACACAGTGAGACCACGGTTTCCAAATTTAATCAAACAGAGTAGATTTGTTATTATGGAAAGCTAGCATTTTCCCATAGGTATGATGGGATCGCACTAGTTCAATATAACTTCTGATGGGCTAGGAGCAAGATCTTTTTTCCAGTGTCTAGTGATAGTTAACAATGCCACTAATAAAATATAAATATATGTAACAACAATGCAATAGCAGGCTGGAAAACTATCAATATTAAGAATCAGAATATCTAAGGGCAGCTTGGGTGTCATCGAAATTCCTGTGACTTCAGAAATAAACTGAAAGATTTTGCGCCAAAAGCTGCTAATACTCCTACAGATCTATAATATATGTAATAGTGTGCCTATTTGGCCACAACCTCTCCAACATAAAAGGGCTCTGAGAAAAAAAGACATTATGGGTCAGGTACCATCTCAAGGATAGTTTTTGCCTAAGTTCCAAAAAGATTGACATAGCAGGTAGCTGTGAATACTGATTGAAAGGCGTTCATCCACTGTTTAGGAGTAAACTTTGTTTCAAGATTTGTTTCCCATTTCACAAAAAAAAGATAACATGGTACATACCAATTTGTTTTGAAAAATATTGTAAAATATGGTTTTACTGTTAAGGAGTGGCTAAGTCATAGAATTGCAAGGCTATTTTGGGAATGGCTATCGTCTTAAATCCGATGTTTAGATGAGAAGTGAGATATTCCTAAGTATGTGAATTGTTCTGAAGGAGGAAGATTAAAGTCTTGCATGAATTTGTCAAATCGTCTGGTCGAGCACTTTTTGTAAATGTCCTGTAGTAAATAAATACCCTCCCGGCAGATACGGCAAGCTTAGGTATCAGAACTGTGAGGGCTCCTATAGGAAGAGACTGAGCCAGGGTGTCTGATATAGAAAGAGAACAAATACACTTCCAGGCTTCTATAGAGGCCTGGGTTGTCGGGGGCCAGTTGTTGAGTGGAGGTTCGTTGCCAAATTCCAAGTGTTGGCTAGGACAGAATATCATAAGTCTTTTGTGGGCATTAAGGTTTTTTTTTCAATATCACACCATAAGAGAGTAGCGGCCGCCGGCCAGACGGCTCCGCTCGCCCGTACTTCCTGGACGCTTCGTGAGGGTGACGTCAGCACGCCGTGACCCGACGCGTTTCATCAGAGATGACGTTATCAATTGATAACGTCATCTCTGACGAAACGCGCCGGGTCACGCGTGCTGACATCACCCTCACGAAGCGTCCAGGAAGTACGGGCGAGCGGAGTCGTCCGGACGGCGGCTGCTACTTTTCTCCTTTGGCGATTGTACACCTGTCTGTTTGTAAGTGTTACTCTTTTACTAAATAAATGTTTGTGGGATTTTATGCTATGGCGTCCCCTTTTGTATTTTATGGTTGAAATCCCTCCACAACATCTCGAGTCCCTAGAGGCTGTTACAGGAGGTCTGGTCATCGATCCTTTACATCAGCTTCATATCATCTCTGCTTATTTCTACCTCAATTTGGTAAGGGTATTTTGAGTTGCTATTGACCACACAGTGCTTGTATGGTTGGGACCCTCTGTGGATTCTATATGAGCTTCACACTTGTCACTCTGGTAAGCTGCATTCCTATCGGTGGAGGTGTCTGGATCTACCATTTTAGCTGTCATTTTTCTTATTCTTGGTAAGAAGTACCCTATAGGTTTGCTTCGGTGGTGGAGTTTTCATCTATTTCACGCCTATATTTACACTTTTATATGAGCACTTCCTTACCACTCGGAGTCTCGTGCTTTTTATTCACATAGAGTGCTATTTCGACAATTGTTATTTTGGTTTTACGCTATGGCGTTTATTTTTTATACAGTATTTCACATACAACTACCACATTGAGGGGATCGATCTTGAGACTGTGAAGTCTATCGTGTCCAAGCCCCAGTGAACATCTGGAATCATTGTTATCATTTGGCACAAATTTTACCGTGTAAAAGTTTCTGGTAAGCGTTTCATCTACACGGTTACCCCAAATCACGTTTTCAATATTTGATTGATTCACGGACTTTTCTTTGGACTATTTTTTCAATATATTTTTTACTGTTTGATATATTTCATTTTATATGTTTTGATCATTCTTTAGCGCAACTTATTTATATTATAGCTTGTGTAAAGTGGCAGACAGCCTTCCTATTGGGATCTATGTAGCATTCACAGTATTTGCTTTAATGATTTGCCCTATTTAGCACTATTTCTGCAATTGCTAAAAGATGGAAAATGAGTGTATTGAACTATAGCAGTCTTGAATATGTAAACTTTTCAGAAATTCAGTAAGAGCTAAAGATGATTTTTATTGAACAAAGCAAGCAGTATCTAAGCTATGAACTCCTATATTACTCCATGATGCAAGGTTAGATTTAGATATTCATTTTTCTGTGCAGGTTCAAATCAGATTGAATACTGTGAGGTCATAAAGGCAGATCTTTAAAAAAAAAAGCACTTTAATAACCTAGGCATATTGTTTACTGTATTTGTTATTACTTTATATTTCTATCATACACATCCTGTATAAATCATCAGTGTGATTGTTTTTTAAATGATAGACGCATAAACAGACTAGACTGTTTATATGGTCTGAATGCTAACAGGCAAAATTAACCTGGCACTTACGGTATAAAACTCTCTTACAACAGAACATAAAAGCAGTCAACCTATGAATGTGCACTGAATTGTTCCTAAATTTTCTACTGTGCTGTACAGAATCTCTGAAACTTAGCTGCAAATGGGGACTTGACATTGATTTTGGGAGTTTTGGAACACCAATAAAGTTTTTACCATCCAATGGGGCATGTCAGCAAACAAAAGAGAGGTGGCCAAGTACATAGAGGGATGGTAGGTAGGTGTGGCAAAGTTTCTGGTAGATGCTTTGATTTTTGGAACAGGCACCATTCTTAATACTGAAACGTTTTGATTCAAGCAGATCTAAACCCAAAAACTAACATTTCATATATAGTAAGCTTTAATATCCTATTGTCATTCCAAAAGTTCTCTTTATTTTTATTTTTTATCTACAGGTTTCATAAAAATAACACCTGGGGATTCTGCCATAAAAGTCCTTGCTTAGGTACTATAACTGTTATGCGGTCACAACTGTCTACCTGATGTTCTCCTGCATTGCCACTCTATCACATGCACACAAATGAAGACTCTACAAGCAGCAATGCCAATACACGTCGCACCACCATTATCCCTATCAAGAAACCAGTCCAGAGCAATAGTGTGCAGGAACGAGTACAGAACATTGGCTGAGAGAAGACAGAGATCAGCAGCACCGGGGGTTAAAAAAAAAAAAGGATGAAAGAAGGAGAGAACAGTAGAAAAAAAATGGCAATTGTTTGTGACATACAGTGCTTGCGTAAACTGAATGTGGTTTACTTCTTGCCTATTCACACCATTGCATTGTGGTAGCACACGCTATCATTGCAATGCACAGCAATGCATATTACCGGAGTTGGGGCACTGACATACCATTCATTGTAAGTGGCACGCCGATGAACCTCCAAAACACCTGAACTAAAATGTAGCCTGTCCTATCTTTGCATACCATGCTGTGCATTTCATCCCATACATTTTGAATGGATTATTTATTGCACTACATCACAAATCACACAGCAACACAGGCTTTTGCCTACTTTTTATGGAGAAAGTGCAGTCTAAGAAGTAAGCATAGAATGCTTTCTACAAAAAATGTACAATGTCATTTATTCTAGAGACATGATCGGAAGGGAGTACTCCCTGCAAGAAAAATGTTACTTTGGGAAAAAGAATGTAACTCAGACATAGCAGCCAGTGTAATTATTATGGGGCCTTGGGGCAGGGGGTTCCTGTAGGGGTCTGCAAAGGGTTTGTAAAAAACAAACCCTTTCCAGGCCCTAATAAGGCCCTACTTTGCAGACCCCATAGCAGTTCTGTCAGAAAATGGTTTAAAAAACAACTCACCCACGGTTCTTTTCATTGCCCCCATCACCCAATACAATAGAGTCAAAGCTAACTTCAAAAAGAGACAATTTCATTCTCTGTATTGATCTGTACACTCAAGCTGGTTTGGCTAGGGGTAGATATCACAGAGCTGGTGAGTAGGGATCAAACTTTTCAAAAGTTCGGTTCGACCAGAACACCAGAACTTCCAAAAAGTTTGGCCCGGATTTCAGAACCCCATTGAAATCAATGGGACCCGAACTTCGGTAATCAAAAAAACCCAATAAATGCCCCTAAAAAGTGCCTAGGGTTCTGGGTCATACCCCAGGGATTATTAATCACACAAAAAAAAGTTCTTAAAAATTGTCATTTTTGATAGAGAGCCAATTATTAAAAAAAAAAAAAATGTCTTTGGATTTAGTATCTGGGGGGTCTAAAAATTGTACCTGTGAAGTTTCAGCTCTGTAGCATGTCCAGAACCATAAAAAAAAAGGTCATTTGTATTATGTCACTTATAGAACATATGGCTTCGCTATTTTCACACCTTGCCGATTTAGTAGCAGGCATTTTTTTGGGCATTTTTGGGGGTCTTTTGAGGCAGGCAAAACATCTGAACTTGTGTATAGGGGTATATATACACACATACTTATATGTATATATACACCTAGACATATATAGATGTGATAGTAGCAGAAATATATGCTTGCGCTAATGAAATAATTAACACTAATATGGCTCCGCTCCTATAACACCTATATATGTGTAAGTGTAAAATACATATAAGTATGTGTGTATATATACCACTATACACAAGTTCAGATGTTTTGCCTGCCTCCAAAAACCCCCAAAAAATGGCTGCAACAACACACCTGGGGTTTTTTTTTTTTTTTGGCGCTAGCGTTTTTTTGGGCATTTTTTTGGGTTCTTTGGAGGCAGGCAAAACATCTGAACTTGTGTATACGGGTATACATACACACATACTTACATGTATATATACACCTAGAAATATATAGGTGTGATAGTAGCAGAAATATATGCTTGCGCTAATGAAATAATTAACACTAATATGGCTCCGCTCCTATAACACCTATATATGTGTAAGTGTAAAATACATATAAGTATGTGTGTATATATACCACTATACACAAGTTCAGATGTTTTGCCTGCCTCCAAAAACCCCAAAAAAATGCCTGCAACAACGCATCTGGGTGTTTTTTTTTTGGTGCTAGCGTTTTTTTGGGCATTTTTTTGGGTTCTTTGGAGGCAGGCAAAACATCTGAACTTCTGTATAGGGGTATATATATATACACACACACTTATATGTATTTTACACATACACATATATAGGTGTGATAGGAGCGTAACTATATTGGTGTTAATTATTTCATTAGCGCAAGTAGTGTTTTCTGCTCCTTTCACACCTATATATGTGCAGGTGTATATATACATACATGTGTGTGTATATATACCCCCTATACACGTGTTCAGATGTCATGCCTGACTCCAAACATGTCCTCAAAAAATCCCTATAAACGCCTGCATCCAAAAAGCAGGCTGACCGGCGAGAAGCCATATTAGTGCACCGAATGTGACTTAAGAGAAACTATCTTTTCTCTATAGCGGTCACCCTGATATGGAAGGGTTTGGTCACTCTGCCATAGCAGTCAGTGTCAGTTCACCCTACACTACACTACGGTCACCCTGAAATGGAAGGGTTTGGTCACCCTGCCATAGCAGTCAGTGTCAGTTAACCCTACACTACACTACGGTCACCCTGGCACTTAACACTTAACCTACAGAAACTAAATTTTTGCATCTAACTAAAGTGTAAAAGAGCACCCTAACTACACTAGATATCCCTTTCCTCACACTAATAAATGCTAAATGACACTTTTAAAGTAAAATTAACAGAACTGCTTCCACTCTCTTCCATGTCCCTGTATTACAATGCTAGGAATTTGGCGGGGGCTATCTTATATACTGGGGGGCGTATGCACTAATGATTGGCCTAGGGACCCCCTAGTCACTCCAATCACATTCCTAGCATTCTCCTGCCCCCTCAATTGGCTTTTACTAATGGTTCTGGTCCAATCACAGGCTTTTAAAGCCCATTTCCTGGCCCATTGCATTTTGGTCGGTTCTGGTTGCCGAATTCCGAACTTTTTCAGCAAAAAGTTCTAAATTCGGCCGAACCTAGAACAGTCAATGTTCGGGTCGAACCGATGGTCGACCCGAACCGTTCGATCATCCCTACTGTTGAGAGGAACATGGGTGTACAACTAAGGCAGCAAGGGGAACTGTGCCAAGTAGATGTTGCAAAGTTTCTGGATAGCAATTTAATTTACATATTTGTTAATGTTGCTCTTTTATTATATTTATGAATGAGCCACTGTTTTCATGATTTGATGGTTCATATGTTGTGCTCAGTTAACAGGACTTTTCATTGTTCTGCTGCTGTGACAGTAGTCATAAAGTCAGGAAATGAAGACAAAGAGGTTCCCAATGTATCTTCAAAAATCAATGTTTTAGTTGGGGTGCTACTTTAACGGGAATAACAGCTATAGATTTTTTGAAGGCTTGAACAAAAATTTAGCAAGTTTGAACAGGGCACTTTTTCGGGCTTGATGGCTGTTTTGTTGTCCTTATGTCACAGGACTTGTCTTTATTATGCCACAGAAGTGAATAATTTTTTGTTTGTCCTAGTAAACAGAGGTTAATGATGTTCATGCTGGGAGTTGTAATCATTACCAGCTATCCATGTGTACTTTATACACACCAAGCCTAGGTCAAATGACAGCTATAATTTGTTGTTATATCTGAGAAAAAAGTCGACTCTTAAAACATCCCTGTAAAAGTCTTGACGGAGGCGAGGAAAAATATTTTACAACACCGTGAAGGCCAAGATTAGGTCATGATAACAAGTCAATTAGATGGTCAATGGGTTAAAGGTAAAATTTGAATTAGTGGGTGTTAATTTTAGTCAGCTAGCTAGACGGCTGGAATAAAGAGGTGCTAATAGTCTGCAGCTGTTCACGGATCTGCAAAAACTGAGAAAGGAAAACTACCCTGGAAGAAGAAAAAGAAAATGATATAAAGTAGTTGTCTGTTTAATCCCTTTGAGTGTTGGAAACACAGAGCAGATGGTTGCTTTCAGATACTGATCCGTGGTAGGTGTTCTGAAGCTTGCAACATAACCCAAGTGATGATAACAGACCCATCTACTTGAAGCAAAGCTTGTTAACTTGGAACCTCAGGGAAATATGGAAAAAAAAAAACACCAGTTCATTTACACATTAAAAATATATATTATATATTGTTTATATTAGCTTTTGCATTCCAGAAATTAGGTATAGTATAAGAGTGCCAACGTTGTCAGAAAGGCTGTTATCCTAACAGATTTTTCATTTCATCAAAACTACTGCAAAAATGTGATAATTTTAATGGGGATCAATGTTTTGGCATTGACAAAAGTGAATGTTAGGTGGAACTCTCTCTCTCGCTTTCTATATATATATATACTATATATATATACTGTATATATTTATATATATATATATATATATATATATATATATATATACATATACACACACACAAATACATTAAGTTTGGTTTAAAGTAAAATCTGCTTATTGAGAATTGCAGTCCCCTAAAATTTATGTGCATATTCAACTAGGAGAATTTTTTTTACCCACAGTGCACTGCATGGCCTTTGAACTATAGCAGGCTTAAAAGGGCCAATAAAAGGGTTTTGGATAAGTCATTCCAATCACTATAAAATGAAGGGGGAATAAAGCAACACATGTTGAAAACTATTGAAGAGAAAGCTACAAAGAGAGGGATTATAGTTACTCAGGAAACAATACTTTTTGTCTGTTTGCTAACTTTTTGGGCAATCAACCCCTTGGTTGCCTTTTTTCTAACTATTTGGAGATTTTTTTTTGTGTTTTATTTTATTTTGTGGTTGATTTAGGGTCAGCAGTCACTTTAGTTTCTGTCTTGTCCATAGCAAACTTTTTTCTGCTGCAAGGCTTCCATTAAAAAAAGGAGTAGTTTGTAGGCAAGTGCAATCTGCTTCCTCCACTATAGGTGGTGCTCGACCAGACCGCCATCACAGCCTGGAGAGGAAGTGGGGGGAAACTTGGTTTCCTGATTCCTGGAGAAAGCATTTTAGTTGGGTGTGCTGGATCCAGATGACCCTTGGTGGCCATCTTGGGTTAGCAGAATCTTTTTAAGCCACTTCTCATCATGATTTGGCATGCAATTGGGAGTGAGTATTGTAGGGACAGGTACCCCATCTTTTTTTAATGGAAGCCTTGCAGCACCTCATATAATCTCATTTACATTCACTGCACCCCCCTTTTCCCCAATCAACTTGTATAATGGAGTATGACGGTATACACCACTTAGGTCTATTATCCCTGTAAAAAAAATAAACTGTTCTGCTGCTTGCCAGTTTTACACTGCTGTATCCCCTGCGGTATCTTGATTTTTAAATTAAAACCCTGTGTTTTTTATCTTTGTAAATGCGGGTCTGACCTTTCTCTGTAAAATGTTCCTATTGCTGGCTAATTTTGCACTACCGTACCCTGTATCATCTGCGGTCTCCTACTTCTCACATTAAAACACCAGCCTGTACTCTGCCTTTAGTACATTTTCACCAATTCTCCCTTATTATTATTATTATTATTATTATACAGGATTTATGTAGCGCCAACAGTTTGCGGAGTGCAGTGGCGTACCTAGAGCATTTGGCACCCGGGGCGGATCCTATATCTGGCATCCCTCCCATCCCTCCCCCTTTAAAATGTAAAAACACCCACAAAAAATGTTTTCAAGAGTATTTATTGCACATATTTCACAGCCCCCATCACAGTGCCCCTTGCAGTCTGCCCCCCCCCCCCCCTTCCTGCAGACATGATACAAGAGATGGTCAGACTGCAGACATGATACCAGAGATCGTCAGAGACTGAGGATGTGATACAAGAGATGGTTTGAGACTACAGACATGATACAAGAGATGGTCAGAGACTGCAGACATGATACAGGAGTTGGTCAGAGACTGCAGACATGATACAGTAGATGGTCAGAGACTGCGGATATGATACAAGAGAGGGATAGAGAATACAGACATGATACAAGAGATGGTCAGAGACTGCAGAAATGATACCAGAGATCGTCAGAGACTGAGGATATGATACAAGAGATGGTCAGAGACTGCAGACATGATACAAGAGATGGTCAGAGACTGCAGACATGATACAAGAGATGGTCAGAGACTGCAGACATGATACAGGAGATTGTCAGAGACTGCAGACATGATACAAGAGATGGTCAGAGACTGCAGACGTGATACAAGAGATGGTCAGAGACTGCAGACATGATACAAGAGATGGTCAGAGACTGCAGACATGATACAAGAGATGGTCAGAGACTGCAGACGTGATACAAGAGATGGTCAGAGACTGCAGACATGATACAAGAGATGGTCAGAGACTGCAGACATGATACAAGAGATGGTCAGAGACTGCAGACATAATACAACAGATTGTCAGACTGCAGACCTGATACAAGAGATGGTCAGAGACTGCAGACATGATAGAAGATAGAAGAGCACTAGGGGGGCCGGAGAGCACAGAGGAAGCAGAGAGCACTGGAGAGAATTAAGGGGGGGGGTTGGAAAGCATTGCAGGGGGGTTGGAAAGTGTGAGGGGTGGAGAGCACTGGGGGGGGGGGGAACTGGAGATCACTGAGGGGGGGGAGGGTGCACAGGGGGGTGGAGAGCACTGGGGGGACTGGAGATCACTGAGGGGGGAGCCATGGTGCACAGGGGGTGGAGAGCACTGAGGGGGGGACTGTAGATCGCTGAAGGGGGAGACAGGGTGCACAGGGGGGTGGAGAGCACTGGGGGGAACTGGAGATCACTGAGGGGGGGAGGGTGCACAGGGGGGTGGAGAGCACTGGGGGGACTGGAGATCACTGAGGGGGAGCCATGGTGCACAGGGGGTGGAGAGCACTGGGGGGACTGTAGATCACTGAGGGGGGGAGCCAGGGTGCACAGGGGGGTGGAGAGCACTGGGGGGACTGGAGATCATTGAGGGGGGAGCCAGGGTGCACAGGGGGGTGGAGAGCACTGGGGGGAACTGGAGATCACTAAAGGGAGGGGGCAAGGTGCACAGGGGGGTGGAGAGCACTGGGGAGGAACTGGAGATCACTGAGGGGGGGAGCCAGGGTGCACAGGGGGTAGAGAGCACTGGGGGAACTGGAGATCACTGAGGGGGGGGGCAGGGTGCACAGGGGGGTGGAAAGCACTGGGGGAGCCAGGGAGCATTGGGGGGAGCTGCAAAGCACTGTGGGGAGCTGAAGAGAACTGGGAGGAGGGGGGCTAAAGAGCATGGGGGGGCTGGAGGGGGGGGGTTGAAGAGCACTGGGGTGGGGGGGTGCTGGATAGCACTGGGGGCCAGCAAAGGAATTTGTATATTAGGGGCGGTGCGGTGGGACAGCTGCATAAAGAGGAATTGATCTTTCCATATATCTCCTGCGTCTGTTGAATGCCTGCAGGAGGGAGAGGAGGAGAATCAGTTATTCAACGGACCAGGAGATATATGAAAAGAAGATCAATTCCTCTTTATGCAGCTGTCCCGGCCGCTTCTCCTATCCAGCATACAGCAGCACTTACCTTCTTTCTTCCCGCCTCCTGTGAGCAGCGCACCGCTGACTGAAGGAGCTGCTATTGCAGCTGCCTTCACAGGGAGATGCGTGCCGGCCCGACGAGCACCCCTGAGGGGCCTGACACCCCCCCCCCGTGCGTGGCACCAGGGGTGGTCTGCCCCCCCCCATTGGTACGCCACTGGCGGAGTGATTTGCAACGTTAGGGCAGACAGTACAGTTACAATAAATTCAGTACAGGAGTAATAAGAGGACCCTGCTCGTTACAATCTAAAAAAATGTCCTGCTGCTGTGTCATCTATGGCAGGGCTCAAAATTTCAAGTCCTGAGCTACTAGCCAGGCCTTAAGAGTTACTCGCCATCAGTTGCCCCACCCAACCTTACCCTGTCCCGCCTATTGTTCCACCCCTAAACACGCCCTCTTAAATTATCTCATTAAGTGACACTGTTAAATGTTGTATGCAGAATTAGGTTACAAAAATAAATATTAACAACAACTTTAACATTAATAATATAAAGTATATTTCATTGATTTGACTGTGATAAAAAATAAGGATATAATACGATTGGCTACTATAGGCATTGTACATATCATTACTGCCTTGTTAAGTAAATATGCACTACATACAGAGTGCAGGATTGAGAGGTGCCAACGTATACTCCACAAACGTCTTAAAATATCCCAGTGCCAGGTTCCAAAAGGGCCATTTTGAAACCTGGCACTGGGATGTTTTAAGCCGTTCACAATACCTATTGACTTTTTTTATGTTTAAATACAGTATTTCATGTTTTTTTCCACTATTGTCACACATGCACGGTCACTTTATTTGTTTACAATAAAATTTAGATCCACATGTGTGCTATAATCAAAATTTGCACATAACTATTGGGACATCATGCATTTACCGAAAAAAATAAAATCTTTGTTGTCTGTATGAGGTGATTTAGCGCTGCACACATTGTTGTTTTCTAATTCTATACAGGAGTCTGTTAACTTGCCAGCATGTTTTTGGAGTGTGCGAGGAAACCCACATAAGCAGGGAGAACATGCAGACCGCATCCTGCACAGGAATTGACCCCAGTGCGATAAGGCAGTAGTACTAAGCCACTGTGTATTATTGCTTAGTGCTATCTGCTCTTTTACTTGTACAATATCATAATATAACATAATAATGTTTTCTGCATTCAACTCTATTTACTTGAGGGATTTCTGGTGGTATACTGGATATATTTTTTGTGAGGCTAAGATAATTGTCTGCCATCAGCATTCAGTACTGCATATTGAGTTAGTTGTTGTGGCTTTATTTTTAATTGTTCTATAGTGAGTGGTCAGAGTGGAGTTTGCGTATAGGCTGTTACCTCCTCCTCGCTGCCCTGGGAAGCACATCTTCTCTGTGAGAGAATAGAGAGCAGCAGCAGAGAGAGCAGGATACTTTTAGATAGCGGTCTTATTTTTTGTGTTTTCAATATGGGTCCCATCATGAGCATGTGTGAGGAAATCCTCCTGGTGTTGCTGAGGCTCTGAAGACATAGAAAATTGTGTGAGAGGACCCGAGTTCATTGCTACTGGACTCATCTATTGATGCAGGCAACAACATGTGGTGCAATTTTTGTTTTTTCAGCATTTTTATAATTTCAAAAATTATCAGAAATGTTTCCCCCTTTAAAAAGGCTTATAAACGCAAACGCACATAAACGTGAGTTACCGCTTTTACACCCATTTACAAGCATTTGGTATTTGAAATTCCAGTAAACTACAGTCCTGAACGCGATTTTTCTGTTTTCAAAAAATGCCTGTAACCTCAACTGCTTCTAAACGACTATAGACTACTAAGTGTACATGTACACATAAGATAACATTGAGGAGAGTTCAGGGGCTAATGAAAAAAAAAGCCCAACTGCTCCTAAACGTCCGTTTAGCAGCTGCAGTGTAAATGAGGCCTAATTTGGGGCTCCTCTGACTGACATACAAACAGAGAAGAAAACAGGGGAACATACCAAAACACAAACATCAATTTAAATCCGGGCTGCTGTTGGCAGCACAGAGTTGGAAGTCTATGTGTAATCAAGCAAATTTAAATTTTCAATCAAAATATGGAACAGTATTTGTATTTGAGGACCTGGTTCTCCAGCCGTGAGGCCCTACTGACTAGTCTTAGACTGGACTAATGCTTCAAATGGAAACATACATACCCAGTGGCGTAGCGTGGGGGGTGCAGGGGGGGGCGGCTGCACCGGGCGCAACATCTGGGGGGGGGGGGCGCATCCGCTCCGCACTGTCCGCATTGTCATGTCACTCACTCTGTCATAGGCTGGCCGCCGCCGCCCGCTGAGTCTGCTCTTGACTCTGCCCCTGGCTCACTCTCACTGCTTCGGCTTGGCAGCTCGGCTCGGCCGCTCGGCTCCCGAATCCGATCCAGCCAGCGTCGCCCACTGTGGAGTGGTGGTGGGGGGAGACAGGCCAGGTGTGCAGTGCGGAGATGGACTGTCTGGGGGAGGGACTAACCCGCAGCGGCCGCCCAGCGCAGCGCAGGAGACGGGGAGAGAAGAACCACACCAGGCCAGCAGCAGAAGAAGCCAGCGCGACAAGGAGGGGGAGGACGACAGGACAGGAGTCACAACAGGACAGGAGTCAGCAATTTCAGCAAAGAAGGCAGGTGAGAGCCTGGTGACAGTGGTGCTGCAGTAGGAGGAAAACCTAGCCTGGGGTCGGTTGGGACAGGTGAAAAAAAGGTAGGAGTAGTGTACTGGCTGTACTAGTCACTGTCTGACTGAGAAGACTATGTAAAGGGGGTCTATTTTAAGGGGAACCTGGCCTGCTGTAAGGGGGAGATCTAAATGGGGGACGGGACCTCACCTCACCTCACTTCACCCTGGCCTGCTGTAAGGGGGGGATCTATATGGGGGACCTCAGACCTCACTTCACCCTGGCCTGCTGTAAGGGGGATCTATATGGGGGACCAGGTCCCCCATATAGATCCCCCCCTTACAGCAGGCCAGGGTGAGGTGAGGTCCCCCATATAGATCCCCCCTTACAGCAGGCCAGGGTGAGGTGAGGTCCAAGGTCCCCCATATAGATCCCCCTCACCCTGGCCTACTGTAAGGGGGGTGATCTATATGGGAGACGGGACCTCACCTCACCCTGGCCTGCTGTAAGGGGGATCTATATGGGGGACCTCACCTCACCCTGGCCTGCTGTAAAGGGGGATATATATGGGGGACCTCACCTCACCCTGGCCTGCTGTAAGGGGGAATCTATATGGGGGACCTCACCCTGACCTGCTGTAAAGAAGGATCTACGGGGGACCTGCTCTGACCTGCTCTAAAGGGGGATCTATGGGGACCCTGCTCTAAATGGGATCTATGCCATAAATCCCCCCTTTAGAGCAGGATCCACATAGATCCCCTTTAGAGCAGGCCAGGGTCCCCATAGATCCCCTTTAGAGCAGGCCAGGGTCCCCATAGATCCCCCTTTAGAGCAGGGTCCCCATAGATTCCCCACTTTAGAGAAATGTCACCCATAGATTATATGGGGACCATTCTCTAAAGGGGGATCTATGGGGACTCTGCTCTAAAAGGTGATCCATGGAGACCCTTCTCTAAAGGAGGTTCTATGGGGGACCCTGCTCTAAAGAATACATGTGCTTAGGGGGTAAAGGTTTCTTTAACTAATCTAGTGGAAGAGACTCAAGTGCTAAAATCCCACGGGTTAGGGGGTGCAAATTACTTGCCTTGCCCCGGGTGCTGACAACCCACGCTATGCCACTGTACATACCTACTGCAGCTAGGAGGTGTATAACGAGGGAATGGGGCTCTACTGGACTACCTTCTCTCTCAGATGCCACGCGAGATCTATTATAATTTTTTTGTTGTAAAAAGGTGGATGCTGAACTTCAAAAGGGTCTCAAATGATCAGATTCTTTAGGGCAAGGAAGAGGTTTGTTGAAAAATATTTTTGTAAACAGGAAATAGTGGCACCCTTAGATTATAGAGAAGGATTTGCAAAAGCCTGGTTTCCTAATTGTCTAAGGCCCTAAGACTTGTTTCTAATGGATGATGGCGAAGGTATAAGGCTATTACTGCCTCTTATTTTATATGTGTGCTATTCTCTGGTTAGATGATTAGTAGTGTGCTGGTTTTTTTTTTGCATACAATTCATTTTCACAATACGAATGACTATGAATTTGCTATGCAACCCTTTAACCACTTGCCGACCGGTCACGTTGACCCTACTGCGGCAAAGTGGTTCGTTATCGTCCAGCGACGTAGACCTACGTCGCTGGACTCCTCCCCTTGTGGGCGGCACGCGCGCGCCGCCGGAGGCTCGCTCCCGCTGTATTCAGTCACAGCGGGAGTCGGGCCAGGGGAGGAGCGGCGGTGATCACCGCCGCTCTTCCCCGATCGTCAGGGATCGAGTGTGGAGATCCGCCCGCTTGTGTAAACAAAGCGGGCGGATCTCCTAAGTGACAGGCAGGGACAGATTGCGATCTGTCCCTGTGTCACTCAGTCACCTCCCCCCACACACGTTAGTAAGCACCAGGCATACATTAACCCCTTGATCACCAATAAAAGTTAACCCCTTCCCTGCCAGTGTCATTTTTACAGTAACAGTGCATATTTATAGCACTAATTACTGTAGTAATGTCACTGGTACCCCCAAAAGTGTCAAAAATGTCAGTTAGGGGTCATATCTGTCCGCCGCAATGTCAAAGTCCCGCAAAAAAATGGCAGATCGCCGCCAGATCGCCGCCATTACTAGTTAAAAAATAAAACATAAATTTCCCGTAGTTAGTAGCTGCGATAACTTTTGCAAAAACCAATCAAAATACGCTTATTGTGATTTTTTTTACCAAAAATATGTAGCAGAAAACAAATTGGCCTTTTTTGGGGGGAATTTCATATAAAAAAATGTGAAAAATATTGTTATTTTTTCAAAATTGTTGCTATTTTTTTGTTTCTAGCGCAAAAAGTAAAAATCGCACAGGTGATCAAATACCACCAAAAGAAAGCTCTATTTGTGAGGAAAATAAGAGCATAAATTTAATTTGGGTACAGCATTGCATGACTGCGCAATTGTCCATTAAATAATGCAGTGCCGAATCGCAAAATATGGCCTGGTCAGGAATGGGGTAAAATCTTCAGGTCTTAAAGCGGTTAAAAATAAGCTCATTGAGAATTTTTTTGTCAAAGACATGTAGCTAAATACATTTTGGCCTAAATATATGACAAAAATTTAATATAGTGGATATTTTATACCTGTCAAAGTAGAAAAATATTGTTATTTTTTCAAAATTGTCGCATTTTTTTATTAATATCGCAAAAAATGAAAAGCGCAGAGGTGATCAAATACCACCAAAAGAAAGCTCTGTTTGTGGGACAAAAAGGATGTAAATTTCGTTTGGGTACAGCGTTGCATGACCGCGCAATTGTCAGTTAAAGTCGCACAGTGCTGAATCGCAAAAAGTGGCCTGGACGTAAAGCAGGAAAATCCTCCGGTGGTAAAGTGGTTAACCATGGTATTGGCTCTTTTGTATGTGTTTATCTGATTGAAGCACGGTTGTACATTTTTGGACATTGTCTGACTTTCCTATCTGGAGTACTTTGTTTAAATGTAAATTCAATTAAAAAAAGTACTATTTCAATAAAAGTAAAAATAAAAATGTCAAACGTTGTATACACATATTTAACTGTAAATTAAATTAAATAAAAGTAAAATATCAATACAAGATGGTTGAAATGTAGAGTACAATATGTGATACTTCAGACGATAAAAGGAATGGGGATGAGAGAGATGCATTTTTACAGGTTGAGCTTCAGAAAAATTCAAAACAAAATAAACATACTGAGAGCTATGTAGGAATGTAGGAATGTACAGCGTGTAGCCAAAAATAAATGAATGCAATGTGCCCTGATTTAATAATTTGAAAGCAAAAGTAAAATAGTAGAGTAGAACTGGAATAGCTGACTTCTTGTCATACAATCCCAAAAAATAGTACTATTACCTGGCAACACATTTAGCTTAAAATAAATGCTGTTGCCAACATTTTATAGCATTCACTATCCAATTTTTTTGGTGCCAATATGGATAGTTTGACATACATGTTACCTATAGATTGTTTTTAATCCCCCAGGCTCAATGGTCATGATAGGATAGATAGATAGATAGATAGATAGATAGATAGATATATAGATAGATAGATAGATAGATAGATAGATAGATAGATAGATAGATAGATAGATAGATAGATAGATAGATAGATAGATAGATAGATAGATAGATAGATAGATAGATAGATAGATAGATAGATAGATAGATAGATAGATAGATAGATAGATAGATAGATAGATAGATAGATAGATAGATAGATAGATAGATAGATAGATAGATAGATAGATAGATAGATAGATA
This sequence comes from Pelophylax lessonae, assembly GCF_965119305.1. Lineage (NCBI taxonomy): Eukaryota > Metazoa > Chordata > Amphibia > Anura > Ranidae > Pelophylax > Pelophylax lessonae. The sequence continues at coordinate 96,153,367 of NC_138768.1, forward strand.
GATAGATAGATAGATAGATAGATAGATAGATAGATAGATAGATAGATAGATAATACAAATAGTTACCTGACTAGTTACCTGACTCATAAACATAAAGCAGTTCTTCTTCAGGTGCAGGTCTCGATGACCACAGGTCTGGAAATCTTGCACTAGACACTTTTGCAGCTTTACCCTTGTGCTGGAGCACAGAACACTAACATAGCGGTTAAAAATAAGCTCATTGAGAATTTTTTTGTCAAAGACATGTAGCTAAATACATTTTGGCCTAAATATATGACAAAAATTTAATATAGTGGATATTTTATACCTGTCAAAGTAGAAAAATATTGTTATTTTTTCAAAATTGTCGCATTTTTTTATTAATATCGCAAAAAATGAAAAGCGCAGAGGTGATCAAATACCACCAAAAGAAAGCTCTGTTTGTGGGACAAAAAGGATGTAAATTTCGTTTGGGTACAGCGTTGCATGACCGCGCAATTGTCAGTTAAAGTCGCACAGTGCTGAATCGCAAAAAGTGGCCTGGACGTAAAGCAGGAAAATCCTCCGGTGGTAAAGTGGTTAACCATGGTATTGGCTCTTTTGTATGTGTTTATCTGATTGAAGCACGGTTGTACATTTTTGGACATTGTCTGACTTTCCTATCTGGAGTACTTTGTTTAAATGTAAATTCAATTAAAAAAAGTACTATTTCAATAAAAGTAAAAATAAAAATGTCAAACGTTGTATACACATATTTAACTGTAAATTAAATTAAATAAAAGTAAAATATCAATACAAGATGGTTGAAATGTAGAGTACAATATGTGATACTTCAGACGATAAAAGGAATGGGGATGAGAGAGATGCATTTTTACAGGTTGAGCTTCAGAAAAATTCAAAACAAAATAAACATACTGAGAGCTATGTAGGAATGTAGGAATGTACAGCGTGTAGCCAAAAATAAATGAATGCAATGTGCCCTGATTTAATAATTTGAAAGCAAAAGTAAAATAGTAGAGTAGAACTGGAATAGCTGACTTCTTGTCATACAATCCCAAAAAATAGTACTATTACCTGGCAACACATTTAGCTTAAAATAAATGCTGTTGCCAACATTTTATAGCATTCACTATCCAATTTTTTTGGTGCCAATATGGATAGTTTGACATACATGTTACCTATAGATTGTTTTTAATCCCCCAGGCTCAATGGTCATGATAGGATAGATAGATAGATAGATAGATAGATAGATAGATAGATAGATAGATAGATAGATAGATAGATAGATAGATAGATAGATAGATAGATAGATAGATAGATAGATAGATAGATAGATAGATAGATAGATAGATAGATAGATAGATAGATAGATAGATAGATAGATAGATAGATAGATAGATAGATAGATAGATAGATAGATAGATAGATAGATAGATAGATAGATAGATAGATAGATAGATAGATAGATAGATAGATAGTGTAACGACAACCCGGGTATGAAAGGGGTTACAGGACATTTCATTCCAGAACTCAAAGGCAGCTACCGGACACTCCACTCAGCCAAACAAGAAACCCATACGAATAATCACCCCCCCCCCCCCCAAATTCGAGACGAGGCTCTGTATTGAGGGTCAAGCAGGAATCAGACTGTTTATTGAAAAGGAATACACGCTTTATATACAAGTAATGCAGTCACTACATGAACAATGACCCAAATCCAGCCCCCAACATCACACAATGGTTATGTAACGAGCCCCCAATACACATTACTCTGAGTGTCAATACACCCCTTAGCAGACAACAGGTGAATTCATTAGCACACTTAACAATAGGTGAATGGAAAGCCATTACAATCTACTTATTCAGACAAAAGCAACATCGTTAGACAGTCGGTCTCCACATTAAACTTCCTGGAATGCCCATATTAGGAGTTGTACTTCCTGGTCAGAGACCTCACAATGTACAGGGAATAACATCTTCATATTTCAAGAGAGACATCATTCCTGAATATCACTGTCCCATTTGGAGCAATCCAAACCATGTTCCCAGTGCCCCCCAGTTTCCTGGTCACCCCGCACCCAAAGAGACTCCCGTCACAGATAGATAGATAGATAGATAGATAGATAGATAGATAGATAGATAGATAGATAGATAGATAGATAGATAGATAGATAGATAGATAGATAGATAGATAGATAGATAGATAGATAGATAGATAGATAGATAGATAGATAGATAGATAGATAGATAGATAGATAGATAGATAGATAGATAGATAGATAGATAGATAGATAGATAGATAGATAGATAATACAAATAGTTACCTGACTAGTTACCTGACTCATAAACATAAAGCAGTTCTTCTTCAGGTGCAGGTCTCGATGACCACAGGTCTGGAAATCTTGCACTAGACACTTTTGCAGCTTTACCCTTGTGCTGGAGCACAGAACACTAACATAGGGGTTCATTTACTAAAGGCAAATAGACTGTGCACTTTAAAAGTGCAGATACACTAATTTTTCTCAGTAAATACAATAAAGGTCAACTTTATACAGTATCTCACAAAAGTGAGTACACCCCTCACATTTTTAGAAATATTTTATTATATCTTTTTATGTGACAACACTGAAGAAATGACACTTTGCTACAAAGTAAAGTAGTGCCTGTACAGCTTGTACAGCAGTGTAAATTTGCTGTCCCCTCAAAATAACTCAACACACAGCCATTAATGTCTAAACTGCTGACAACAAAAGTGAGTACACCCCTAAGTGGAAATGTCCAAATTGGGCCCAATAAGCCATTTTCCTTCCCTGGTGTGACTCGTTAGTGTTACAAGGTCTCGGGTGTGATTGGGGAGCAGGTGTGGTAAGTTTGGTGTTATCGCTCTCACTCTCTCATACTGGTCACTGGAAGTTCAACATGGCACCTCATGGCAAAGAACTCCCTGAGGATCTGAAAAAAAGAATTGTTGCTCTACATAAAAATTGCCTAGGCTATAAGAAGATTGCCAAGACTCTGAAACTGAGCTGCAGCACAGTGGCCAAGACCATACAGCGGTTTAAAAGTGCAGGTTCCACTCAGAACAGCCCTCGCCATGGTCGACTAAAGGAGTTGAGTGCATGTGCTCAGCATCATCTCTAGAGGTTGTCTTTTGGGAAATATACATATGAGTGCTGCCAGCATTGCTGCAGAGGTTGGAGGGGTAGAAGGGGGTCAGCCTGTCAGTGCTCAGACCATACGCCGCACACTGAATCAAATTGGTCTGCATGGCTGTCATCCCAGAAGGACTCCGCTTCTAAAGATGATGCACAAGGAAGCCTGCAAACAGTTTGCTGAAGACAAGCAGACTAAGGACATGGATTACTGGAACCATGTCCTGTGGTCTGATGAGACCAAGATAAACTTATTTAGCTCAGATGTGTCAAGAATGTCAAGTGTGTGTGGTGGCAACCAGGTAAGGAGTAAAAAGACAAGTGTGTCTTGCCTATAGTCAAGCATGGTGGTGGGAGTGTCATGGTCTGGGGCTGCATGAGTGCTTCCGGCACTGGGAAGCTACAGTTCATTGAGGGAACCATGAATGCCAACATGTACTGTGAGATACTGAAGCAAAGCATGATCCCCTCCCTTCGTAAACTGGGCCGCAGGGCAGTATTCCAACATGATAATGACCCCAACTACTCCTCCAAGATGATCACTGCCTTGCTAAAGAAGCTGAGGGTAAAGGCGATGGACTGGCCAAGCATGTCTCCAGACCAAAACCCTATAGAGCATCTGTGGGGCATCCTCAAAGGGAAGGTAGAGGAGCCCAAGGTCTCTAACATCCACCAGCTCCATGATGTCGTCATAGAGGAGTGGAAGAGGACTCCAGTGGCAACCTGTGAAGCTCTGGTGAACTCCATGCCCAAATAATGGTGGCCACACAAAATATTGACACTTTGGGCCCAGTTTGGACATTTTAACCTAGGGGTGTACTCACTTTTGTTGCCAGCAGTTTAGACTTTATTGGCTGTGAGTTGAGTTATTTTAAGGGGACATCAAATTTACACTGTTAATCAAGCTGTACACTCATTACTTTACATTGTAGTAAAGTGTCATTTCTTCAGTGTTGTCACATGAAAAGGTATAATAAAATATTTACAAAAAATTGAGGGGTGTACTCACTTTTGTGAGATACTGTAAAGAATACCTAAATAAAAAATATTTTTTCTTGCACATGATTGAATGATGGAAATCAGCATAGCTTTGTCACATTTACTAAGCCCAGGAGAAAATGAGTGTAGGGTCTATTTGCCTTTAGTAAATCCACTCCACTGTGTACCAATTGACAGCCAGACAGAAGTGAGCTACGTCCAGGTCTACTGTATGTGACAGTCGGGACATTCCGCCATTCATATGGCCCACAACTATTATTTTGGGCCCTTAAGGCCCAGAGGACTCTTGTGTAGCTGCACATCTGGTGTGCCTGACTCTCTAACATCTAATGCACACAGGCGTTTTATGAACTTAACATAAAAATGATAGGCCAAGAGACAAGAATTTACAAAATGCATTTCAATAGGCATTTGAAATCCTTAATAAGGATTTTATTTGTGAAAACTGTTGCCAAAAAGGCAAGCAAAGGGAAATGACCTTGACAACAGCATTGCCTGTGACCCCCTGCTGAGTTTTTCCCAAAATTGACTTACCATGCCTTGTTGTGCACTGTTTTTCAAGTGCAACCAAATATATTGATGAAGAAGCAGAGTTTTTCTTTCTCCTATCAGAGCTGCCCCTGTGATGACTGGTGATCTAAATAATTATGAAGGAATAATCAGGCAACAGCATGATAGGTTCAAAAATCACAGATCCACAGAATAGGTGAAGCAGAAGCAGGGATTTCTTAGTAATACAGGGCTTCAGGTACAGCTTCCTCTCCAGTATGGAGAACAGTGAGCAGCACAATAGCGACATCATCAAATCTTATTCCAAATCTCCTAGCAGTCAGATGCAACAGTACCTTAGATCTCACACTGCAGATATACAGCTAGGAGTCTGAAGGCACATATTATTCAGGAGGAATTCAAGACAAAATCTACATTTTCAAGTTTCCTCTTAGGCACAATCAGCAGGTCTATATGTTTCCTCAAAAAGAACAATTATTCATTCCTGTTACTTTGTTTTTTTTTTTTTTTTTGACTGATTATAAAAATAATTAGAATTTTCCAGCCTAGCCAATCATTTTATCTTTAATTTGATGTTAAAAAATTGTTTAAAAAGGGTCAAAATAGCCGTGGGAAGTATTCAATATATGCTCAATTTCATTAAAATATTGAACCAAGCAATCAATCTAGCAATGGGGTTGACACCTACAAGTATAAAAATGGTCTACAGAGAACCTAAACATCTTTCTAAGCTCAGACAGCTCCTAGATCCAGATATACGTATATAGATTCTAGTTACTCAATTAATCCTGTTTAACTGTTTCCTTTTTCAAATAAATCATTCTGACCATCATCTCTATAATGAGCTTCTATAATAGAATGAATGGCATTAATTAAAAGAACAGATTAATTCTATAACAGAAGTGCATTAATACTGCAGGGAAAGGGATGTCCTTGTTTTTATGTGGGTAATAGCATTTTAGTAAACTGTTTATGCTGTTGCTACAACAATGGTTTGCTTTATCACCGATCTGGGACATCAAAACTGCTGAACAATTATTTCACCAATGAATTAACAAATATTGATTGTTCTTCATTAGGAGCACTGAGCTACTGCACATGTCAGTAATACAGGCACCTAATGGGGCCCATTGTCCTTCTCTGCTGCTGCTGCTGCTGCTATGCTGCATGTGTATACATAGACAATATTTGGCAAGCGGAATGTCCTTTTTGTACCTTATCAATACATAAGCATAGTTATGTGTCATTGCTCATTCATTTGTACGCTGTGGTTCTCCTACTGAATTGCCTCTAGCCTATGTATTGTCAATATGGTACATGTATTCAGAGTTAGTTAGACTGTAAAAAGCATCCCTGGCATATAAAGCACCCATCCATATTTATATATCAGACTGACCTTTATAGAAAATGACCTTTAACATGTTTACTTGCAAAAGAAGGCTCTGTGACAATGTGAATTTCAAGGGATACAACAGATTTTGGCAAAGTATACAATATGCAGTATACAGCATATGGCAGTATGGTGAGGAATTGAGTGTATATTATACAGCAAAGTAAACAGCAGTGACGGCCCGTCCATTGGGGGCGCAGGGGCGCCGCCCCCCACATCCATGCATTTGGCCCCCTAATCTACATGCAGGGTGCTGGATTCCAATGTTTTTGGGGTTTTTTTTAAAGCCCGTGATTAGAGCCAGAGGCTCCAATAGGCTTCAAAAAAGGGTGGGCTCGGGGTGCAGAGCACTGCGCCCTGAGCCCACCCAGTTGTGTGACAATAGCAAATTAATATTCGCTATTGCAACACAGATCCTCCTCCTGGCCAATCAGGAAGCGGTTCCTGAGACTCGTTTCCTGATTGGCTGAAAGGAGAAGCCATGCCATTGGCCAAGGAGGAGGAGGAGGGAGGAAACCCAGGAGACTGAGGGAAAGCCGCCACCGCTGCTGCTGCCTGCCTGTCCTCCACATGGTGAGTGAGCCGGCGACCCGGGGGAGGGGGTATGGTGTGCGGGCTGGTGTGGTCCTGGGGGGGTATTGTGTGGTCCATCTGCCGCCCCCCCCCAGCCCATGGAGCACCATTTGCCACTGGTGTACAGAGTAGTGCAGTGGGGAGCATATAATGTGTGGGGAGTATGGTTTAAAGCTGAAGTTCAGATAAAACAAAAAAGCTTTGTTGACCTATGTCACCTGTAATGAAGGATGTCCCACCTCTGTCAGACAACTGGATCCTGTAGATGTCTAAGGCCTCATGCACACTGGGCATTATAAAAACATCAGTAGAAAGCTGTAGCTGTAGAATACGTTTTTTCAGCTGTGGCATTTTTTTGTTTTTTTCAGCTGTAGCGTTTTTTAGCTTATAGCAAAACTATACTCACACAAATGCTTATGGCTCAAAAACATTGATAAACGCAGAAAAGCCAAGTTTTTCAGCGTTTTTAAGCTTTTATCAAAATTAGAGCGTTTTTACAGCTGAAGAATTCCTTTCAAAATCTACTAGTTCTGGAGCCAGAAAACGCCCCTGCCAAAAACTGCTGATAACAGCCTATGTGTGCATGGACACAAAGAAAAACATGCTGGGGAGTTTATTGGCTGCAGAAAAAAATGTCTGATGCCAAAAACAGCAGCTGTAAAAATGTCCAGTGTGCATTAGGCCTTATGTGCCGGGATGCCCTGTCCTCTTCCTGTGCTGAAGGAGTAATTAGCTTGGAGTCTTCTGTGAAGCTACAGTAAACAAGCTCCCGAGAGGGATTCCCCCCCACTCCTTTGGAAAAAGTGGTTTCATAGGGTACACTACATGTAACATGATCAGTGAATGGGGGTGAGTCTGATCCATCACAGGATTCTCTTCCCATTCATAGACTGTGTTACAGTACATGAAATGTACACTATAGAAACCACCTTTCCCAGTAGGGGAAGAGACAGGAGAGGGCTGTTCCCCGTTGGGAGCCTGTTCACTGCAGCTTCACAGAAGACTCAGAGTTATAAACCAATGCAGTGGTGGAATTTAGCGTCAGGAAGAAAACAGGCATCTCCGTACAGAAGATTTCTCTAGGATCCAGTTGCCTGCACAATGTAGGTGTGTAATAAGGTTGATATCCCGGGAGGTGTCTGTAACAAGGAACATGATTTGGCATTTTTGGAAGATTGGTCAAAGCAGTGGAAACTGCAGTTCAATATTTCTAAATGTAAAATAATGCACCCAGGTAAAAAGAATCCCCTGAGAAAGTACAACATTGGAGGTACAGTGTTGGGCAGCGCTACAGATGAAAAAGAATAAGAGGTACTTTTTTCAGATGATTACAAATAGAGCAAACAGTGGGACCAGGCAGTGGGGAAAGTGAATAGAATTTTAGGATGCATCACTAGAAGGGTCACCAGCAGGAGGAAGGAGGTTCTGATTCCTCTATACAGATCTTTAGTGAGACCTCATTTAGAATACTGTGTCCAGTTCTAAAGACCTCACTTACACAAAGAAAAAGTCCAGAGACGGGTAACAAAAATGGAGAAAGATTTTGGGGATAAGGCCCCTTTCACACTTGTATGACCTGAAAGTCGGGCGACTTTGATGTGTGATTTTGACGTGACTTAAAGCAATGCCTGTGTAATCTTGAGGTCTAAGTTGGACCAAAGTTGTGCAGGTACTACTTTGAAGTTATTGGGACTTGAAGTCACACAGATTTGAATTTTACTAATTGGAAATTATGGGGTAAGACTTGTCATATGACTTTGCAGTCCCAAGTCCCAGGATAAGTCACACAAGTAAGAAAGGGTCTAAAAAATATCGAGAGTGATTGCAGGAACTAAAGGAAAGAAGGGAAAGGGGAAACATGATTGAAACCTTTAAATACATCAAGGGGGTGAATAAGGTTCAGGGGGCAGTTTTTTCAATATGAAACCAAAATCAAGAACACGGGGACATGACCTCAAACGAACTGGAGGAAAGTTCAAAACTAAGAATCTAAGAAAGTATTATTTTACTGAAAGGGTAGTTGATGCTTGGAATAAACTTCCAGCACAACAAGGCCATGCCTCTTGCTTGCCCTGAATCCATTTGCCCTGGCAAGTATTCCTGCTAAGCTAGTTGCACATTTTGGCTGCTGGAAACCAAGAGCCCAAAGAATCACTGACCCTTGGCCTGCCTGTAAGCCTTGCTACCCTCCCGGCCACTATAATTAGCTGTGTCATCATCAAAGTCAAAGGATTGGGCCGTACTGCTAAGCAGCAGCCTTTACAAAGTGGGCCTATTACCATTTGATGAAACAGCATGTGTCACTGCTAAAACTACCTCAAAAATACCCTTTTTAAACTGAAACGAATCAGGTTGAGGCGGAATGTAACATAATCATAAGTAAAGACTGATGGGCAATCACTTGGACACCACATCCCCAATTAGCAGAACATTTTTCTGTTTTGGCATTGTTTTTGTATTGTTGGCACCTTAGTCTTACTATGCATTTTCAAAAAAATGTCCTAACTGTAACATAAATTCCACATCCAAACATGCTTTGCCAGTGCTGTCCCAGTGACTGCACGCAAAAATTGCACTGTTCCGAAACAAGTTCAGCCTAGTCCTAGGATCACCTAGTTCAGCTTTAAAGTGGTTGTAAAGGCACAATGTTTTTTTTTACCTTTGCATTCTATGCATGAAGGTAAAAACCTTCTGTGTGCAGCCGACCCCCCAGCCCCTCTAATACTTACCTGAGCCCCCTTTCGACCCAGCGATGGCCACGAGGGCCTTGCCTCCATGGGGCCTTTCACTCTTGATTGGCTTTTGGCAGCCAATGGCTCCCGCTGCTGTCAAACACAGCTAGTGAGCAAATCAGAGGGATGGGGCCTGGGGTGCGCCTGCTTGGGTATAATATAGCACATACATTGCTACTTAAGTTATATTGTAATGTGATTTTATAAAAAAAATGACCTTTCCTTTTCAGTCTGCAGTCTCTGTAATTTTCCGTAAAATTATGTAAAATGTAATATGGTAGCCTGAAGACATTGCATGCACTGTTGGTATACAGAACACCCCCAGAAATGTCATACTCTTCGGGTTTTATTGGTTCCCTGATTTTCTCAGAGGTCTGCAATAAGATACAGACCTCTGAGAAATCATAGGCTCCCCCTGCAGTAGGAATTTCAATTTTGGCGAGATACAGTAGTAGGAGATTTACATTTTTTCCCAACTCATTAAAATTATTTAGCATATGTATTATTATTATTATTATTATTATTATTATTATTATTACTTAGCAGTTAAAGTAGAACCATGGGCAAAATATATATATATTTCTCATTTTGAATAGAACAAGTGAAGGTTATAACCCCTGTCAGATTTTTTTTCACCATCTGTGTTCTATTGTGGAGATTTCCCTTCACTTCCTGTCCCATAGCCAAAGAGGAAGTGAGGAAATCCCTGCAAATTAAGGAAATTCCTTGGAGACCCCCAGCTCACCAGAACTAGTGTCCCCATTGGAAGATTTCCCCTCTATTACTTCTCTGGGGACAACCAAAAATTTGGGATTTTCTTTAATTTCACTTTCAATGATAATGGTAACCAGGACAAATAGAGAGAGTGAATCTCCCTAAGGCCCCTTTCACACAGGCGGACCGTTCAGATCCGCCTGTCCGTTTTTTTGGCGGATCTGAACGGTCCCCTCATGCATTCCTATGGGGCATCGGATGTCAGCGGAGACATGTCCGCTGACATCCGACCCAATCCGTCAAATCTGCACGGATGGAAACCCTATTTTCCATCCGTCCAGCGGATCGGATCGGATGGGATCGGGTGAGAACGGACTGACGGTCCGTTGACATCCGATTTCCCCCATAGAGATGCATGGGGAACTGTCAGCTGTGTCTCCGCACACAGCACGGAGACACAGCTGTCCTCCTGCTGCTCAGCGGGGGATCGGCGGCTCGATCCCCCGCTGAGAAAAACGGACTCCGTCCAACGGACGGAGTGTGTGAAAGAGCCCTAACAGTGGAACAGACAGCAATGAAAACTGACAGGTGTTCTAATCCATCTCCACTCCATCCAAAATTAATTAAATAAAAAAAAAAACGTTTTGCCTTTAGTTGTACTTTAAATTACTTAATCTTAGAAGTCTGTAGAGTATCTCCCAATATAAAAATGTGCAATTATTTTATATGATCTACCCTTACATAATATTGTGCATTAGACAGAGGAAAAATGTATTTTATTGTTTTTTCATTGCCCTTAACAGTGTGTCCTTCACAGAGAACACACGCTTTATAAACACTGCATTGTTCTTAGTTAGCTACATAGTTTTGCATAACTTTAAGCACATACTGTATGTGAAAAGATACATTCTGAACATAGCTTTTATTATTACTATTGTATTATAGTAAGTTAAGAATACTAGGAAAACTGAATTATTGTGCATTTATATAATGAACAATTAGTAGTACATATCTGTGTAATTAATATCTATATATTATAATGTATTTAATAATAGCTCTAACTTCTTGATTGTAAGCTCTAACGAGCAGGGCCCTCTGATTCCTCCTGTAATGAACTGTATTGTAACTGTATTGTCTTCCCTCATATTGTAAAGCGCTGCGCAAACTGTTGGCGCTATATAAATCCTGTATAATAATAATAATAATACATTACCAATACCTATAGTTATTATACTTTATGCCATTATTATAATGACTTCTAGTGGAAACATCATACAGTCAAAGTTTAATATACACATATAATACATATATAATGAGCTGCATTATTAAAGCGGAACTACACCATATCTGAGCACCACAAACCAAAAACACTATTTAATTAAGTTGTAATATTCAAAGCAAACTCCCCCATCCATCCATGTCTCCATGTTTTTTTTTTTTTTATTAAGAAATTACTTTGAAAAACACCCTCTAGCATTTCTGGCCGTGGTCATCTTGAGTAAGGGCAGATAATTTATGTAACATTCATGTTACTTTCTGGAATCCATCAGCCCTTAGCTCAGACATGCAGGCAGGAGGGTTTGCTAAGCTGAGAAAACCCCTCCTCCCCTCTTGAAGATTCCAACATAATTTGCCTAGGCAGGAAACCAGGAAGTAACTGAAGAAATTTGAAAAAAAAGTTTAAAACAAGTAAATATAATATACTTTCCTATCTATTTACTAATGCCAGCAGCAAAAGGATAAAAAATAGTTTATGTTGATTGAGAGAGTGAAGTTCCACTTTAAGTAGCATGTAGGACATTTAGATAAAGGTAACAAGAGGTCAAGGGCAGAAGGTAATAAACACGTTTTCTAACTTTGGCATAAGGAGCAATACTAATGGCAAGACTGCTTTCTTCTAACCTTGATGAGGAAGTCTTGTCAAAACAAGAACTATCAATTGTTCTTGGCAAACAAGTACAGGGTGGAATTACTATCTGTTTTGGAGATAATTCAGTAACACATATAGTTTTATTGCTCAAATAATTATCAATAGGGCTGTATTCTTTGAACGTACTTGAACTGCTTGTTCTCAGCCGGAGGAATGAACCTACTTCACTGGAGATTCTGTTTGGTGTAAATTTTTCATCTATTTTTTTTCAGGTTACTACTTCTAAAGGAATGCAGCTGCAACTTTTATGATTAAAACACTAAACTTATACCAGGTGATTGTAATGAATTTGATTCTCCTATTCAGAAACAGTCTGCAAAGGACGTGGTAAAACAAACAGCTATTCCTTCAGAGCAGAAAAATGTAGGAATCTGCAAAAAAGTTTGTAAAAATCCATGCAATCTAAATAGATCCCCCAGAGGGGATTGCTCTTTTCAACAAAAGTAAGTTACTTTGGGGTTGATTTATTAAAGGCAAATAGACTGTGCACTTTGCAAAGTGGAGTTGCTCCAAAGCTTAGTAAATGAGGTAAAGCTTCACTTTGCAAAGAATGCCCAATCATGTGAAAAGAAAATTTAAAAAAAAAAGCATTTTGCTTGCACATGGTTGGATGATGGAAGTCATCAGAGTTTCTGCTCATTTACCAGTCTATTTTCCTTTAGTAAATCATCCCCTTTGTGTTCTTTCAATGTTGCTCATAAAAGGCAGTCAGTGCCCAGTTTTTTTTATGTCTTTTCAGTAAAATGAGCCATTATCTACTAACAGAATTGGACCCCTATAGACTTCAACGAGATTTGCTGCTAAGTTTGAGTTTGCCAGATTTCAAACAGGAATCACCAAGCCCTTGACAAATCGAACCCAGGTAGCTCTGTCCATCTCTGCTGCAGAGGCCTTGAGGACCATGCACTAAGTGCCAAGTGCCAACGAGCGCCACAGGTTAGGAATTTAGAAAAGTATTTCTGTACATATGATATTAGATGTTCTTGACTTCACAGGACCTCAGGGTCAGCATCAACTGTAAATTCTCCAAACCCTAATGACAATCTTCACCATTGTCAATCATCCTTAGGGCTCTTTCACACGGTCCGCCTCCGTAGGCGGATCCGTGCTGCTCAGCGGGGATCGATCCGCAATCCCCGCTGAGCCGGCGGATGACAGCTCCGTCTCCGCTTGCAGTGCGGAGAGGGAGGTGTCACAGCCCCCGCTGCTCTCTATGGGGAATCGGATGAGAGCAGACCGCCTGTCCACACTCATCCGATCCCATCCGATCCGATCCCCAGGACGGATGGAAAATAGGGTTTCCATCCGTCCGGATTTCACGGACAGGATCGGATACGGATGGCAGCGGGTGTCAGCGGACATGTCACCGCTGACATCCGCTGCTCCATAGGGCTGAATGGGGCATCCGATCAGATCTGCCTAAAAAACTAACAGGCGGATCTGATCGGACCGCCCGTGTGAAAGAGCCCTTAATCACAAGGAATGACATCCTGAAAACTCTCTCACAAAAAAACATGAAGACCAGCTGACCAAGATCTTGCCCCCAATGGACTCTTAATGCAAATCACAGCTCACTGGCTGGCTGCTGAATGTCAACAAGCTGGCAGGGGATGCTGGATGGCGATATTTGGTCACAGCCATCACTCTCTTATCCCCTGCTTGCTTACTATGTGAAGCTGGCAAGCAAGCTGGGAAGTCATTCCAAAGTTTGGGTAGTAATATTGCCATTAAATGTATCACTTCTGGCTGCATAGGCAGATAGAAGTTTGGATGGGCCAACTGGCCAAATCTAGCAATCTAATTTTCCCATTAGGTAAACGGCAAACAGCTAGAATTGGGGTTGAACTCTGCCAAACTGGAAGCTCCTCCCTAGCTACACGTTTTCTTGAAGCTGGGAGTGTGTTTGAAACAACTGATGAAGCAGACTGTGAAGGTTCTTTATGTTTTCTTTTTCATATTTGAGGAATGGACAGTTTAATTGAAAGTATATCTAAAGCCAAAACTGTTTTTTTTTTTATTTTTAACAGATTAGGGATTGGTTAAAACCTCTCTTTTTTCTCCTATTTTCCCTCACTTGATTCACTTCCTACTGTCTTGATACAACAGCAAGTAAGACATGATCTCTCCAAAGGAGATAACAATTTCCCTTATATTCCTATTCTGGTGACAACTCAGATTTTGTATTGTATACTATCCAAAGCAAAAAATATCTTTTAACACACTTCTAACATTTGAAAAATGTAAGTTCTTTCTATACGCATCACATGTTGGAACAATGTTACCTTATATTTTTGGTAATTTGTTTAATCAAAGTTACCTTTATAAAGTTATAATAATTATAATCCACTGTATATGACACAGATTATAATGGATTGCTCCTATAGCTTGTTATCAGTCTTGTAAAATCTATGATGAGAAAAGGTTATTGTCTCATCAGCTCATTAGGCAGACACCGTAGAAAGACACACAACTGTCAGGCTTGTTGAGCTTTGATGTTCCATTAAGTGATCAATGTAGATTACTGATGTTTGGCTAAATGTTTTTCAACTGCATGAGGTCAATATTTGTTAGTTTGTTGGTAGAATAATTAATCAATCAATACAGGATGCCTCTACTCCAGAAGAACTGCTGCTATTTATCCACTGTGCTTCGGATGTTATAAATATTTCAGTGCTGTTCTCATTAAAGATGCTCTGTCCAAAAAAAAAAAAACACTAACCAAAAAAGCTTAATTTAAATTTTCTCTACATTTTTTACTTCAGTACGGGTTTGAATGCACTGTTTACTGAGATTTAAAATTACTGTTGTATATTTTGTTACATAATAAAAATATAAAGCTCAATGAATACCATATAGTTAGGGGGTCATCAAATAATATCCTCCTTTCTATCTCTTCAGCCATCAGTATAGAAATAAATGACATGCTAATAAAATAATCTGTGCTGCTAAATAGTAACTGCTTTCATAGCAATAACTAATTTAAAGGAAATGTGTACTTGGACAGTTAAAAGGGTTCCAGGGATGACCTCCAAATGATTCTAGAGCATGTTGTTCCAAGGGACAATCATCTGAGGGTCTGCCTGTTTATTTAAAAATGCTCAGATCAGATTCCTTTGTGTGGTTAACTTACATTAAACAGATTAAATGGTTTCTAAATTGAGTAGGTACACACTTGACGGAAATCGGACGAAATTTCCTCCGATTTTTCTCTCTCTTGCTTAGCGTTTATTACCATTCTTAGTTGACAGTGCATAAATGTTCACGAAATATCTCGTCCGATTTTTTTTTTTTTTTTGGGGACATTTGTTTCTAGACTTCCGGGTTGTCAACAACTTCAGATCATGCTCAGTCTTTCGTATCTGATTTTTCACAGAAACGTACTGCAAACGCATTAAATTAAAATTGGTCATCTGGGGAAGGACGATAAAAATTTTGGTGTTTGTCCCTCCGTTTTTTTTTTTGTTGAAAATGTCGGCATCGGCTGCTGAAAGTTGTGTACACACTAGCCGAAAATCGTACAATTTTACCTCGGACGGGAATTTTCGACAGATTTTCTACTAGTGTGTGTGTACCCCACTTAATATTTAGAACCTCTAAAAGTTTTTCTTTATTGCTATCTGTGTCCTGTAGGAAGATATTCATTCACTTCCTGCTCTAGATGCCCTTGAGATACAACATGAATAGAGAGGAAATCTCCCAAGTGAGCAGAAATCCCCTCCTTGTTCCTTTGAAACATTTCTCCTCCGTTTTTATTCAGGTGATTGTAAAATTGTGGATTGTTTTTTACTTTCTGCCCTGGTAACAATGGTCACCAGAGCAAATAGGGAAGGTAATTCAAAGAGTGAGCACAATAATTCTAGGGCCAGTCTTGATAGTTAACTTAAAAATGATGACCTGTAGGGACTTTAAAAACTTTGCCTAAGAAAAATTTTGGGTACTGTTGGTTGTAGTTTTATGGTCGTGCACAGTTTCAAACCTTGACATGTTATGTATCTATTTACTTGGTGCAACCCCATCTTTGATATTTTACCAAAATTGGTATTATATTTCATTTGTGTGCCCTAACTTTAATTATAGTGAATATTCTACTGTAAATTTGTGCTTGATAAACCATTGAATTAATATTGTGGGAAAAAAAAAATGAAAACTACCACCATTTTATTCTCTATGCTTTTTGCTTTCAGAAAAAATATACTGTTTGTAAGTTTTAACTAATCCTCAGGCCTAAAATGATATTAAACATGTGTGCAAAAAACACAAAAATGGCCCTGGCAGTGAAAGAATTAAAGGACATGTATGTCTTTACTGTTATCCTTATAATCATATGAAAAGATCCTTTTCCTGACGCCAACATGGCAGCATACACATGATATAGCTCCGCCCCTATATCCACCCACAGAACCTGCTTAAATCTATAAAAGCATGACTGAGAGCAATTTCCCCATTCTCCTTTTTGTCTTCAAAAGATCAACACCTACAGACCATTATATTCAAGACAAAAGCTGTTACCTGCTGACTACGTCAGAGTCCGTCTGGGTTCAGCCTCTCCCAGGTCGCAGTCCCACATCTTAGGCTGCTAAAGGCACTGACAAGGTGGGGAACCCCTTCTGGAGGTCTTCTGGGATGAGGAGTTCTCTTTGTAGAGATGGGCAGCATGTCTCCTCTCTCTCTCTCCACTATACTTCCGCTTCGGCGGCGTACCCATGTGATCCGGAGACTCGCACATGCGCAGTGCGTCTTCGGTCCCCAGTGGCCATCCTGGATGACGGAAGGAGATAACTTGCCTCACCCAAATCAAGAAAAGAATAGGTTTAAGCTGGGGGGGGTGGCTAATTAGGCACCCTATTTAACCCCACCCTACTACAGAATGGATGCCTGTCAGATATTGGCATCGAAGTGGCAATAGCTCAGTCAGAGTCTACAGACCCAGGTAAGTGTTTAAAAAAAAAAGAGGGGAGAAAGAGACGTTTTTAGATTTTTAGCTATATGTAGATGTATAAATAGAATTTCAAAAAATGTATAAAATGTTGTATATAATTTCTTTTCTGTGTATTGTTTGCAAATTTTATATCCTCTTAAAGGGACAGTATATATAAAAATAATCAGATGGAGAAGGGCCTTTAGGGTAGTTTGGGGTATCTTGTCTATATGTGTCTATGTGTGGCTGCGTAGGGGAGGGGGGGAGGGAGGGGACAATATACGTATAAATTAGATTTATATATAGGTGGTTATATAAATAGGAAGAACTTCCAGGGAGTATGCTTGTATATACAGTATGTATATGCGTTTGGGGAGATATATATGTGTATCTTTACGTATATGTGTATAGAGGTTCTTAGAGTTTTACCACTCCCCTTTCCTTTCCTCCTTTCTATGGCCATGCAGCCCCCCTGCACCTTTCGGTATTTCGACCAACATGAACTTACGGCCACACACACAAGACCACCACCATATCAGGTAAGAGCCACTATCGGGTAAGTAAGAAGATGTGGGAAAAAAGAGTGCCCCATGCCCTGATGAGCGTGCCTTTTGTCTATTTCAGCCCCAGCTGCTCACAATCCTTCCATTGGAGATCCAGAACCTCTCTGGAACATCAGAACTTCTCCAGGGCAGAGAGTTATTCCTTGAGTCCAGGCAGATCTCAATTTAAATGACGCAAATGTTCTCAAAAGAGAAAGCATACAGCATCGCCGCAAAGGGCGCAATGACAAAAAGGCAAGTGCTGGTCATGCATGGAGACGACCCGATGGTGGGAAAACTAGTCTGCAGTCACTGCTTTAGGAAGCTGGCCAGAGAGTTTGAAAGCCAGCAGGTATCGACCCTAATTAAAAGTGTAGTCCAGGACTCTCTGGTGAAATTTTCTGGTCATGTGGGGCAACCAGAGGCAAGCAGGCAAGATGTGGATCCCATACAGTCTCATTGCCCTGTCACTCAGGCCTCCTTTTGCAAAGAAGCGCCAGGTACATCAGGGGCAACACCGGCTCAGCAGACCTTGCAAGCTGATTCCCCAGGCTCAGCAACACAGCTGGCTAGAGGGGAAGAAGAAGAAGAGACAGACTATCCCAGACTACAGAAACAGGTGGCTACCTTCCTTCTGATGTCTGAAATAAGAGGCCTGTTTTGAGAAGAATGAGAGAAGGGAGAAAGGAAATCCTCTTCTTCCAACAGATTCCAAAAATTATACCTTCTCACAGAAGAGGATGGAGCGTCATTATCCAACCCACCAGTTGTGGGCAGCAGTCACTAGGTTGGCCAAAAATCTGACACTCCCAATGGAGGATTCAGCCGGGGGACTGGATGATTTCAGTGGATTTGCAGGATGCCTACCTGCACGTCCCGATACACCAGGCATATCAGAGATTCCTCAGGTTCACGGTAGGAGATAGACATTTCCAATTCGTCTGCCTTCCCTTTGGGCTGTCAACCTCCCCGAAAACCTTTACTAAGGTGCTAATTGCAGTTTTGGCCCCCCTCAGAGAGAAGGGGCTCAGAGTCTATCATTTTTTGGATGACATCATCCTTGTAGCCCAAAGTCTAGATCTCTTGCAACAAAGAGATCTACCTTTGACCACCTTAAGGGCATTCGGCTGGATAATAAACTTGCAGAAAAGACAGCTGAAACCTACACGGAATATGGTCTACCTAGGGGCCCAATTCAATACTCAGGTAGCCACAGTCTCCTTATCTTTACAGAGGATCACCAAGATAAGGGAGAAGGTGCAGCAGGCACTAGCAGCATCGGTGATGTCAGCAGCCAAATACATGAGTCTGTTGGGGACCATGGCGTCATGTATTTCTGATGCTCCCATGGGCACATTGGAGACTCAGAGTCTTCCAGCTGGGCTTTCTAGTGCAGTGGAGGAAACTGCAGCTAGCTCAACCCATCGGAGTCAGTATCCAGATGAGCCAAAGTCTCTGGTGGTGGACACGCCAAGAGACACTATTAAGGCACCGACCTTTAGGTCCACAAGACTGGATCACTGTTACCACGGAGCCACCTGCGAACTACACAAAACCCAGGGCAGATGGGAATTCCTGATGCAGGGCCTAGTCTCCAACTTCCTGGAGCTTCGGGCGGGCGTTATGTCATTAGCAGAGATGTATAGTAACTAAGTAGAATTACTTCACTACTGTACTTAAGTACCGAAAGGCGATATCTGTACTTTCCTAGAGTAGAATTTTTTTCTCCTACTTCCACTTTTACTTCACTACATTTTTTCGATGATTTCAATACTTCTACTCCGATATTTTTTTTTTTTGTGCTGCATAGTTACTCGTTACAATTATAAAAATTACCATTGCCAGAACAGTAGATGGCAGGTTTCATGAAGCTCAAAAAAATGTGTATAATGTCATGTGTACTTTTGACTTCTTTTGACTTCTTTCTTTAATAACTTTAATAAACTTTTGACTTCTTTCTTTAATAACTACATAACACAGTACTTGTACTTTTACTTTCAGTACTTAAGTAGCAAATTATTTTTAAAAACTACTGGTACTTTTACTTTCACTACTTGAGTAGCAAAATTAAAAAAAAAAAACTACTTGCAATACTTAAGTACAAAAAATGTTGAATACTTTAGTACTTCTACTCAAGTCACTTTTTGATCGAGCACTTCCACTTCTACTCAAGTCACTTTTTGATCGAGCACTTGTACTTTTACTCAAGTATGGGTTTCGAGTACTTTATACAACTCTGGGCATTAGCCACCCTTCTACCCTACATACGAGGGTGTCCAGTCCTGCTCCATATTGACAACACCGCGGCAGTATCATGCATACAAAGATAAGGGGGGACACACAGTCGATCCCTCCTAGCAGAAGTAGATCCAATAATGTCATTGGTACAACACCTATCAGATCTAAGAGCGATATATCTACCAGGCAGTCAGAACATGGAAGCAGATCTTCTCTCCAGACAAGTTCAAAGATCTCAACGAGTAGGCTCTTCACCCAGACGTATTCAAACAGATTGTCCTCTGGTGGGGGCTCCTGCAACTGGATCTGTTTGCCTCCTCCACCAATTGCAAAATAGTCTGCTTCCTCTCTCGTTATCCTCACCCAATGGCGGAGGGGACAGACGTCCCAACAAATATGTGGATGGCACAACTGGCTTACACCCTCTCTCCGATTTCATTAATATTGAAGTTTCTGAGGAGGTTATTGGCAGAGAATCTGATAGTCTTCGCAGTGCTTCCATACTGACCGCACAGACCGTGGTTTTCTCTAGCAATGGCCCTGAGCATGTGCCCTCCGATCACGCTGCCAGTAACTCCTCTTCTCCTGGTACAAGGAGACATCCTACACCCAAATCCATCCCGGCCGGCCCTAGCGGCCTGGAGGTTGAAACGCAAGGGTTACATGACTTAGGATGTTCTGCAGAAGTCATAAGAACATTGCTTTTTATCATACCTTCAGGTAAACTAAGAGGGAAGAAAGCCTCGGCCAGAACAATATCATCATGGATAGTCAAAACTATTTATAATGCATATAGAGCGGCTGGGAAGGTCCCTCCAGAGGTGGTGAGGGCTCATTTAACTAGAACAGTATCTTCTTATTGGGCAGCACATGCAGGGGTGTCTCTGGAGACGGTATACAGAGCAGCAAGCTGGTCTTCCCACCACACGTTCTTAACCACGTCAATACCGGGCACTTTCATCCCCTTCCTGCCCAGGACAATTTTCAGCTTTTAGTGCTGTTCCATTTTGAATGACAATTGCGCGGTCATGCAACACTGTACCTAAACCAAATTTATGTCATTTTTTCCCCACAAATAGAGCTTTCTTTTGGTGGTATTTGATCCCCGCAAGTTTTTTTCTTTTTTGCTGAACAAATAAAAAAAGACGAAAAGTTTGAAAAAAAAATGTTTTTTTGTTTGTTATACAATTTTGTAAATAGATACGTTTTTTCCTGCACAGGCACTGATGGGGAGGCACTGATGAGGAGGCACTGATGGGGTGGCACTGATGGGGTGGCACTAATATGCGGCACTGATAAGCAGCACTGATAGGCAATGATGTGTGGCACTGATAGGTAGCACTGATATGCAGCATTGGTGGACACTGATAGGTGGCACTGCTGGGCACTGATAAGCGAATTTTATGGGCACTGACAGGTGGCACTGATGGGCACTGATAGGCGGCACTGGTGGGCACTGATGGGCACTGATAGGTGGCACTGATGGGCACTGATAGGCAGCACTAATCGGCACTGATGGGAGGCACTGATGGGCACTAATGGGCACTGATAGGCAGTGATGGTGGGCAATAATGGGCACTGGTGGGCGGCACTGATATATGACAATGATAGGCACTGGTGGGCAGCACTGATGGGGAGGGCACTGGCGGGCAGCACTGATGGGGAGGGCACTTGCAGGCTCCCTGAGCCCTGATTGTCATCCCTGGTGGCCATGATGGTGGGCATCCCTGGGGTAATGGGTGGGCATCCCTGGTGATTCTAGTGGCACCCCCTCTCCAAGGGTCTGCACTGGTAATCAATGATCTGATTACCAGTGCAGACCGCCCCCTGTCAGGAGAGCCGCAGATTGGCTCTCCTCTACTTGTGGCTGTCAGGCACGAACTAAGGAAAGCCGATCAATGGCTCTTCCTGTGTACTATGTGACCAGCTGTTTACCGAGATCGGAGATGCGGTGTGTCAGAGTGCCAGGCCGCAGCACCGATTGCCGCTCTGCATGCCCCGCCGTCATATGACGTCCGGTCAGGATAATGCAACCACTTTCCCGTCGTCAATCGCCTATAGGGCGGGCGGGAAGTGGTTAAAGCACTACAGTGTGGATCCGGCAGCTTTCACTACAGTAGAGTTTGGGAGAAAAACTATTCAGTCATCTATGTCTAACTGTTAAATAAAGACTGAGTTTACAACATTAAACCATCCCTCTCCAAAGCTCATTAATTATCATGTGTTTGCTGCCATGTTGGCGTCAGGAAAATGGAAAATTGTATCAAATACTTACCGTAATTTTCCTTTTTCTGACGCCAATACATGGCAGCATACGAACCCTCCCTCTGATCTTTATGCTTTATACAAAGAATGGGGAGATTGCTCTCAGTCATGCTTTTATAGATTCAAACAGGTCCTGTGGGCGGATATAGGGGCGGAGCTATATAACGTGTATGCTGCCATGTATTGGCGTCAGGAAAGGAAAAATTACGGTAAGTATTTGATACAATTTTCCATTTTTTTCTTCCCTGTATGCAGTATATTTTACAATTTATTTTGTATTGGTACATGTTCATGGCAATACTCAGCCTCCAATTATTTTTTTTTTTTTTACAGTAATTTGCCTATTAACCACTTGCTTACTGGGCACTTACACCTCCTTCCTGACCAGGCTAATTTTCAGCTTCTAGCACTTTCACACTTTGAATGACAATTGCGTGGACATGCAATGCGGTACCCATATGAAATGTTTATAATTTTTTTCACACAAATAGATTTATTTTGGTGGTATTTATTCCCCACTGGGGTTTTTAAGCAAACAAACAAACGAAAACAAACAAAAAAAAGACTGAAAATTTTGAAAAAAAAAGTTTTTTTTATACTTGGTTATAACAGGTCATTTTTCGACTTCACTGATGTGCGCTGATGAGGTTGTACTGATGGGCACTGATGAGGTGGCACTGACGGGCATTGATAAGTGGCACTGATGAGGCTCCACTGATGGGTGGCACTGATGGTGAGCACTGGTAGGTGGCACTGATGGGCACTGATAGGCGGCAGTGAAGGGCACTGAGAGGTGGCACTGATAGGCAGAACTGATGAACACTGATGGGCACTAATAGGTGACACTGATAGGCACTTATAGGCAGCAATGATAAGTGAAACTGATGATGAGGCACTGATGGGCACTAATAGGTGGCACTGGTGGGCACTGATTAGCAGTACTGATGGGCACTGATAGAAGGGACTGGTGGGGCACTGATTAGCAGCACTGGTGAGCACTGAGGGGGCCAATGTCTCTCTGACAGAAGCTGGTTAATGCATTTCTTCTTTTTTCTCACATTGTCAGCGTGAGGGGGAAAAAAAGCGGATAACCGGCTTCTGTTTATTTCCGTGATCAGCTGTCATTGGCTGACAGCTGATCATGTTGTAAAGGGCCTGCTGTGATTGGCCCTTTACCCCAATCTGTGATAAGCCGAGTCTCAAGGGTTTGGCGATAACAGAGTGCGCCAACCGTTCGCCGCAGGGGGCTAGCCACAGGGAGTGCACAGGCAGCGCAAGAATGGGAGGACATCCATGGATGCCCTCCCGACATTTTAAGCCTGCACTGTAGCCATATTACGGCTATAGCGCGGGTGCCAAGTGGTTAATCCTAAAAAAAACTAGAGCTGACTAACAAGATTAGCACCCACTAAACTTCAGTGTGATTTACCCAAATTCTGGGTGAATCAAACCCAGGCAGATTTGCTCCTTCCTAGTTTTAACCCTTCCATATCTTATCCAAAACCCAAAAATACAATTTGACTATAGTATAAATGAAAGTGGTTCTAAAGCTAAAAGGTTTTTTACCATTCTCCCTCTAAACACTTACCTGACTCCTAAATTGATCCAGCACTGTGCCCAGCTGCAGTCTTCATCAAGAGACTGCCATAGCATTTTTGCATCTGTGGAATGACCATGTCATAAACAGAAATATATATATATATATACTGTATATATATACAGTATATATATACTGTATGTATATGTAGAGAGAGAGAGTAAAATTGCCTAATTCATAAATGGTTCACCTGAAAAATGGACATACTTACATTTAAGTAGGAGTGCAGGAATCAATGCACAAAAAAAGGCCCAACAAGGTGATGGATCACCCCAGCATGGGAAAGAAACCAAAAAGAGTAGGCTCTGCCCAGGGAGCTAATCGAGGGCAGGCCCCGAGGCCAGGACACAGCAGAGGACTCAAAGGGGTAAAAAACCTAAAATACAAACAAGTGGGGTACCATGAGTGTGCAAAAAAAACAAAACTTTTGAAATGTGCTAGAGGAGGTGATTTGGAGAATCCTGTGGCTCGCCATTTTGCTCAATCTCATGATTACAAGATGGATGGCCTACAGTTCTTTGCCCTGGAACGCATCCACCTGCATCCACAAGGTGGACAATTCGATTGAGCCATTCTGCAGTGCGAATGCAGGTGGATTTATAACCTAAATGTTTAAATCCAGGGCTAAATGAGAAAATGAGTTTTGCACAATTTTCGGATATTTAACCGTTTGGGTCTGTATATGTCATTTGCTGTATGTTTCCTCCGCCCTTTTTTTTTTTTAAGTATAACTAGAGTGTTGGTTTATGTATGTTACTTTGTGATTATAGGACTCTACTTATACTGCCAATTACATCTTATTTGTTAAATATTATATTTTCTTAGATTTTTTATTTATAATTTAAACTATAAAAATAATGAAAGCTTCAGCGCTGAATGAGTGTAAACCTGGACCAGCAGCTGGCACTCAAGTGTAATCCAACACCCTCAATGCATAAATAATAATAGTGTAGCGCAGTCCAGTATCTGAAAATAATGACAATTTAAAATGAATCCTTAAAAAGTCACAAACATCATTTAAAACTATATGGTAGTAAAAAAGTTCATAAAGGTAAAATTAAAGATGATAGGAAAAAACACACAGTCCACTGGTGATCCGGTGAAATATATAATATGTGTGACTTGAGTGCTCATAAAATCCCATCACCCGGCATTCTCTGCCTCTCACCTCCAGAACTTGACCCCACAGGGTCTAAAAGCATAAATCAATCTCCACGATGATCAGCCAAAACGATAACAATAGGACCAGAACGATGCCTCCAGCATAACAATGTCTCAAAACCACAGAGGATACTCTTTCCCAAAATGCTCCACAACATATGGATAAAAAGAAACAATCTAGTGCTCTCTGTTGCGGTAATCACATTTTATTACTCAAAAGATGGTATTGCACTTACATTGTGTCCCGGTTTGCTAGGCATATAGATAGCAGAGCATGCAGCGTGCTGTGAGGTGTCTGGCTTCCGTGTTGTATGACCGACGGACCCCCGGGGGATTGGTCACTCGGTCCGTTGGTCATACAACACGGAAGCCAGACACCTCACAGCACGCTGCATGCTCTGCTATCTATATGCCTAGCAAACCGGGACACAATGTAAGTGCAATACCATCTTTTGAGTAATAAAATGTGATTACCGCAACAGAGAGCACTAGATTGTTTCTTTTTATCCATATGTTGTGGAGCATTTTGGGAAAGAGTATCCTCTGTGGTTTTGAGACATTGTTATGCTGGAGGCATCGTTCTGGTCCTATTGTTATCGTTTTGGCTGATCATCGTGGAGATTGATTTATGCTTTTAGACCCTGTGGGGTCAAGTTCTGGAGGTGAGAGGCAGAGAATGCCGGGTGATGGGATTTTATGAGCACTCAAGTCACACATATTATATATTTCACCGGATCACCAGTGGACTGTGTGTTTTTTCCTATCATCTTTAATTTTACCTTTATGAACTTTTTTACTACCATATAGTTTTAAATGATGTTTGTGACTTTTTAAGGATTCATTTTAAATTGTCATTATTTTCAGATACCGGACTGCGCTACACTATTATTATTTATAATTTAAACTATCTCAGTTTTTTGTAAGAGGATGATTAGTTAAGAGGGAGGAGACGATAAGTTATAATTTATTTTATTTACCTTTTTTATTTATTATATTTAAACAATTATTTATTTTATTAATGTTAATTTTTTACATAAGCATATAAAAAAAAGACTATAATCCTTCCACTTTATAAAACTCTGGTCCGACCGCATCTGGAGTATTCTGTCCAGTTCTGGTCGCCAGTCCTCAGGAGGGATGTGTTGGAGCTGGAGAGAGTCCAGAGAAGGGCAACTAAACCAATTAGGGGATTGGAGGACCTTGACTATGAAGAGCGTCTACAATCGCTCGATTTATTCTCCCTGGAGAAGAGACGTCTGAGGGGGGACATGATAGCAATTTATAAATATCTTAATGGGGATCCCAGCTTAGAAAAAAAGCTGTTCATTCGAAGGGATTGCATGAGGACTCGAGGGCATACAATGCGATTAGAGGAGAAGCGTTTTAACCTCAGGCAACGTGGGGGGTTCTTTACTGTTAGGGCTACAAGATTGTGGAATTCTCTACCACAAGAGGTGGTTTCTGCGGGTAGTATGGTGGCTTTCAAAAGACTCTTAGACTTACATCTCAAGGATCAGAACATTCAGGGGTATGTGAGATGATTACAGCCACACACACCTACACAGGTTGAACTGGATGGACTATTGTCTTTATTCAACCTCACCTACTATGTAACTATGTAACTATATATGTAACTTGTGGAGGCTGTTGTCTCCCGGTGCATAAACTGTCTGCACATTATTTTTGTGTGATGCTTTTAGCTTGCCATATGGTTGGCTTGGTGCCCCCGGGTTGTTATTGTTGGCTTGGTTGTTGCTCCATCGTTCTTCCAGCCTCGCAGCACTTTACGCATGGCGCTTGACGTCAATTCCGTTATCAGTACCGGAAGTGCGTCATTGCCCGGAGAACGTCGCTTTTCCTAACTGCCCTTTTCGGCAAATGGATGCGATGTGGGGAACAGGAGGTTTCAGGAGGGGCTTCCTTTGTTGTTCCACTCCCCCCTTTTCTCCTTAAATAGGCGCATTTTTTCACAGCCGCACCTGGCAAAAGAGGCTGTTGTGTGTGGAGGTTGCCACACCGGTGTGTTTATTTTTGTCGATCATGGGTGAGATAATTACATTAACTACAGTACTTTGTCATATTTGAATGTTTGATTTTGTAATATGGGTTCATTTCTTACATATCGCTGGCTTGGGCACAGTTTATTAATTCAAATATATTGTTTTTTTTTTTTTTTTTAGGCATTTGGGACTGGCTCTTTTTCTTCCCTTCTTTTTGCTTTGAATTTGTGGATTATATAATTGAAGCTTCTCTGGGAATGGCAGCCTTTTGGATTGCCTTCACCTTATTATGGTGTGGCCTAACCCCTTGGTTACCTCCAATTGAGGGGTAAGTGGATGTTATTCTCTTTAAAACTTTGATATATATATATATATACAAACCAGTTTTCCAAAAGGTTGGGACACTGTACAAATTGTGAGTAAAAAAGGAATGGACTAATTTACAAATCTCATAAACTTATATTTTAGTCACAATATAATATACATAACATATCAAATGTTGATAGTAAAGGCCCGTACACACAAGTCGAAATTCGGCCGGGAATTTTCATCCGAAGACCGATCTGCCGATTTTCGGCTTGTCAGTATGGTGCTCTCGACAACCAACTCCGACTTTTCGGCCGAAAAAATCCTGGTGTGCAGGTGTCGGGGAATCGAGTTTGGAGATCCGCCCGCTTGTGTAAACAGAGCGGGCGAATCTCCTAAGCGACAAACAGTGACAGATTGCAGGGTTCAGCATAGCTGAACATGCGATCTGTCCCTGTGTCACTCAGTCACCTCCCCCCACACACGTTAGTAAGCACCAGGCATACATTAACCCCTCCCTCTCCAATAAAATTAACCCCTTCCCTGCCAGTGTCATTTTTTACAGTAATACAGTAACAGTGCATATGTATAGCACTGATTACTGTAGTAATGTCACTGGCACCCCCAAAAGTGTCAAAAATGTCAGTCAAGGGTCCGATCTGTCCGCCGCAATGTCGCAGTCCCGCAAAAAAATCGCAGATCGCCGCCATTATTTGTTAAAAAAACCACCAAAAATGACAGAAATCTTTCCCTTAGTTAGTAAACGCAATAACTTTTGCGCAAACCAATCAAAATACGCTTATTGTGATTTTTTTTTACCAAACATAGGTAGCAGAAAACAAATTGGCCAAAAATTTAAAAAAATTTTGATTTTTACATTTTTTTGGGGGGGAATTTCATATAAAAAAAATGTTAAAAATATTGTTATTTTTTCAAAATAAACGCTCTTTTTTTGTTTATAGCGCAAAAAGTAAAAATCGCACAGGTGATCAAATACCACCAAAAGAAAGCTCTGTTTGTGGGAAAAAAAGGACGTAAATTTTGTTTGGGTACAGTGTCGCACAACCGCGCAATTGTCAGTTAAATTCACACAGCGCTGAATCGCAAAAAGTGGCCTGAACGTAAGACAGCAAAATCCTCCGGTGGTAAAGTGGTTAAGGACTGGTATTTGGTATAGGTGTACTATCTATATTCTGCTTTTTGTCAGTGTAGGGAGAGGTTTGCTGTGTGGAGCAGGGACAGACTATCAGTGGCGGCTCACACTAATGCGATGCGGAAACATTGCGAATATATCTGCGTGTTCCCACATCGCATCCACAGCACAGGCAGTTCACACTGCCATATGCGATACGCTGGGGGTGTCAATTCAAAGTTAACGACACCCCCCAGATCAGATCGCATATCGCAGTGTGATCTGACAGTTTGCAAAGAAACGGATCGCACTGGTGTGAACCATCATGCGATCCGATTCTGCTGCGGGCCGAAAAAGGGTCCTGTGCGTGTTCACTGCGATTGCGGTGCGAATTCAGCCATACAATCTAAACTAAGTGCCAGTTCACACTGATGCGATCACAGAGATCGCATGTAATTCGGACTTTGCGGTGGAAATTCAGCCATACAGTTTGCATGGCTGAATTCGCACCGCAATCGCAGCGAACATGCACAGGTTTTATTTTTTTTTGGTCCGCAGCAGAATCGGATCGCATGGTGGTTCACACCAGTGCGATCCTGTTCTGTGCGAACTGTCAGATTGCACTGCGATCTGAGCTGGGGGTGTCGTTAACTTTGAATTGACACCCCCAGCTTATGTGTGAACTGCCTGTGCTGGGGATGCGATGCGGGAACATGCAGATATATTTGCAGTGTTCCCACATCGCATCAGTATGAACCGGCACTGAAAGAACTGGTATAGATGTACTATTGTTTGGTGTGCAGTATATAGGGGTGTAATACACTTATAATATACTTTCTAATATAGAAAGCATATTATAGTGTATTTGGGTACTGCAGAAATTTTGCCTCTTTCGCTGCGTTAACCCTGCTACACACAGTGACAAAAGTTACTAGAAAATATTTTTCATAACTGGTTTGATAAACCAGTGGCCCCCCGAAATGACAGATTGAAGCCAGGTGTTATACTTTCATAATAGTGTATTTGGGTACTGCAGAAATTTTGCCTCTTTCGCTGCATTAACTCTGCTACACATAGTGACAAAAGTTACTGGGAATTTTTTTTTATAACGTGTGATATACCAGTGGCTCCCCAAAACGACAGATTGAAGCGGGGTGTTATATACCTTCTTCCACATATACTGCGCTTCTCTAGAGACTTTTGTCAAAGGGTCATTTAAAAAATGACAGGCAGAGGAAGAGGCAGGTCCTTCTGCAGGGGTGGTAGGGGTAGGGCAGGAGCCAAAGTGGGAAGTTGCAGAAGGTGCGTTCGATTCCGTCAAAGGACGCACCAGACTTGGTTGAGTGGCTCACTCAGCCTTCCTCTTCTGCACCCTCCTCATCCTCTCTATCTGCACCCTCTTCACTTTCTGCTGTGTGCACCCCCAAAGACACCACCACCAACACCACCACCATATACCCTCACACAGTCACAGAAATTATTTTCCTATCCATCTCAAGACATTTGCGCAGCCATTCTTGGCATCGGATCAGGAAGCGGAGGTAGCAACAGCCGCCACTCAGCAGTCTGACGACAGTACCCAGATCAGCCCAAGGAGGTTGGTCCCCGCTGTTGCTGCCTACTCCGAGATCTCTAATGTTAGTGGTGGGGAAGGTGATGTCGATGATGCAGAGGCAAAATTTCTGCAGTACCCAAATACGCTATTATGAAAGTATATTGTTATATAACACCCCCACTTCAATCTGTCATTTTGGGGGGGCCACTGGTCTATCACACCAGTTATAATACTTTTTTTCTAATTGTGTTTGTCACTCTTTGTAGTTGTAGTATCGCTGCAGAACCGCTCACCAGTCACAATGCTGCACAATACAAATCCACTATAATATACTTTCTATATTCATCCAGCATTGCGACTTCCTCATCTTACTGCTCCTGCTCCTCAATGGCTTGATCAATGACACTACGCAATGCACGCTCCAGAAAGGAGGTGTAAGGTATGATGTCACTGATGGCACCGTGGCTGCGACTGACCAGTTTGGTGATCTCATCAAATGGCCGCAGAAGTCTGCATGCGTCGCGCATGAGCAGCCACTGGCGCGGTGAAAAAAACCCAAGCTCCCCAGAACCTGTCTTGCCACAGAGTTCGTACAGGCAGTCGTTAACTGCACGTTTCTGCTGGAGCAGCCTATTAAGCATATACAAGGTTAATTCCATCGTGTCAGACAGTCACAAATAAAATGTCTGACGGGCAGGTTGTGTCACAGCTGAATGTCAGCAAGGCGAGCCATGGCTGTGTAAGATCTTCTGAAATGGCCTGAGATATTCCTGGCCTGCCGCAAGGCGTCCTGGACTCCAGGGTATTTGACAACGAATCGCTGCATGACCAAGTTCACGACGTGTGCCATGCATGGCACGTGTGTAATTTTTCCCTGTTCCAGCTGGCTCGTTGTCGCACGCCACTTTACCAACTCTCAAATTGAGCAGTGTTAGCCACTGATCTGCCTGTGAACGCAAAGCTGAAAGGATTGCAGGACCATCCGTCCAGTGGATCGTCCCTAGGTGAGTGTTGAGCTTACCGTGACTTATGTGTTGACTGTAAAGGCTCCAGCATCAGGGAATGCATAGACCGACATGTGTCCGACTACATTGGGTTTACAGCCGATGTGGATGCTCTGAGAAGTGATGAACCCCTGGACTACTGGGTGGCCAGGCGTGACCTCTGGCCAGAGCTTGCACAATTTGCAATGGAACTGTTGGCTTGCCCCTCGTCCAGTGTCTTGTCCAAAAGGACATTCAGCACAGCAGGGGGGATAAGCTCACTAGCCTAGCTCACAACAGTTTTGACTACCTCACATTTCTAAAAATGAATGAGGCATGGATCTCAGAGGAATTCAACACATGTGACCAGTAGACAATGTTTGATTCAAATTCCTCATGACAGGACACAAATATCCGCCACCAGCTATAACAAATCATGGTCCCTGTCTTAGGTAAATACAGCAGCATAAAAGGCCTTTTATGTCCGTTGAATGCCTAATTGCTACAGTCTATCCTAGCTCCACACAGCAACCTCTCCCTACACTGACAAAAGACTTTTGTGGACCTATTAGCTAGCGACTTGTGTCACTATACAGTCTGTCCCTACTCCACACAGCAACCTCCAGCCACAGAAAACCAAGTTCTTTGCTGTGAGGTGAAAGACTGTTAGCTAATTTTTGGGGCCTGTACTGGCCGACGCTTACATCTGTATCCTGTGTATGCCTAATGTACCTCCAGCCACAGAATACAAAGTTCTTTGCTGTCAGGTGAACGCCTGTTGGCTCATTTTTGGGGCCTGTACTGGCCGACACTTACTTCTTTATCCTGTAAATGCCTAATTTTTCAGACTGGCATTGAAAATCAATGGGTCTGTAAACGTTCCGCTAAATTGTGGAACGGATGCGGACCCATTTTACAGACGTGTGAATGGACCCTATATGTATTTGACATGTATTTGCCGGCTGCTGTCAGTTCTGGCTGATTTAGAAAAAAAATAAATACATTTTTTGGCTGAAAAAAAAAAGTTATGGCAACTTTCTGTAATGTTCTGGTACCTCTGGTACCCCTATTCCACTTTCCACTTCAGTGTATGCGTCCCACCATTCTCTTCTGGTAGGTGCGCATACACCTTTAAGACCGATGCTGTCATCACTGAGCGCCGCAGAGCGGCTATTTCAACCGCCGGCGTTCTCACTCACATGTTCGTTCAATGTGCCTTGTTGCTGACCTGCCTTGAAGCTCATATGCTTGCAAGCGTACCTCGCTGTCGGAACCTCGCTACTGATCCCTGTATCCCGCTACCGGATCACTCGCTCATACCGAACCTCTCTACTACTGCTTGCTATTAGTGATAAGTACCCCGCAGGGGAATCCTCCATAACCTTCCTACTAAGCTTACACTATCTAGCTCTGCATATTAAGGACTGTTACTATCATCTGCACTAATTAGATTGCTAGCTCTTGAGCCTACTAACATCTATCCTTGCACTGGGTTAGTCTCTCCTGTATGTCATCTGCTATCCTACCACCTACTACCATACATGATTGCAAACCTATCTGCATCCTACCTGTTACCATCTATGCTCTCATGAACATTTCTCTCAACTACTGTTCACCTATTGTCACTGTTCATACCTGTCTCTTCAGCTCATCACCACTATACTGCTATATACATCTATCACTCCAGGAACATCTTATTGAGTGTGTATATTTGTATGCTGAATCAGACAGACCACAGTGATGAGTCTTGGGAGTTGGAATTGGTATTTCAACGTATCTCTACATGACTGCTGAGTGGAGTTTTTCTGCAGCTGCAAATCCATCTTGTTTCAGAAAACGCAGGAGCGTTACAGATTGAACGAACCAAAAATGGATTCAGCAGATTTACCCACTCAAGTGACACAATTAAAACAACAAGTGACTGCGTTAATACACGCTCTTACTGAACTAAAAGAAGACAATCAGGCTCTGAAGCAGCAGGTAACCCGTCTATCACAACTTGCCGCTGCTCAGCCCCCTGAACCAAAAATAAATCCTCCTCTAGTGTTTACAGGTGATCTCAAAAAATTTTGTGAATTCAAAAACGCCTGTCAGTTACTTTTCTTGCTAAAACCTCGTACCTACCTTACTGATCATATCAAAGTCTGTACTATTATTTCATACCTAACGGGTGATCCACGGGCCTGGGCAGACTCTCTCTTTGAGAAAAATGATCAGCTTCTCAACTCCTATGCTTTATTGCTAGCGGAACTTGCTAGTCTATATGATGACCCCAATAGGCAGAGTACTGCCAATATTCAA
Organism: Pelophylax lessonae; assembly: GCF_965119305.1. Classification (NCBI taxonomy): domain Eukaryota; kingdom Metazoa; phylum Chordata; class Amphibia; order Anura; family Ranidae; genus Pelophylax; species Pelophylax lessonae. Next base: position 96,186,344 of record NC_138768.1, read on the forward strand.
TTGAGGTCCTTGAAACAAGGTAGGAGACCTGTAGAAGACTTTGTAGCAGAGTTCAAAAGATGGACCCTTGATTCAGGGTGGAATGATACATCTCTGAGAACTCAATTTAGACTCGGCCTATCAGAAGCCGTTAAAGACGAGCTCGCCCGAGCGGATTTACCGGACACCCTGGATGCTTTGATACAACTCAGTATCAACATAGACAGGAGGCTGCGAGAAAGAAAGGCTGAAAAAATGGGAATGCCATTGTCCAGTCCTTCTCGGATTTCGGCCGTTGACCCTACTCCTATGGAGGTAGGAACCATACGCCCACCTTTATCAACTACTGAAAGAGCCAGGAGACGATCCAGTAATCTTTGCTTGTACTGCGCATCCCCGGATCACATGATAAGCGTCTGTCCCCTTGTCCGCAAAAAAGAGGGTGAGTGTTCACATGTCCTCCTAGGGGGATTGACAACTTCATTTACTAACCCTTATCTTTTTGTTCGTTTGACATTGCAGTGGGACCAGACTAGGATTACCACTAAAGCCATGATCGACACAGGATCTTGCGGAAATTATATCGATATACGTTTTGCTACTTTAAATAAAGTACCTATTATTTCAAAACCTAAGCCTGTCTCTGTGAGTCTTATTAACGGTATTCCGTTATCTTCTGGCCCAATCACTAATCAGACACAAGCACTCCTAGTCACCACTAACGAGTCTCATACGGAGACCACTACCTTCGACCTATTATCTTCGCCCCATTTTCCCATTGTTTTGGGACTTCCCTGGTTACACACACATCAACCAACCATAGATTGGAAGAAACGGACCCTAACCTTCCTCTCTTACTATTGCGAGAGTACGTGTAACCTCCCGTCTTATGGAAAGATCCTGTCTGTGGTGTGAGATGAGATTGCACCACTATGCTATCAGGATCTGTCCGAAGTTTTTCTTGAGAAAAATGCTCAAGTACTGCCTCCCCATAGGGATTATGATTGCACTATTGATCTACTCCCAAATAGTAAATTGCCTTTTGGTCATGTTTATCCTCTTTCACAGGATGAACTTTCCCATCTCAAGGAATACTTGGATTAGAATTTGACAAAAGGTTTTATTAGACCTTCCACTTCCTACACACCTGCAGACAAGAATAAAAAAGCGGATGCGCTATCACGATTAACTGAAGATAATTGCTCCGAAATCCCTTCCGTTCCTATAATACCCTACAAGCGTATTATTGGGGTTGTCCGTTCCTTGAAGGAAGAGATTCTACACAGTATAGGTTTGGATTCACCTCCACCACAACTAAGTGCTGATGCAGAAGGCTTCCTCTACTACAACGACAAACTCTACATACCCCCTACTATGAGCACCAAGATCTTGGAATTGTCACATGATGTGCCTATGGCAGGACATATGGGTATGACAAAGACCCTTAATTTGCTTACCAGGCAGTTTTGGTGGCCTGATATGAAGACATCTATACAAAAATTTGTCTCTTCATGCAACGTCTGTGCCAGGTCCAAAATTGACACTACAAAACCATCCGGTCTACTATGCAGTCTACCAATACCCCAGACTCCATGGGAAGTTGTGTCCTTGGACTTTATAGTAGAACTACCACCTTCCAAAGGATTTAATACCATTTTAGTGTCAGTGGACCATCTGACAAAGATGGCACATTTCGTTGCTATTCGCAGACTACCTTCGTCCAAACAAACAGCGGAACTACTGATGAAACATGTCTTTAAGTTACATGGAATTCCAAAAACTCTTTTGTCTGACCGTGGATCACAATTCATCTCCAAGTTTTGGCAAGAACTATGTCACATACTACGAATTGAGCGAAAGCTCACTTCTCCCTACCATCCTCAGACCAACGGACAGACTGAAAGAGTCAACCAGTGCATCGAGCAATATTTACGTTGCTACACATCATACCTACAGGATGATTGGGTGGATCTCCTCCCTCTGGCAGAATTTGCCTACAACAACGCAACCCACAGTACGACCAAACAGAGTCCGTTCTATTTGAACTATGGGTTTCATCCCACTATTCTTCCACCACGCATCCTTCCATCAAGTAACCCAGTAGCCTCAGACTATCTTACCCAAATAAAAGACTCTCTGGGTTTACTTAATACTACCATCTCACACGCTCATAGTCAACAAAAAAAGTACTATGACCTTCGTAGAAGACCTTCTCCTCAGTATGCTATTGGGGACCTCGTTTGGCTATCAACAAAAAACTTAAGATTAAAGATCCCTAGCAAAAAGCTTGGGCCTCTGTTCTTGGGAACCCTTCCCAATCAGGAAACTTATTGGAAAGGCTGCAGTACAGCTCACATTACCAACAGACCTCAAGATACATCCCATCTTCCATGTGTCGCTACTGAAGCCCCATGTTCCTGACCAAGGAATAAGGCCTACCATCCCACCTCCACCTCCTGTACAAGTTGAAGGCGGAGAAGAATATGAGATAAAGGAGATTCTGGATTCTCGTATCCACAGAAGAAGACTCCAATATCTAGTACGATGGAAGAACTATGGGCCCCAAGACGACACCTGGCTGGATACCTCTGATATACATGCCCCTAGGCTGATTCGCAATTTTCACGCGAAATATCCGGAAAAACCAGTTCTAGAGGCCTTCCGGAGCCGGCCTTAAGGGGGGGTACTGTAATGTTCTGGTACCTCTGGTACCCCTATTCCACTTTCCACTTCAGTGTATGCGTCCCACCATTCTCTTCTGGTAGGTGCGCATACACCTTTAAGACCGATGCTGTCATCACTGAGCGCCGCAGAGCGGCTATTTCAACCGCCGGCGTTCTCACTCACATGTTCGTTCAATGTGCCTTGTTGCTGACCTGCCTTGAAGCTCATATGCTTGCAAGCGTACCTCGCTGTCGGAACCTCGCTACTGATCCCTGTATCCCGCTACCGGATCACTCGCTCATACCGAACCTCTCTACTACTGCTTGCTATTAGTGATAAGTACCCCGCAGGGGAATCCTCCATAACCTTCCTACTAAGCTTACACTATCTAGCTCTGCATATTAAGGACTGTTACTATCATCTGCACTAATTAGATTGCTAGCTCTTGAGCCTACTAACATCTATCCTTGCACTGGGTTAGTCTCTCCTGTATGTCATCTGCTATCCTACCACCTACTACCATACATGATTGCTAACCTATCTGCATCCTACCTGTTACCATCTATGCTCTCATGAACATTTCTCTCAACTACTGTTCACCTATTGTCACTGTTCATACCTGTCTCTTCAGCTCATCACCACTATACTGCTATATACATCTATCACTCCAGGAACATCTTATTGAGTGTGTATATTTGTATGCTGAATCAGAGAGACCACAGTGATGAGTCTTGGAAGTTGGAATTGGTATTTCAACGTATCTCTACATGACTGCTGAGTGGAGTTTTTCTGCAGCTGCAAATCCATCTTGTTTCAGAAAACGCAGGAGCGTTACACTTTCCCAATAGCAATACTTCTGGTATGTCAGTGTCCATGTAGCGGGACTATGTGTGCACAGCTAGTAAGTATTTTGTGGCTGCAAATATGACCTGGAGGTTTTTAATGTTCGCCTGCCATTAAAGTGAATGGGATCCGCACGAACTTGCGGTTCGCGAACATTTAAAAAAAGTTTGCGGATGGCGTTCGCGAACCGCCCCAGTAGGAATGCTACTGTAATGGAAATCACATTGAAAAAACATTGTTGGTGAACACAATGCACTGTGCCATTCGCAGTTGCCGGCTAAAACTCTATAGGCCAAAAAAGAAGCCATATCTGAACATGATCCAGAAGCGCAGGCGTTTTCTCTCGGCCAAGGCTCATTTAAAATGGAATGTGGCAAAGTGGAAAACTGTTCTGTGGTCAGACGAATCAAAATTTGAATTTTTTTTGAGGAAAACTGGGATGCCATGTCATCCGTACTAAAGAGGACAAAGACAACCCAAGAAGTACTAGAACAACATATGCTTCCATCCAGACGTCGTCTCTTTCAGGGAAGACCTTGCATTTTCCAACATGACAATGCCAGACCACATACTGCATCAATTACAACATCATGGAGGATCTGGGTACTGAAATGGCCAGTCTGCAGTCCAGATCTTTCACTCATAGAAAACATTTGGTGCATCATAAAGAGGAAGATGCGACAAAGGAGACCTAAGACAGTTGAGCAACTAGACAAGAATGGGACAACATTCCTATTGCTAAACTTGAGCAACTTGTCTCCTCAGTCCCCAGATGTTTGCAGACTGTTATAAAAAGAAAAGGGTATGCCACACAGTGGTAAACATGGCCTTGTCCCAACTTTTTTGAGATGTGTTGATGCCATGAAATTTAAAATCAACTTTCTTTTGCTTTAAAATTATACATTTTCTCAGTTTAAACATTTATGTCGTATTCTGAATAAAATATTGAAATTTGAAACTTCCACATCATTGCATTCTGTTTTTATTCACAATTTGTATAGTGTCCCAACTTTTTTGAAATTGGGCTTGTAATATATATATATATATATATATATATATATATATATATATATATATATAATTTTTTTTTTTTTTTTTTACAATATGTCGGTTGCAGGTGTTTGTGATTGGTCTATATGTCTATAAAATCTCTTCACATTTTTTTCATAGATGGTGATCTCTCACTGGTCCATCCTTACATGATTTTAAAACATTTTTATACATTTGTGAAAACATTTGTTTCGGTTGTGATCTTGACTTTTGAGGCAGATATTAGATTATATTTTTTGTCTATCTATATGTGAGGTTTATATATATGTATATATATATATATATATATATATATATATATATATATATATACACAGTGCTTTGCGAAAGTATTTGGCCCCCTTGAACTTTTCAACCTTTTACCACATTTCAGGCTTCAAGCATAAAGATATAAAACTGTAATTTTCTGTGAAGAATCAACAACAAATGGGACACTATCATGAAGTGGAATGAAATTTATTGGATATTTCAAACTTTTTTAACAAATAAAAAACTGAAAAATTGGGCTTGCAAAATTATTCAGCCCCTTTACTTTCAGTATAGCAAACTCTCTCCAGAAGTTCAGTGAGGATCTCTGAATCATCCAATGTTGACCTAAGTGACTAATGATGATAAATAGAATCCACCTGTGTGTAATCAAGTCTCCGTATAAATGCACCTGCACTGTGATAGTCTCAGAGGTCCGTTTAAAGCGCAGAGAGCATCATGAAGAACAAGGAACACATCAGGCAGGTCCGAGATACTGTTGTGGAAAAGGTTAAAGCCAGGTTTGGATACAAAAAGATTTCCCAAGCTTTAAACATCCCAAGGAGCACTGTGCAAGCGATAATATTGAAATGGAAGGAGTATCAGACCACTGCAAATCTACGAAGACCTGGCCGTAGCATGGGGGTGGATAAATCATGCTTTGGGGTTATATTGCAGCCAGTGGCACAGGGAATATCTCACGAGTAGAAGGAAAAATGGATTTAATAAAATTTCAGTAAATTTTGGATGGTAACTTGATGCCATCTGTGAAAAAGCTGAAGTTATAGAGAGGATGGCTTCTACAAATGGATAATGATCCTAAACACACCTCGAAACCCACGGGGAATTACATCAAGAGGTGTAAACTGAAGGTTTTGCCATGGCCTTCACAATCTCCTGACCTCAACATAATTGAAAATCTATGGATAGACCTTAAAAGAGCAGTGCGTGGCAGACAGCCCAGAATTCTCAAAGAACTGGAAGACTTTTCTAAGGAAGAATGGGCAAAGATACCTCAAACAAGAATTGAAAGACTCTTGGCTGGCTACAAAAAGCATTTACAAGCTGTGATACTTGCCGAAGGGGGAAGTACAAGATATTAACTCTGCAGGGTGCCCAAACTTTCGCAGATGCCATTTTTTGTTTTCTGTTATTTTGAAAGTATAAATGATGGAAAAAAAAATCTAACTTTTGTTGACATATTATAAGAATGTATATTCTGTAATTTGATGCCTTTTGGAGATTTTTCCATCTTTCCTTGGCTTCTTTATGCACATTAATACAAACTTTTACCTGTGGTGCCCAAACTTTCGATCCCCACTGTATGTATATATATATATTTATTTATTTTTTCTCCTCTTCACCCTCTTTCATTCCTCTTTGTATTTGTTCTAATTAAACATGATTTATTTACATACTTTATCTAACTGGTTATGTTTTGTTATAATCTATATATTTACAATGTATTATTTTTGTTGTTTATTAGTTTTATGATCATCACATACATGGATCCTGAAGAAGCTCCTCACTTTACGACTGCCCACCGCAGATTTACTGCCGCAGGCAGCCGCTCCTGGGCAAAGCGACGTAGGTCTATGCCGCTCTCTCTCACGAGACTAGGGGGTGAGTGTGCACCGCTGGTGGCGCGCTCCCGCCCCCGCTCATCAGCAGGGAAGCCGATGGGTAGTTAGTAAGAGGCATGGAGAGCTTTTTAAAGTTGTCATTCTTTGTCATAGGTTTTTGGAAAATTAAGAAATGTAAAAAGATGTACTGTATATATATTTTTTTACATACTGTCATCAATGCAGTACAGCATCATCATATAGGGGGCAGGGCGGTGATCAGGACACTGGCTGGTGACAGTATGGAAAAAAAAACATGGACATTTTTTTATATATATATATATATATATATATATATATATATATATATATAGTGCCTTGCAAAAGTATTCGGCCCCCTTGAACTTTGCGACCTTTTGCCACATTTCAGGCTTCAAACATAAAGATATAAAACTATAATTTTTTGTGAAGACTCAACAACAAGTGGGACACAATCATGAAGTGGAGTGAAATTTATTGGATATTTCAAACTCTGTTAACAAATAAAAAACTGAAAAATTGGGCGTGCAAAATTATTCAGCCCCTTTATTTTCAGTGCAGCAAACTCTCTCCAGAAGTTCAGTGAGGATTAGGGTTGAGCGGACACCTAGATGTCCGTGTTCGACGGGTTCGTCCGAACTTTAAAAAAAAGTCCGGGTCCGTGTCCCGGACTTTTACCGAACTTTTCCCGGACACCGAACCCCATTGAAGTCAATGGGGACCCGAACTTTAAGGCACTAAAATGGCTCTAAAACACCAAAGGAAAGGGCTAGAGTGCTGCAAATGGCAGCAAAACGTAATTAAGAGCATGGCAAGTGCTCTGCAAACAAATGTGGATAGGGAAATAACTTAAAACAACAAAAAAAAACAGAAAAATAAAACAATGTTCTTCTTCATCTCTGAAGGACGAGGCCCATATGGAGTAGGAGGGAGGTTGAGGTGGTGGTGGATGTGGCGGTGACATAGGCGTGCGCACAGGGTGTGCTGGGTGTGCCTGGGCACACCCTAATCACCTAGGGCACATAGCATTGCCAGTGAGGAGATGGGAAAGATCTCCCTGGGACCTGCTCTGCTCTATTTCTCCTTGCCTACAGGTACATGGCCCCGATACATTACTCTCCCTGCTGGCAAACACATGCATGTGTATTTCAACTTTGGGGTGCACACCTTAATGCAATAGGCTGCGCACACCTATGGGCGGTGTAGGTGGAAGCGGCGGTGGAGGAGGACCAGGGCCGGATTAACAGCATCATGGGCTTGGTGCTGAGGATTTTGAAGGGCCTTAAGGGCCGTGCCTTGCCATGCACCCAGAGGAGGAAGGGTGCAGCCATGCATGCCTAATTCAACATGGGATGCTGTCTCTGAAGCCCATAAACACATCCATGCATCGCCAACTGTCCCTCCTTGTCCGGCCTTCACGCTGTGTGGGGAGGTTCTGAGGGTGCTGCCTGGGGAAGCGAGCATAGAAGCCAGACTTCTGTGTTTACAAGTGACAGAAGAGCGGTAACAGTGAATATGGCCAACCCGGGGCCTATATAAAAGGTAGGGGCCTGGAGCTGCAGCTCCAATAGCCCCTACATTAATCTGGCCCTGAGGAGGAGGACGAGGTAGCCAACACTGCTTCTTTTCAAAAATTTTAAATGAGGGTACACCCCAAAAGAGTGAGAAAGAGCAAAAATGGAACAATGGGTGGGTAAGGTCGGTATCCATTGCTATTCTGCATAAGGTACGGAAAAGTCCCGTGGGATCCATGCCTGGTTCATTTTAATGAACGTGAGCTTGTCCACATTGTCTCTGGACAGGCGGCTGCGCTTGTCTGTTATAACGCCCCCAGCCGTGCTAAATACCCGTTCAGATAATACACTGGCTGCAGGGCACGCCAGCACCTCCAAGGCGTAAAGGGCAAGCTCAGGCCATGTGCCCAATTTGGAGACCCAGAAGTTGAAGGGGGCAGACCCGTCATTCACTACATGTAGGCGTGTGCACACATACTGCTCCACCATGTTGGTAAAATGCTGCCTCCTGCTAAGACGTTCCATCTGAGCTGCTGGTGCTGCTGTTTGTTGTGGCGTGCTGACAAAGCTTTTCCACATTTCGGCCATGCTAACCCTGCCTTCTGAGGTGCTGGCGGTGCCCTGGTTGCGTTGGCGACCTCCTCCTCCTCCTCCTCTGCCTTGTGCTTCCACTGTGGCCCCGCTGTCAGATGGGAATGCCAGCAGCATGGCGTCTACCAGCGTGCGCTTGTACTCGCGCATCTTGCGATCGCGCTCCAGTGAGTGAATTAAGGACGGTACGTTGTCCTTGTAACGGGGATCCAGCAGCGTGGCCACCCAGTAATCAGCACAAGTTAGAATGTGGGCAACTCGGCGGTCGTTGTGGAGACACTGCAGCATGTAATCGCTCATGTGTGCCAGGCTGCCCAGAGGCGACGAAAGGCTGTCCTCTGTGGGAGGTGTATCGTCCGTGTCCTCTGTATCCCCCCAGCCACGCACCAGTGATGGCCATGAGCTGGCCTGGGTGCCACCCTGCTGTGAACATGGTTCCATCTCCTCCTCCAGCTCCTCCTCCTCCTCATCCTCCTCATCCTCCAGAACTGTGCCCCTGCTGGACAATTGTGTCCCTGGCGTTTGTGTGTGCAGGAACCCACCCTCGGAGCCCCTTGCGAATGACTGCCCTGAAAGCCTTTGAAATGTTACCTCTTCATCCTCCTCCTCCTCCTCCTCATCCTGTGCCACATCCTCTTCCATCATCGCCCAAATTGTTTTTTCAAGGAGGCATAGAAGTGGGATAGTTAAGCTGAGAATGGCGTCATTGCCACTGGCCATGTTGGTGGAGTACCCAAAACAGCGCAACAAGGCACAATATATGCAAATGTCAAATATGCAAACTATGCCGCAATTTAATGTTTTTTACACCAAAAGGGTGTGTATTGAATAGCGGAATAGGATAAAAAACTGTGTATCTCACACGTACAAACACAGACTAGGCCCGATTAAATTTTTTCCTACCCTAAAGGGAGGATGAGGAAGAGGAGTATGGAACATGCAGCACCCTCAAATCTTCAGAAGTATGAGATGAACCCCAAAAACTTGGAAAGGTGGATCTCTCTCACACGTACCAACACAGACTATCCCCCAATTTAACTGATCCCCAAAGGTTTTTGATTAAATAGCGGAATAGAAAATATGATCCAAAAAAAGTGTATGTATATCACACGTACACAACCACACTAGGCCCCAATTACTATTGTTTGTACCCCTAAAAGGCTAGATGAGGAGTAGGGGGGGTATGGAACAGGCAGCACCCTCAAACCTTCAGAAGTATGAGATGAACCCCAACAACTTGGAAAGGTGGATCTCTCTCACACGTACCAACACAGACTATCCCCCAATTTAACTGATCCCCAAAGGTTTTTGATTAAATAGAGGAATAGAAAATATGATCCAAAAAAAGTGTATGTATATCACACGTACACAACCACACTAGGCCCCAATTACTATTGTTTGTACCCCTAAAAGGCTAGATGAGGAGTAGGGGGGGTATGGAACAGGCAGCACCCTCAAACCTTCAGAAGTATGAGATAAACCCCAACAACTTGGAAAGGTGGATCTCTCTCACACGTACCAACACAGACTATCCCCCAATTTAACTGATCCCCAAAGGTTTTTGATTAAATAGCGGAATAGAAAATATGATCCAAAAAAAGTGTATGTATATCACACGTACACAACCACACTAGGCCCCAATTACTATTGTTTGTACCCCTAAAAGGCTAGATGAGGAGTAGGGGGGGTATGGAACAGGCAGCACCCTCAAACCTTCAGAAGTATGAGATGAACCCCAACAACTTGGAAAGGTGGATCTCTCTCACACGTACCAACACAGACTATCCCCCAATTTAACTGATCCCCAAAGGTTTTTGATTAAATAGCGGAATAGAAAATATGATCCAAAAAAAGTGTATGTATATCACACGTACACAACCACACTAGGCCCCAATTACTATTGTTTGTACCCCTAAAAGGCTAGGAGTAGGGGGAGTATGGAACAGGCAGCACCCTCAAACCTTCAGAAGTATGAGATGAACCCCAACAACTTGGAAAGGTGGATCTCTCTCACACGTACCAACACAGACTATCCCCCAATTTAACTGATCCCCAAAGGTTTTTGATTAAATAGCGGAATAGAAAATATGATCCAAAAAAAGTGTATGTATATCACACGTACACAACCACACTAGGCCCCAATTACTATTGTTTGTACCCCTAAAAGGCTAGATGAGGAGTAGGGGGAGTATGGAACAGGCAGCACCCTCAAACCTTCAGAAGTATGAGATGAACCCCAACAACTTGGAAAGGTGGATCTCTCTCACACGTACCAACACAGACTATCCCCCAATTTAACTGATCCCCAAAGGTTTTTGATTAAATAGCGGAATAGAAAATATGATCCAAAAAAAGTGTATGTATATCACACGTACACAACCACACTGGGCCCCAATTACTATTGTTTGTACCCCTAAAAGGCTAGATGAGGAGTAGGGGGAGTATGGAACAGGCAGCACCCTCAAACCTTCAGAAGTATGAGATGAACCCCAACAACTTGGAAAGGTGGATCTCTCTCACACGTACCAACACAGACTATCCCCCAATTTAACTGATCCCCAAAGGTTTTTGATTAAATAGCGGAATAGAAAATATGATCCAAAAAAAGTGTATGTATATCACACGTACACAACCACACTAGGCCCCAATTACTATTGTTTGTACCCCTAAAAGGCTAGGAGTAGGGGGAGTATGGAACAGGCAGCACCCTCAAACCTTCAGAAGTATGAGATGAACCCCAACAACTTGGAAAGGTGGATCTCTCTCACACGTACCAACACAGACTATCCCCCAATTTAACTGATCCCCAAAGGTTTTTGATTAAATAGCGGAATAGAAAATATGATCCAAAAAAAGTGTATGTATATTACACGTACACAACCACACTAGGCCCCAATTACTATTGTTTGTACCCCTAAAAGGCTAGATGAGGAGTAGGGGGGGTATGGAACAGGCAGCACCCTCAAACCTTCAGAAGTATGAGATGAACCCCAACAACTTGGAAAGGTGGATCTCTCTCACACGTACCAACACAGACTATCCCCCAATTTAACTGATCCCCAAAGGTTTTTGATTAAATAGCGGAATAGAAAATATGATCCAAAAAAAGTGTATGTATATCACACGTACACAACCACACTAGGCCCCAATTACTATTGTTTGTACCCCTAAAAGGCTAGGAGTAGGGGGAGTATGGAACAGGCAGCACCCTCAAACCTTCAGAAGTATGAGATGAACCCCAACAACTTGGAAAGGTGGATCTCTCTCACACGTACCAACACAGACTATCCCCCAATTTAACTGATCCCCAAAGGTTTTTGATTAAATAGCGGAATAGAAAATATGATCCAAAAAAAGTGTATGTATATCACACGTACACAACCACACTAGGCCCCAATTACTATTGTTTGTACCCCTAAAAGGCTAGGAGTAGGGGGAGTATGGAACAGGCAGCACCCTCAAACCTTCAGAAGTATGAGATGAACCCCAACAACTTGGAAAGGTGGATCTCTCTCACACGTACCAACACAGACTATCCCCCAATTTAACTGATCCCCAAAGGTTTTTGATTAAATAGCGGAATAGAAAATATGATCCAAAAAAAGTGTATGTATATCACACGTACACAACCACACTAGGCCCCAATTACTATTGTTTGTACCCCTAAAAGGCTAGATGAGGAGTAGGGGGAGTATGGAACAGGCAGCACCCTCAAACCTTCAGAAGTATGAGATGAACCCCAACAACTTGGAAAGGTGGATCTCTCTCACACGTACCAACACAGACTATCCCCCAATTTAACTGATCCCCAAAGGTTTTTGATTAAATAGCGGAATAGAAAATATGATCCAAAAAAAGTGTATGTATATCACACGTACACAACCACACTAGGCCCCAATTACTATTGTTTGTACCCCTAAAAGGCTAGATGAGGAGTAGGGGGGGTATGGAACAGGCAGCACCCTCAAACCTTCAGAAGTATGAGATGAACCCCAACAACTTGGAAAGGTGGATCTCTCTCACACGTACCAACACAGACTATCCCCCAATTTAACTGATCCCCAAAGGTTTTTGATTAAATAGCGGAATAGAAAATATGATCCAAAAAAAGTGTATGTATATCACACGTACACAACCACACTAGGCCCCAATTACTATTGTTTGTACCCCTAAAAGGCTAGATGAGGAGTAGGGGGAGTATGGAACAGGCAGCACCCTCAAACCTTCAGAAGTATGAGATGAACCCCAACAACTTGGAAAGGTGGATCTCTCTCACACGTACCAACACAGACTATCCCCCAATTTAACTGATCCCCAAAGGTTTTTGATTAAATAGCGGAATAGAAAATATGATCCAAAAAAAGTGTATGTATATCACACGTACACAACCACACTAGGCCCCAATTACTATTGTTTGTACCCCTAAAAGGCTAGATGAGGAGTAGGGGGGGTATGGAACAGGCAGCACCCTCAAACCTTCAGAAGTATGAGATGAACCCCAACAACTTGGAAAGGTGGATCTCTCTCACACGTACCAACACAGACTATCCCCCAATTTAACTGATCCCCAAAGGTTTTTGATTAAATAGCGGAATAGAAAATATGATCCAAAAAAAGTGTATGTATATCACACGTACACAACCACACTGGGCCCCAATTACTATTGTTTGTACCCCTAAAAGGCTAGATGAGGAGTAGGGGGAGTATGGAACAGGCAGCACCCTCAAACCTTCAGAAGTATGAGATGAACCCCAACAACTTGGAAAGGTGGATCTCTCTCACACGTACCAACACAGACTATCCCCCAATTTAACTGATCCCCAAAGGTTTTTGATTAAATAGCGGAATAGAAAATATGATCCAAAAAAAGTGTATGTATATCACACGTACACAACCACACTAGGCCCCAATTACTATTGTTTGTACCCCTAAAAGGCTAGATGAGGAGTAGGGGGGGTATGGAACAGGCAGCACCCTCAAACCTTCAGAAGTATGAGATGAACCCCAACAACTTGGAAAGGTGGATCTCTCTCACACGTACCAACACAGACTATCCCCCAATTTAACTGATCCCCAAAGGTTTTTGATTAAATAGCGGAATAGAAAATATGATCCAAAAAAAGTGTATGTATATCACACGTACACAACCACACTAGGCCCCAATTACTATTGTTTGTACCCCTAAAAGGCTAGGAGTAGGGGGAGTATGGAACAGGCAGCACCCTCAAACCTTCAGAAGTATGAGATGAACCCCAACAACTTGGAAAGGTGGATCTCTCTCACACGTACCAACACAGACTATCCCCCAATTTAACTGATCCCCAAAGGTTTTTGATTAAATAGCGGAATAGAAAATATGATCCAAAAAAAGTGTATGTATATCACACGTACACAACCACACTAGGCCCCAATTACTATTGTTTGTACCCCTAAAAGGCTAGATGAGGAGTAGGGGGAGTATGGAACAGGCAGCACCCTCAAATCTTCAGAAGTATGAGATTGTGTTCACTGTACCCCACAAAGATTGAGTTCACTGCACCCCACAATGATTGTGTTCACTGCACCCCACAAAGATTGTGTTCACTGCACCTCACAAAGATTGTGTTCACTGTACCCCCCAAAGATTGTGTTCACTGCACCCCACAAAGATTCTGTTCACTGTACCCCACAAAGATTGTGTTCACTGCACCCTAAAAGGATGTTGTTCACTGCACCCCACAAAGATTGTGTTCACTGCACCCTAAAAGGATGTTGTTCACTGCACCCCAAAAAGATTGTGTTCACTGTACCCCCCCAAAGATTGTGTTCACTGCACCCCACAAAGATTGTGTTCACTGCACCCCAAAAAGATTGTGTTCACTGTACCCCCCAAAGATTGTGTTCACTGCACCCCAAAAAGATTGTGTTCACTGTACCCCCCAAAGATTGTGTTCACTGCACCCCACAAAGATTCTGTTCACTGTACCCCACAAAGATTGTGTTCACTGCACCCCAAAAAGATTGTGTTCACTGTACCCCCCCAAAGATTGTGTTCACTGCACCCCACAAAGATTCTGTTCACTGCACCCCACAAAGGATTTTGTTCACTGCACCCCAAAAAGATTGTGTTCACTGCACCCAAAAAAGGATTTTGATCACTGCACCCCAAAAAGGATGTTGTTCACTGCACCCCAAAAATGATTTTGTTCACTCCACCCCAAAAAGATTGTGTTCACTGCACCCCACAAAGATTGTGTTCACTGCACCCCAAAAAGATTGTGTTCACTGTACCCCCCAAAGATTGTGTTCACTGCACCCCACAAAGATTCTGTTCACTGTACCCCACAAAGATTGTGTTCACTGCACCCCAAAAAGATTGTGTTCACTGCACCCCAAAAAGGATGTTGTTCACTGCACCCCAAAAAGGATGTTGTTCACTCCACCCCAAAAAGATTGTGTTCACTGCACCCCACAAAGATTGTGTTCACTGCACCCCAAAAAGATTGTGTTCACTGCACCCCAAAAATGATTTTGTTCACTGCACCCCAAAAAGGATTTTGTTCACTGCACCCCAAAAAGGATGTTGTTCACTCCACCCCAAAAAGATTGTGTTCACTGCACCCCAAAAAGATTGTGTTCACTGCACCCCACAAAGGATTTTGTTCACTGCACCCCAAAAAGATTGTGTTCACTGCACCCCAAAAAGGATGTTGTTCACTGCACCCCAAAAAGGATTTTGTTCACTGCACCCCAAAAAGATTGTGTTCACTGCACCCCACAAAGGATTTTGTTCACTGCACCCCACAAAGATTGTGTTCACTGCACACCAAAAAGGATTGTGTTCACTGCACCCCAAAAAGATTTTGTTCACTGCACCCCAAAAAGATTGTGTTCACTGCAGCCCAAAAAGATTGTGTTCACTGCAGCCCAAAAAGATTGTGTTCACTGCAGCCCAAAAAGATTGTGTTCACTGCAGCCCAAAAAGATTGTGTTCACTGCAGCTCACACACAGAAAAATGGATGTGGATCACTGACACCTGCCTATCTCCAATCCCACACCACACAGCAATATCGATTGTAGTTTGTAGAACACAGTTTCCCTAAAATTCAGCAGACTCTGTCCCTAACAGGATTGAGAAGAGATCGTAGATCAGGATTGAGTGCAGATTCACCCCACCCCCCACACAGCAATATCGATTGTAGTTTGTAGAAGACACTGACCCTATAATTCAGCAGACTCTATCCCTAAAATGCCTACAACTCGCCCTGCCTAAACACTCCGACCTGTCCCTCAATTCTATCCGGACACAAATGGTTTTTTCCTGCCTATCTTTCCCTAATCAGCAGCCAGCACATTGATGTGTGCTCTGTCCCTTAGCTAAGCAGCAGAATGACGCTGCTGCGGCGGCTGCCTCGAACTTATAAAGACTTGGTCACATGCTTCAGACGGCCAATCACAGCTACTAAGACATTTGCAGGCATGGCTGGGATGGCTTAAGGCACACCAGTTAAACGATTGTTGATTGGCTGTTGAAAGCCCGCCATGAAAAGAGCGCCAAAGCATGCAAAACCCGGAAATAAAACGACCGAACACGGATTTTTACCCGAACATACAGTAAAGTGTCCGTGTCCGTGTTCGGGTAAAAAAAATCCAATTATTCGGTACGAACACGAATAATACAGTCCGTGTTCGCTCAACACTAGTGAGGATCTCTGAATGATCCAATGTTGACCTTAATGACTAATGATGATAGATAGAATCCACCTGTGTGTAATCAAGTCTCCATATAAATGCACCTGCACTTTGATAGTCTCAGAGGTCCGTTCAAAGCGCAGAGAGCATCATGAAGAACAAGGAACACACCAGGCAGGTCCGAGATACTGTTGTGGAGAAGTTTAAAGCCGGATTTGGATACAAAAAGATTTCCAAAGCTTTAAACATCCCAAGGAGCACTGTGCAAGCGATAATATTGAAATGGAAGGAGTATCAGACCACTGCAAATCTACGAAGACCTGGCCGTCCCTCTAAACTTTCAGCTCATACAAGGAGAAGACTGATCAGAGATGCAGCCAAGAGGCCCATGATCACTCTGGATGAACTGCAGAGATCTACAGCTGAGGTGGGAGACTCTGTCCATAGGACAACAATCAGTCGTATACTGCACAAATCTGGCCTTTATGGAAGAGTGGCAAGAAGAAAGCCATTTCTTAAAGATAACCATAAAAAGTGTCGTTTAAAGTTTGCCACAAGCCACCTGGGAGACACACCAAACATGTGGAAGAAGGTGCTCTGGTCAGATGAAACCAAAATCAAACTTTTTGGCAACAATGCAAAACGTTATGTTTGGCGTAAAAGCAACACAGCTCATCACCCTGAACACACCATCCCCACTGTCAAACATGGTGGTGGCAGCATCATGGTTTGGGCCTGATTTTCTTCAGCAGGGACAGGGAAGATGGTTAAAATTGATGGGAAGATGGATGGAGCCAAATACAGGACCATTCTGGAAGAAAACCTGATGGAGTCTGCAAAAGACCTGAGACTGGGACGGAGATTTTTCTCCCAACAAGACAATGATCCAAAACATAAAGCAAAATCTACAATGGAATGGTTCACAAATAAACATATCCAGGTGTTAGAATGGCCAAGTCAAAGTCCATACCTGAATCCAATCGAGAATCTGTGGAAAGAACTGAAAACTGCTGTTCACAAACGCTCTTCATCCAACCTCACTGATCTTGAGCTGTTTTGCAAGGAGGAATGGGCAAAATTTTCAGTCTCTCGATGTGTAAAACTGATAGAGACATACCCCAAGCGACTTACAGCTGTAATCGCAGCAAAAGGTGGCGCTACAAAGTATTAACTTAAGGGGGCTGAATAATTTTGCACGCCCAATTTTTCAGTTTTTCATTTGTTAAAAAGTTTGAAATATCCAATAAATTTCATTCCACTTCATGATTGTGTCCCACTTGTTGTTGATTTTTCACAACAAATTACAGTTTTATATCTTTATGTTTGAAGCCAAAGGTCGCAAACTTCAAGGGGGCTGAATACTTTCGCAAATTGTGTATATATTTATATATATATATTTATGATTTTTTTTAACTTACTTTGAGTAGAGCAATATAATGTTACCTTGGTAACATTGTACTACTCTGGGGAAGTAATCAGTATTTTTTTTTTCTTTTTTACACATTATGTTTGCATATAGCAGTGCATTGCTACTGTATATGCAGGCATTTTTTTGAATGCAATCGATTCATTCACTTTCTTTTGTTATGATTAGCTGTGATTGGTCAGAGCTAATCACATGGTATAGATGTGCCATGATTGGCCCAGTCTGTACCATGTGATCAATGAATAAGTCAAGAGTAGATGGAGCAATTGGTGGGCAAAAGCTGAGACCAGGAGCCAAAGCAGTTAGGTAGATTATCCCAAGTGGGAAATTAGGTGGAGAAGTTGGCTGGGTAATGCACAAAGTCCCGGGACGCTCAGGGTTTCCCTGCGGCCACAGAATGCCAAGCACCTGCGGCAGGGGCTGACATCAGCACTGGAGACAGGACAGAGGGGCGTGGCTGGGCTCATCTAACATGTTTCAGAAACATCCACGGCTCCTTTCCCAAAGCTGAATCAGCTCATCCATGTCTTTATGGACATTACTTTTTGCACTGGTGTGCAGTTATGTTGGACATGTTGCACAGTGATGCATAAAGGGGGCTCTGTGATGCTTTAAGGGGGCACTGTAATGTATAAAGGGGGCACTGTGATGTGTAAAGGGGGCGCGGTAATGAATAAAGGGGGCACAGTAATGTATAAAGGGGGCACAGTAATGCATAAGGGGGGCACTGTAACGTATAAAGGGGCACGGTGATGTGAAAAGGGGAAATTTAACATATAAAGGGGACACTATAATGTATAAAGGGGGCACTGTAACGTATAAAGGGGTACTGTAACGTATAAAGGGGGCACTGTGATGCGTAAAGGGGAACTGTAACGTATAAAGGGGGCACTGTAACCTATAAAGGAGTACTGTAACGTATAAAGGGGGCACTGTAATGTATAAAGGGGGTACTGTAACGTATAAAGGGGGCACTGTAATGTATAAAGGGGACACTGTAACGTATAAAGGGAGCACTGTAATGTATAAAGGGGACACTGTAACATAAAAAGGGGGCACTGTGACGTGTAAAGGGGAACTGAGGACACTGCTGGATTGCTCTAAAGGGAAGAATGTGATGTGAAGGATATCTGTGATGTAAAGGGTGACTGTGGACACTGATGTAAAGAGGGAGCTGAGATGTGAAGGGTCTGAGGACAGTGATGTAAAGAGGGGGCTATGATGTGAAGGGGGGCTGAGGACACTGATGTACAGGGGAACTGTGATATAAAAGGGGTATGCAATGCTTATGAAAGTGCAAACATTAGATCTGGACCTCTACCAGAAGAAAATATTACCAACTGGACTCCCATGAATTTTAATCTAAGACCCCCTGCTATATAACCTACATTAGTAGTATAAGTTCCAACTCAACATAAAATGAAGCTGGTCATGAGTGAGTTAATGAAAATCAATATTCTTGGAGCATTAATAATTCAAGTCAACATGCTAACAGGTCCATGTGAAATTCCCAGCTGATTGCTGCGTTTATCCCAAAGTCTCCAACTGAATTGCAACAAGCATTTCAAACATAAAACTCCAACAGCAATCTCTGTTCTATTTAATGCTGAAAAGAAATCTTTACCTGCCTAGGCAACAAAAGCATTTTCAATACAAACTGGTTGTGCATTTTATTTTACCTGAACAGACAAATAGCATCATAAGATGGCAAAAAAGTGGAAAAGCGTTATTTAAGCATAGTCTTAAATATATATTGTTCCGTTCTGCTTAGCAGAGATGTATTTTATGTTTTGTTCCCATACAACACAGAAGTTGCATGTTCACCATAATGATCTATTCTAAGCTCGGTATCCCCACACAGCAATCAGTCTTGATTACTCTTGGCCTCCGTAGAATCTAAACAAGTGACTCCTTGTCCGTCTATATTCATACCTGCCCATTTGCTGAAATAACTGCCTAACAAACAGTGGCAAAATGTATCTGGATAATGCCAGAAATACTTTTTTCTTCTAATAATTGAGCAGCCACTATCAAAGTAAATCTTGGGAAAAATTCTTCTTTACTTTGCTACTACTATGAATGGCACTTTATGTGGCTGACGCCATTTCAGAACAACGGTTACAAAAGAACCTTGGATTCTATTTTACTTTGTACTTTCTTGGCTTTTATATGTTTGCTTTTATTGCTGTTGTGAAATTGGAAGTGCAACAGTTGGGAGAAGAAAGATTGATTGATTTATGATCAATCACTAATTGTGAGATTAGATGAAACATTTTTAGTTATACATGCTGTTAATGACCACAGTGCTGTACTTTATGTTAGCCTGAGATAACTTGACAAGTCCTGCAACAGAAATGTATTTCTTCACTTTAGGTTTTTTAATGTATTTTGTGACAATTAAAAACTTGTGCCAACAAGGATGGTCCAGCCTGCTATGCCATTAACCTCTACCTCTTTGTCAATGGCAAAACATTGGTCACTAGTGTAGCACCCTCCTCGGTAAGTGCTAGTGAGAGAGTATAGTTTATGGCTGTCTGCCTATCAGAGGAGCAGCAGGCAAATCTATATTGCTTTATGCCTACCAGAGAGCAGGATCTGTCAGAAGGGCTGCTCAGTGTGCTCCGTGTGTGAATCATTGGGTCTAGATAGTGTTTCACACTGGTTCAATAGGGAGGCATGTTGGACAATGGGAGGAAACCGGAACAATGGGTACACATGCTTTGATAAAGTGCCAGTGATTGGTAGAGACTGGCTGTCTCTGTGCATTATGGGATACTTTATAAAAGCCAGGAGCCCATGTGCTGCGAGGTCTTTGGCTGGTAAGCAGAGTCCCGGAGGGTGGGTGGTGGCTGCCTCCTCCTCTGTAACAGTGGCATGTGAAACAAGGGGGCGTAAGGGTAATGGGACTTTAAATGAGGTAGATTGCTAGCTCAAATAACCAAATTAAATAAGATTAGTCTCAAAATATTAATTTATTTCTTGCTGCACGATGGATTCAATCATGCAGCAATAATCAATAAATAGAATAAATAAAAAATATAATAATATAAAATATCACATATTCCCAATACAAATACAGACAATGCAGAATGGACATACAAGAGGTAGTGAGGGATACATCTTGCCATGCATATACATAAAATAAATAAATAGATATATAATAGCAGATAAAAATATAATTTAAAGGCATATATATATATATATATATATATATATATATATATATATATATATATATATATATATATATGTATATATATATATATATATATATATATATATATATATATATATATATATATATATATATATATATATATATATATATATTGTGGAGGTCATAGAGGTTGGGTCCTGGATGGGTGTTACATTGCACCAATATTTGGGGCTGTGGTCCCTTTAAGGGAAGTATGGGATCACAGGAAGGCAAGGGTTAAGCCGTCTTCCAGAGAGACCAGCTCTTAAAGACAGGAAGTAGTGTCAGTGGGTATGGAGAGTAGTTGCTGGACATACACCTGGGAGGCTGAGCTGCTGAAACAAGTGTGTTTGTGTGCTGCATGGTGGCTGGAGACAAGCTGCTGCTTGGGACTAGATACCTGGGGTAAACCCCTGCCAACAGCCGGTATTGTGTTGTAATTACTATCTATGCTGAAGTTAAGCAGACTTATAAGTTATGCCTGTTTTCTGAACTGTTTGCTGCTGGAAGTCTTATTTCTGTTATGGAAGAAAATAAACCACTTCTTGTTTACGTTTACCCGGCTTGTGCACATGACACATGTCACCCCAAATGATGTCACTATCACCCCAAATATCACAATATATATATCAAAAAAATGATAATGGTAAATCCAGTGACTCATAAAGATTTTCATAAGTAATCCATAATTCATATCCTGATAAATCTTCATATTTTATGGCTCTACGCATTTCGTGGAGTTATTATCCACTCTTCAGGAGCTTGGTACACATTTTCTGTAAATATGGACTAGTTTAGGCTCAAAACAAGCTCATATGGATAGGGAAACACACCGATAAATTCCCTTAAAAATGTCAAAAAATCAGTGGCATTTTGTCACAGGCAGTCTGCCTGGGGACCAGATGAAAAGAACTGAACCCAGAGATCCAGGAGAACTGACTGGAGGGGTAGAGACACTGGAGACCCTCGAAAAACAGTATCGCGAATACAGGAGATTGTGTCTAGGGGCCTGACCTGAGGGGGGCCACTCCAGTGTAGGATAGTCAGAGGACGGATGTCAGTCTGTTGAGTGAAAGGGGATACTAGGAGTGTATCCTGAAGGTAATCTACCCAAACAAGTCGTTTATACAGAGACTTAACCCAAATTCATCTAGTGGCAAGGTGAATCTGCAAGGGGAAACATGCTTAATAATTAAGTGCCTTCATGATGTTACTACTTCATGGGGGAGTTATTACCTGTCATTGCCAGAAATTAATCTGTTATACAGGACCTAACACCAGAGGCATAACGTCTTTTCACCTGCCAGTGACACCTGTCCCAGCATTGACCACTAAGCTATTTCAAGGGAAATAGCATGAAACACTGATCTTCTTCCACCAGTTCTTAACAAATTGTACACATCAAACTTCCCTTGCTGCAACCTGAAGGCATGGAAAGAAACTGCTGTATACTTTGTGAGGCCTCGCACACTCATGGTCCAGGCGCAGTCTACTAAAGGGCTCTGCTATGCAACGAGCCCTAACATTGGGTCTCTGCCACTTAGATGGTTAGCCCATACAGCAATCAGCCCTCTAACAGAACAGCTGTCACTGGCCACCACGGTCTCCTCTCCAAAACTGGCTGCTTCTCTTTCTTTTACTTGTCTCTCCACATTACTAAGGAAGTTAACATTCAGGCACACACTTCATTTCTTGTTCCCGAACACTGTAGGATTTCACTCACTTTATCTTCCCAAGAATTTGGCTAGATGATTCACTTAAAGTGGAGTTCCACCCAAAAGTGGAACTTCCGCTTTAGGTATTCTAACCCCCCTGACATGCCACATTTGGCATGTCATTTTTTTTTGGGGGGGGGGGGCGGGTACCTAGTTTTGACAGGTACCCGCTCCCACTTCCGCTCGGAGCACCGCGGCGCCCTGAGCGGAAGTTCTCCTCTCCCCCTCCCTCCCTGCAATCTTCTGGGACATGTCAGAGGTCCCAGAAGATTGCCGGCCAATCAAGATGCGCAGCGCGACTCGTTCATGCGCAGTGGGTACCTGGCTGTGAAGCCGCAAACTGTCACAGCCGGTTGCCCACAGCAGTGATGCTGGCGCCGCTGAGACCAGAGGGAGAGGATCGAGGCTTCGGGCGGCCGCATCGCTGGACCGTTGGACAGGTGAGTGAAAAGGCTGGAACTCCGCTTTAACTAGCAATTCCATTTACTGAATACATAGGCATACAACTTCTCTTTAACATTTCACACATGGCAATGTATCTCAAGGTAATAGCTTTCCTCTTTAACCACTTTAAGACAGGAAGGATTTGCCCCCTTAATGACCAGGCCCTATTTTGCGATTTGGCACTGCGTTACTTTAACAGAAAATTGCACGGTCATGCAAAGCTGTACCCAAATTAAATTGATGTCCTTTTTTTTCCACAAATAGAGTTTTCTTTTGGTAGTATTTGATCACCTGTGCGATTTTTAATTTTTGCGCTATAAACAAAAAAAAAGCAACAATTTTGAAAAAAAAAAAACAATATTTTTCACTTTCTTCTATATAACATTCTCAAACAAATTTAAAAATCAACATTTTTTTAACATTTTAGGCCGATTTGTTTTTTGCTACTTATTTTTGGTAAAAAAAAATTGCAATAAGCGTATTTTGATTGGTTTGCGCAAAAGTTATCGCGTCTACTAACTACGGGAAAGATTTATGTCATTTTTATTGTTTTTTTTTATTTTTTACTAGTAATGGCGGCAATCTGCAATTTTTTTTGTGGGACTGTGACATTGCGGTAGACAGATTGGATCCCTAACTGACATTTTTGATACTTTTTTGGGGTACCAGTGACATTACTAGAGTAATCAGTGCTAAAAATATGCACTGTTACTGTAATAATGACAATGGCAGGGAAGGGATTAACCCTGTGGGTGAACAAGGGGTAAAATGTAAGCCTAGGGGAGTGATTCTAACTGTGGGGGGGGGGGTGGCTTCTGAAATGAATAAAGAGACATCCTATATAGAAGGATCACATGGGCTCTATGGTCATTGCATGGAGAAGAACGGTTGGCTGTGTTGACAACAGCCGACCGTCCTTTTCTCTCGGCGGGGAGCGATCACGGGTGTCAAGCGGCAATCGGAGCCGCCTGACCCGTGCATCGCTTCCCCCTGCCGAGTGGGGGCGTGAGTGTGCCAGCGGTTCCCCCCTAGCTTCCCGTGTGTGACTGACGTAGACCTACGTCGGTTTGGGCAGGAGAGCCACCCTGCCGCAGTAAAAAGGCGGTGGGTGGTCGGGAAGTGGTTAACATAGGATTTTGGACTATGTTGTGGTGTCTCATACCTTTTAGCTTGTAATAGTCTCCAAATGAAGGTAAATGGCTTGCCAACAGTTCAGCTTCAGGGTTCCACTAAGGGGCAACTCTATCCCGACACAGCATTACATCTCCCTATGTATGGTCCTTCTCTGTCCCATGACCAATCTCCAACCTCGAACTCTTCAGAGGCCAAATGTGCTGGCACCTGCCTACATTGGGGTAAAGTAGATGTTCTCCTTGGTCCTCTAGATTCAAGAACGAGGGAGGCCCCACAATGCCATTTGTCAAGGTATTATTTCTGCATTTTGTCTCAGGCTGCTTTTATTTTAAGGTACAGTATTTTGTAATGATTGTAAACTTGTGCCGACAATGATGGCCCAGCCTGCTATGCCAACCTCTTTGTTAATGGCAAGGAGTAAAGAAGATTATTATGACAGTTACCTATATGGCACTGTTAATTTATGCAGTGCTTTACACATATACATCAATCCCTGACCTCAAGTAGCTTACAATCTAAGGTCTCTAACTCACATTCATACATACACATAGTAGGGCTAATTTAAGCAGGAGCCAATTAACCTACTAGCATGTCTTTGGAGTGAGGGAGGAAACTAGAGTACCTAGAGGAAACCCATGCAGGCACAGAGAAACAATGCAAGCTCCAAGCATGTAGTGCCATGGTTGGTATTTGAATCAATGACCCTAGTGCTGCTAGGCAGAAGTATTAACCACATAGCTGCTGTGCTTGCCCCTTAAGGTAATCCTTACATTACCAAACAGTAACTGAAAAATATAAATGACGGTACTGGCACTTGCCTACATTGGGGTAAAGTAGATGTTCTCCCAGGTCCACCAGATGGGAGAACCATGAAGCCCCTGCCATGCCAGTTACCAAGGTATCATTTCTGCATTTTGTCCCAGTGACACTACTGCTCTTATTATTAGGTATTTTGCAACAGCTTAAATCTTGTGCCGAAAAAAATGGTCCAGCCTTTTATGCCATTAACCTTTACTCTGCTAATGGTAAGGCTATAGATTGCAGTGTGTGTATGGAAACACTGTTCACATTTACTTGCATTTGGTAAGTTATTTAGACAATTGGGCAATTTCAAACCCTCGTGTCTATTCATCCTAATGGACCATACAAGGTACAAAAAAGTATAGTGCCCATCCACACTTGATTAGTGAGAAGAAAATCTCAAATGCTAAATGGCGTATCTTCTGGTACACGTATAGCAGATAATCCTGCATGCTCAGAAGAATATCAGCCTTCGGCCTGATTGCTCAGTTGGTAAAATAGTAACTCCTACCAACAATTTCCCAAGAAACCCTGTACTAAGAATGTTTGGATGCCGTAATTGCTGGTATCACCATGCAAAAATACTAGTTCCTTGAATATGGTGATCCAATGGCTTAAAAAGTTTGAGACACTGACCAAAAAAAGGATTCAGATTTTATTCTGACAGTCCTGATCTGCATGAAGTCATGCAAACTGGATCTGAATAGCACATAAGAAAAATTGTGCAGCAGAAAACAAATATATAAAAAAGCCACTGTATCACAATAAAAAATGCTGTATCACCGCTCAATAGGTAATAGAAATTACTCCAAAACTCAGCCACATATATGTAATCAGTTCATGTGTGAAGAAATGACCAAAAGTCCTACCTTGCAGCTTTAAGAAAGATAGGGAGGACTACTCTCAGAACTGTGAAACATCAATGCACAAGAACAGAGGGCATCAGCATAGTGCAGACATTTTTCCTTAATGTGTGAAAAAAGTAACGCACTCAAAAATCTTTGTACAGAAAGCATATCTGACAGATTGACTTACCAGAACCGCCAGTGTGAGTATCCAGCTGAAGTGAAGCTGTAGGCATTCGATCTTCTGCTTCCTGCTTCCTCCTTAAAATGAAAAGAAACAAAGAATATATTAAGAGTTGGATGCATTTGGATGTTGACATAGGACATGCTGGACCAGGTGCGGCAAAAGACTTCATTTTTTAGGCGTGTAGACGAGCTGGAGAAGATTAGAGAGAAGCGTCCAAATCTCAAACACAATGAAATAAGTGCAATGAGGGGCAGGAAAAAGTTTGATGTTGTCCCCTAGTGTAAGCACACATGATGATCTGCAATACACTATAGACTCTTTGGATTGTAATAGCTATTTGTAATTGTATTATTTCGAGTTTCTTCTATTTTATATTTACTACCTCTTTAATAAATATATATATATATATTTATATATATATATATATATATATATATATATATTTGTTTTGGAAGTTAGCTTCCTATGCAGTCCATTATGAACTGAATGTAGATGATGTTACACACAAACTCTTACTTTGATGCTGTAAAGTGTCTTGTGTTTGGCAAGTCATGATGTTCAGAGCAATGTGGTGGTGTCTGCATCAACCAAGTACTCCATTATCTAGAATTTCACTGCAAATGGAGAAAAATCCCAGCTGGGATATTTTGAAACCTTTCACCTTGGCAGAGCTGGAGGCAGCCATTATAATGGCATGATATACAATAGAACAAAGTAAAGAGCCCCTAAAACATAGCCTTTGTTGTGCCACTACAAGGATTTTATAACATGTAGCTACATCTTTCATTCTCAATGGACATCAGAAGTATCTCTGCTAATGGAAGCAGACATGGGACAAAGTGCACTGCAGAGATACAAGCAGGAACAGCAAATGGATTATAAATATAAGAAACAAAACTGAAATTCTATTTTTAAAAAGAAAAGCAAGCAAGACGTAATATTCTGTATTCTACATTCAGCACAAACACAATTGGGAAAAAAGTAATGATATGTTATTTACTTTTTCTGATAATTTATTGAAGAATTAGTATAATCTTAATATGTATTGCTAGATTTCATGATAGCAGTTTTAATAATAAAAAAAATATATACAGACATAGCAATTATCCTTGTACAAAGCTTTACCCAGAGACATAGACGATAGATCGATAGACAGACAGACAGACAGACAGACAGACAGACAGACAGACAGACAGATAGACAGACAGATAGATAGATAGATAGATAGATAGATAGATAGATAGATAGATAGATAGATAGATAGATAGATAGATAGATAGATAGATAGATAGATAGATAAATAGACAGACCCTTTTCCTAAATTATCTAAAATCCATTTAAAAAATAATTAGTAAGCCAGTAATAATTACTCAGTGTTACATACGAATTAATGATTAACCGGTTGCCGACCGCCGCAAGTACATTAACTGCGGTGGTCAGCTCCGGCCAGGCAAAGTGACGTACCGGTACGTCACTAGCCTGGGAGCCAATAGTGGGCGAGCGCACGCCGCCGGTCACTCGCGATCGTCCACTGTGCAGGGAGAAAGGCAGGCGGCTAATGAACCAATCAAAATACGCTTATTGTGATTTTTTTTTTTTTACCAAACATAGGTAGCAGTAAACAAATTGGGCAAAAATGTAAAAAAAATTAGATTTTTACATTTTTTTTTTGGGGGGGGGGGAATTTCATATAAAAAAATGTGAAAAATATTGTTATTTTTGCAAAATTGTCGTTTTTTTTTTTTATTATAGCGCATGATCAAAAAATCACACAGGTGATCAAATACCACCAAAAGAAAGCTCTGTTTGTGGGAAAAAAGGACATCAAATTAGTTTAGGTACAGCGTCACACGACCACGCAATTGTCCATTAAAAGTCACGCAGTGCCGAATCGCAAAATACCCCCTGCTCAGAAAGGGGGTAAAATCTTCCAGGGCTTAAGTGATTAATAGAAATACCCAGGTAAACAGCTAAGTACACTAATAAAATACTGTAGCACTTACCTCAAAAATAACTGCTATTTTCTTGGGTCCCCTGTTCCCAGAGCCCACCACTCTCTCTGCCATACCTGGGTTAAAAATAATTATAAAAAACCTGGATATTTATTGTGACAAAATATATATGCAGCAATCAGAGACATAGAAATGAATAAATATATACATACAATCAGGGTATACAGTTGGTAACAAGGCAATGGCCTAGCGAATGACTCCTAAACTCTATACAAGGGAGGTAAAACCAGAAAAATTCTCATCTCAACTCCCCAACCAGTTTGCTTACCAAACAAATTAACCTGTCTAAAAGTATGTTTTAGAAACAGGGGTTATATGTGGGGGCAGGGGCCATTTTATTTATTCTTGATGTACAGTATCTCACAAAAGTGAGTACACCCATCACATTTTTGCATATATTTTATTATATCTTTTCATGTGACAACACTGAAGAAATTACACTTTGCTACAATGTAAAGTAGTGTACAGCTTGTATTTGCTGTCCCCTTAAAATAACTCAACACCCAACCATTAATGTACAAACTGCTGGCAAAAAAGGTTTGAGTTCACCCAAGTGGAAATGTCCAAATTCGACCCAAAGTGTCAATATTTTGTCAATGTCAATATTTTGTGTGGCCACCATTATTTTCCAGCTCTGCCTTAACCCTCTTGGGCATGGAGTTCACCAGAGATTGACAGATTGCCACCGGAGTCCTCTTCCTCTCTTCCATGACGACATCACGGAGCTGGTTGATGTTAGAGACCTTGCACTCCTCCACCTTCTGTTTGAGGATGCCTTACAGATGCTCAGTAGGGTTTAGGTCTAGAGACATGCTTTGCCAGTCCATCATCTTTACCCTAAACATTTTTAACAAGGCAGTGGTCATCTTGCAGGTGTGTTTGGGGTTGTTATCATGTTGGAATACTGTCCTGCTGCCCAGTCTCTGAAATGAGGAGTTAATGCTCTGCTTTAGTATGTCACAGTACATGTTGGCATTCATGGTTCCCTCAATGAACTGTAGCTCCCCAGTGCCGGCAGCACTCATGTTGCCCCAGACCATGACACTTCCTCCACCATGCTTGACTGTAGGCAAGACACACTTGTCTTTGTACTCCTCACCTGGTTGCCACCACACACTTGACATCATCTAAACCAAATATGTTTATCTTGGTCTCATCAGACCACAGGACATGGTTCAAGTAATCCATGTCCTTAGTCTGCTTGTCTTCAGCAGACTGTTTGCAGGCTTTCTTCTGCATCATATTTGGATATCACTGTTTCACATTAGATTTAGATATAACTGTTCGCAGTCTTTCTTCTGGGATGACAGCTATGCAGACCAATTTGATGCAGTGTGCGGCATATGGTCTGAGCACTGACATTCTGACCCCCACCCCTTCAACCTCTGCAGAAATTCTAGCAGCATTCATGCGTCTATTTCCCAAAGACAACCTCTGGATATGACGCTGAGCGCGTGCCCTCCACTGCTTTGGTCGACCATGGCGAAGCCTGTTCTGAGTGGAACCTGTCCTGTTAAACCGCTGTATGGTCTTGGCCACCGGGCTGCAGCTCAGTTTCAGGGTCTTGGCAATCTTCTTATAGCCTAAGCGATCTTTTGTAGAACAACAATTCTTTTTTTTAGATTCTCAGAGAGTTCTTTGCCATGAGGTGCCATGTTGAACTTCCAATCACCAGTATGAGAAAGTGAGAGCGATGACACCAAATTTAACACACCTGCTCCCCATTTACACCTAACACCTTGTAACACTAAAGAGTCACATGACACTGGGGAGGGAAAATAGGTAACTGGGCCCAGTTTGGACATTTTTAATTAGGGGTGTGCTCACTTTTGTTGCCAGCAGTTTAGACATTATTGGCTGTGTGTTGAGCTATTTTGAGGGTACAGCAAATTTACACTGTTATACAAGCTGTACACTCGCTACTTTACATTGTAGCAAAGTGTAATTTCATCAGTGTTTTCACATGAAAATATATAATAAAATATTTACAAAAATGTGAAGGGTGTACTCACTTTTGTGAGATACTGTATACTAATGAGGGGACACACTGGACGCTTTTGCTGCCATTGTGCTATGTGCTGGGCGTCCATTGTGCCCCTGTACCTTTAAGGAGGGTTGGGCTATATCCAAGCCCACCTTCCCCCTATCTATTCATTAGAATACATGTGCTTCCACTGTGGAGACTTTCATAGATTTACAGGAGTTAGGACTGCAGGTAATACAGGGTGCTGTGAATTGGCCCTGCAGCTTACGCATGCGTTTGAAAATGTGTGCTAACTAAACCCCTGTCTTTAACGCATACTGTTAGACAGGTTAATATGGTTGGTAAGCAAACTGGTTGGTAAATTGAACTGGGAATTTTTCTGGTTTTGTCTTGCATGCGTTGCCCTTCCATGTGCTCCTTGCTGTGAAGGCCAGTTATAGGTGGGCCATTTTGTTTGTTATTGATCTATATTAGGGAGGATCCTGCCTAAGGGACAATGTTGCAATAACAGTTTGTCAGTCTGCATTAAACCCTTTCCCTGCTGGCCAGCACATTGGGACCCAAATCCAGCATTGGATTGGTTCAAGATAGGTTCCACCTAACCACGAGGAGGAGAGAAAGTGCAGGCAGTAGCAGTGATATTCGCCCAGTACCCACTGTCAGAGATAGCAGCACTGTGGACCTGGGGCTACAATACATATCTGGGAGTTGTTTTACATGGCAAAGGATTTATATTTCTGTCTGTCCAGCCCTCAGATTTACATATCTGCCACACAATGTAACTTTTTTTGACAAGGGAGAAAACCGGATTTTTCTTTGATGCATTTAGGTTACACAAGTCCCTCCCTATGACTGCACAGTAAAAGGAGAAACAACAC
Source organism: Pelophylax lessonae (assembly GCF_965119305.1). Lineage (NCBI taxonomy): Eukaryota > Metazoa > Chordata > Amphibia > Anura > Ranidae > Pelophylax > Pelophylax lessonae. The sequence continues at coordinate 96,217,126 of NC_138768.1, forward strand.
ACTGATGAGCACATCTCCCAGTCACTCTGCTTTCTTCCTCTCACAGTATTCTTCTATTAGCACCTGAACACTGCAGCACAAATGCCTGGCCTTTTGTTACTAGAGTTTAAAATCTGTGCACAAATAGTGATGTCGCGAACCTAAAATTCGCGGTTCGCGAACGGCGAACGCGAACATCGGCAAATGTTCGCGAACCGGCGAACCGGGCGAACCGCCATAGACTTCAATAGGCAGGCGAATTTTAAAACACACAGGGACTCTTTCTGGCCACAATAGTGATGGAAAAGTTGTTTCAAGGGGACTAACACCTGGACTGTGGCATGCCGGAGAGGGATCACGCAAAAAAAAGTTCTTAAAAATTATAATTTTTTGATAGAGAGCCAATTATTGGAAAAATTAAAAAAAATAAAAATAAAAAATTTTTCTTATATTTTTAGGAATATGGCTTCTCTGCGGCTGGCTTTTTCTCTTGCAGGCATTTATCGGGCATTTTTTTAGGCAGGCATGTCATTTTTTGTATTTAGTGTCTGGGGGGTCACAAAAGTGTACCTGTCAAGTTTCAGCTCTGTAGCATGTCCAGAACCCCTAAAAAACAGCATTTTTCTTATATTTTCAGGAATACGGCTTCTCTGCGGCTGGCTTTTTCTCTTGCAGGCATTTATCGGGCATTTTTTTAGGCAGGCATGTCATTTTTTGTATTTAGTGTCTGGGGGGTCTAAAAAGTGTATCTGTCAAGTTTCAGCTCTGTAGCATGTCCAGAACCCCTAAAAAACAGCATTTTTCTTATATTTTCAGGAATACGGCTTCTCTGCGGCTGGCTTTTTCTCTTGCAGGCATTTATCGGGCATTTTTTTAGGCAGGCATGTCATTTTTTGTATTTAGTGTCTGGGGGGTCACAAAAGTGTACCTGTCAAGTTTCAGCTCTGTAGCATGTCCAGAACCCCTAAAAAACAGCATTTTTCTTATATTTTCAGGAATACGGCTTCTCTGCGGCTGGCTTTTTCTCTTGCAGGCATTTATCGGGCATTTTTATAGGCAGGCATGTCATTTTTTGTATTTAGTGTCTGGGGGGTCACAAAAGTGTACCTGTCAAGTTTCAGCTCTGTAGCATGTCCAGAACCCCTAAAAAACAGCATTTTTCTTATATTTTCAGGAATACGGCTTCTCTGCGGCTGGCTTTTTCTCTTGCAGGCATTTATCGGGCATTTTTTTAGGCAGGCATGTCATTTTTTGTATTTAGTGTCTGGGGGGTCTAAAAAGTGTACCTGTCAAGTTTCAGCTCTGTAGCATGTCCAGAACCCCTAAAAAACAGCATTTTTCTTATATTTTCAGGAATACGGCTTCTCTGCGGCTGGCTTTTTCTCTTGCAGGCATTTATCGGGCATTTTTTTAGGCAGGCATGTCATTTTTTGTATTTAGTGTCTGGGGGGTCACAAAAGTGTACCTGTCAAGTTTCAGCTCTGTAGCATGTCCAGAACCCCTAAAAAACAGCATTTTTCTTATATTTTCAGGAATACGGCTTCTCTGCGGCTGGCTTTTTCTCTTGCAGGCATTTATCGGGCATTTTTTTAGGCAGGCATGTCATTTTTTGTATTTAGTGTCTGGGGGGTCTAAAAAGTGTACCTGTCAAGTTTCAGCTCTGTAGCATGTCCAGAACCCCTAAAAAACAGCATTTTTCTTATATTTTCAGGAATACGGCTTCTCTGCGGCTGGCTTTTTCTCTTGCAGGCATTTATCGGGCATTTTTTTAGGCAGGCATGTCATTTTTTGTATTTAGTGTCTGGGGGGTCACAAAAGTGTACCTGTCAAGTTTCAGCTCTGTAGCATGTCCAGAACCCCTAAAAAACAGCATTTTTCTTATATTTTCAGGAATACGGCTTCTCTGCGGCTGTCTTTTTCTCTTGCAGGCATTTATCGGGCATTTTTTTAGGCAGGCATGTCATTTTTTGTATTTAGTGTCTGGGGGGTCACAAAAGTGTACCTGTCAAGTTTCAGATCTGTAGCATGTCCAGAACCCCTAAAAAACAGCATTTTTCTTATATTTTCAGGAATACGGCTTCTCTGCGGCTGTCTTTTTCTCTTGCAGGCATTTATCGGGCATTTTTTTAGGCAGGCATGTCATTTTTTGTATTTAGTGTCTGGGGGGTCACAAAAGTGTACCTGTCAAGTTTCAGCTCTGTAGCATGTCCAGAACCCCTAAAAAACAGCATTTTTCTTATATTTTCAGGAATACGGCTTCTCTGCGGCTGTCTTTTTCTCTTGCAGGCATTTATCGGGCATTTTTTTAGGCAGGCATGTCATTTTTTGTATTTAGTGTCTGGGGGGTCACAAAAGTGTACCTGTCAAGTTTCAGATCTGTAGCATGTCCAGAACCCCTAAAAAACAGCATTTTTCTTATATTTTCAGGAATACGGCTTCTCTGCGGCTGTCTTTTTCTCTTGCAGGCATTTATCGGGCATTTTTTTAGGCAGGCATGTCATTTTTTGTATTTAGTGTCTGGGGGGTCACAAAAGTGTACCTGTCAAGTTTCAGATCTGTAGCATGTCCAGAACCCCTAAAAAACAGCATTTTTCTTATATTTTCAGGAATACGGCTTCTCTGCGGCTGTCTTTTTCTCTTGCAGGCATTTATCGGGCATTTTTTTAGGCAGGCATGTCATTTTTTGTATTTAGTGTCTGGGGGGTCTAAAAAGTGTACCTGTCAAGTTTCAGCTCTGTAGTATGTCCACAACCCAAAAAAAACAGCATTTTTCTTATGATTTTTAGTAGAAAACTAATGCAGTGTCTTTCCAGCTGTCTTTTTTTCTTTCTGGCAAGCTGAAATATGATATGCCAAGGCAAACATGCCTATCAGTTGAGCTATGACACAGACAACACTGCACACATGGGGAAATATGTAAAACAAAAAACAGGAAAAGGAAATTAGGTGACGGTAACAAAACATGATATTGTGATTGGCCAAATAAAAAGTCACCTCGCGATGAGGTCGCGCCAAAGTCGCGCTAAGTCGCGCCAAAGTCGCACTGGAAGCGACGCTACTTTAGTGGTAGCGGCAGTGTAAACCAGCACTAAAACATCCAGTGTGTGAATACGATCAGGTATGATGTTTTATCGGTCAAGTAGTGTAAGGGTTACGCCCGTCGCCCGCTTCACAGTGACAGACCAAACTCTGACAGACCAAACTCCCCGTTTAACAGTCAGTCAGTCCATTTGCACAACCGCAAACTCCCAATTTGCACAAGGTTGGATACCAAGCTAGCCATGTCCCGTTCCTTGTCCTCACTGACATCATTGAAGGTCTCTTCCTCCACCCAGCCACATACAACACCAAGGGTCCCCGAAAGGTGAGAACAAGCCCCCTGGGACGCCTGCTGTGGCTGGTATTCCACCTCCTCAAAGCCACCTTCCTCCTCTGACTTCTCTTCTTCAGACTCCTCTCTCTGCGTTGCCACAGGTCCAGCAATTGACAACGACAAGGCTGCTTCTGGTGGTGATGAGGACCACAACTCTTCCTCTTCATGCTCATCTACAGCCTGATCCAGTACTCTTCGCAGGGCACGCTCCAGAAAAAACGCATATGGGATGAGGTCGATGATGTTGCCTTGGGTTCGACTGACCACCAGGGTTGTCATCTCCGCAAAAGGACGCATGAGCCTACAGCCATTGTTCATGAGCATTCAGTAACGCGGCCAAAAAATACCCAGCTCCGCAGAAAGAATGAAAGAAAATGAATGTTTTTTTTTATGAAAAATTATCCTGCGGATCGCTTTTGGTCTGTACACAATGAAGCAACGACCTTATCATCTGGGGTGTGCCAACACAATCCTAGAGGTGATCGCTTCATTGTGATACGCAAGCCCCTTCACCACGACAAGGTAACGATCACGAAGGGGAATTGACACATGTATGTGCCTTTTTTTTTGTTTTTTGTTTTTTTGCAGCCACAGTGTAGCACCAGAGGCCAGAAAAATTAGGCATGTACACATGCATGAAAAAGTAGGTATTGTTGCAGCCGCTGCTGTAGCAGCGGCCTGAAAAATTGAGGTTTTAAGGCAGAAAGTGCACTAAAACATTGCTGCTTGAACCGTAGTTGGTGGCGGAGACGTCACGTAAGTCATCCGGCATGCAGAGAATGATTATATACAGCAGCGTGTGGACCATTTTTAGGCCAAGGCATCTCAGTCATCACCAGGCCTTTTTTAGTCAAATGCATCCCCCACTGTCAGTCCCTTCGGGATCCATGCCTCATTCATCTTAATAAACGTGAGGTAATCAAGACTTTTTTGACCTAGGCGACTTCTCTTCTCAGTGACAATACCTCCTGCTGCGCTGAAGGTCCTTTCTGACAGCACACTTGAAGCGGGGCAGGCCAGAAGTTCAATGGCAAACTGGGATAGCTCAGGCCACAGGTCAAGCCTGCACACCCAGTAGTCAAGGGGTTCATCGCTCCTCAGAGTGTCGATATCTGCAGTTAAGGCAAGGTAGTCTGCTACCTGTCGGTCGAGTCGTTCTCTGAGGGTGGACCCCGAAGGGCTGTGGCGATGCATAGGACTAAAAAAGCTCCGCATGTCCTCCATCAACAAGACGTCTGTAAAGCGTCCTGTCCTTGCCGGCGTGGTTGTGGTGGTAGGAGGAGGATTACTTTCACCTCTTCCCCTGTTGGATTCCCGTTGTGCTGTGACATCACCCTTATACGCTGTGTAGAGCATAGTTTTTAACTTATTTTGTAGCTGCTGCATCCTTTGCGACTGCCGGTAATTGGGTAACATGTCACAGACTTTCTGCTTATACCGGGGGTCTAGTAGCGTGGCCACCCAGTACAGGTCGTTCTCCTTCAGCCTTTTTATACGAGGGTCTCTCAACAGGCATGACAGCATGAAAGACCCCATTTGGACAAGGTTGGATGCCGAGCTACTCATGTCCAATTCCTCGTCCTCACTGATGTCATTGAAGGTGTGTTCTTCCCCCCAGCCACGTACAACACCACGGGTACCAGATAGGTGACAACGAGCACCCTGGGATGCCTGCTGTGGTTGGTGTTCCTCCTCCTCAAAGCCACATTCCTCCTCTGACTCCTCTTCCTCACACTCCTCTTCCAGTGTTGCCGCAGGTCCAGCAATCGATGGTAAGGCTGTTTCTGGTGGTGGTGATGGTGACCACAACTCTTCCTCTTCCTCTTCACGCTCATCTACGGCCTGATCCAGCACTCTTCGCAGGGCACGCTCCAGGAAAAAAACATATGGGATGATGTCGCTGATGGTGCCTTCAGTGCGACTCACTAGGTTTGTCACCTCCTCAAAAGGACGCATGAGCCTACAGGCATTGCGCATGAGCGTCCAGTAGCGTGGCAAAAAAATACCCAGCTCCGCAGAGGCTGTCCTAGCACCCCGGTCATACAAATACTCGTTGACCGCTTTTTCTTGTTGGAGCAGGCGGTCGAACATTAGCAGTGTTGAATTCCAACGTGTCGGGCTGTCGCAAATCAAGCGCCTCACTGGCATGTTGTTTCGCCGCTGAATATCTGCAAAGTGCGCCATGGCCGTGTAGGAACGCCTGAAATGGCCACACACCTTCCTGGCCTGCTTGAGGACGTCCTGTAAGCCTGGGTACTTCTGCACAAAACGTTGCACAATCAGATTCAACACATGTGCCATGCACGGCACATGTGTCAACTTGCCCAAATTCAATGCCGCCAACAAATTGCTCCCGTTGTCACACACCACTTTGCCGATCTCCAGTTGGTGCGGGGTCAGCCACTGATCCACCTGTGCATTCAGGGCGGACAGTAGTGCTGGTCCGGTGTGACTCTCTGCTTTCAGGCAAGTCAACCCCAAGACAGCGTGACACTGTCGTATCCGGCATGTGGAATAGCCCCTGGGGAGCTGGGGGGGTGCAGTTGGTGTGGAGCAAGACGCAACAGCAGAAGAGGACTCAGCCGAGGAGGTTAGCAAAGAGGATGGAGTAGGAGGAGTAGAGGAGGTGGCAGCAGGCCTGCCTGCAAGTCGTGGCGGTGTCACCAACTCCTCTGCAGCAGAGCCACGCATTCCATGCTTGGCAGCCGCCAGCAGGTTTACCCAATGCGCAGTGTACGTTATATACCTGCCCTGACCGTGCTTTGCAGACCAGCTATCAGTGGTCAGATGGACCCTTGCCCCAACACTGTGTGCCAGACGTGACATGATTTCTTTTTCCACAATAGAGTACAGGTTGGGGATTGCCTTTTGTGAAAAATAATTTCGGCCGGGTACCTTCCACTGCGGTGTCCCAATAGCGACAAATTTTTTGAAGGCCTCAGACTCCACCAGCTTGTATGGTAAAAGCTGGCGGGCTAAGAGTTCCGACAAGCCAGCTGTCAGACGCCGGGCAAGGGGGTGACTCTGCGAGATTGGCTTTTTGCGCTCAAACATTTCCTTCACAGACACCTGACTGTGGGCAGGTGACGAGCAGGAACTGCTGAAGGTGAGAGGCGGAGGGGCGGGTTGTTGATAGGGGGCATGGAGGACAGCAGTGGTTGACGTGGCTGAAGATGCTGGACCAGGAGGAGGATGGTGGCTTTCAGTTTGTGTGCTGCTTTTACTCATGTGTTGATCCCATAGGCGTTTGTGATGTGAGATCATGTGCCTTCGCAAAGCAGTTGTACCTAGGTGGGTGTTGGACTTCCCACGACTCAGTTTCTTTTGGCACAGGTTACAAATGGCATCGCTGATATCAGAGGCAGACACACAAAAAAAATGCCACACTGCTGAGCTTTGCAAGGACGGCATTCTGGTGGTGGCAACAGCTTGCGTTGATTGGCGTGCTGTCTGGCTGACCCCGGGTGCCGAATCTACATGCTGTCTGACTGCGCCACTAGCTCCTTGCGATGACCTCCTCCCCCTGCTTCCAACTCGTCTCCTCCTCCTCTCTGTCTCCCCATCTGAACTTTCCCCCTCTTCTTCTGCTCTTCGAGCAGGCACCCAGGTGACATCCACAGACACATCGTCATCATCAGCCGCTTCACTTGACAACTCAGCAAAGGCAGCAGCAGCAGGTACAACATCATCATCATCACAATGTACGTCCATGTGTATAATGCTGCCTGACTGAGACATATCCCCGTTATCTACACCCTCTGGCACTAATAGTTGCGCATCACTTATTTCTTCAAACTGATGTGAAAATAACTCCTCTGACGGATCAAGTGAAGCGGCTGTGGTGCTAGTGTTGGTGGTGGTGCCGGCGGGCTGGCGAGTGGTAAATTGAGAGGTGCCCGAAGCTGAGCTGGAGGAGGATGGTGCATTAGGGTTCCGAGCGGAAGCTGTAGACGATTGGGTGTCCTGTGTAAGCCAGTCAACTATGGCCTCAGAATTTTTTGAGTTCAGGGGCTGTGGTGGCCTCTGAACACTGGGCATTATTCTAGAGCCTAAGGAAATCACAGCACCACGACCACGACGGCCCTTGCGGGGTGGCCTGCCTCTGCCTGTCATTTTTTTTTTAATGTGTTGTTACTGTTGTACTATGAGTGCAAGCTGCTGTGCCACCTTATATATCAGTGGTGGGTGGGCAGTGGCACAGTACACTCTCTGTGGACCTGACAGCAGTCACTGGCACCCAGGCAACTGCAATTTAAAAAATATATATATTTTTTTTTACTTTGCAAGCTGCTGTGCCACCTTATATATCAGTGGTGGGTGGGCAGTGGCACAGTACACTCTCTGTGGACCTGACAGCAGTCACTGGCACCCAGACAACTGCAATTTAAAAAATATATATATATTTTTTTACTTTGCAAGCTGCTGTGCCACCTTATATATCAGTGGTGGGTGGGCAGTGGCACAGTACACTCTCTGTGGACCTGACAGCAGTCACTGGCACCCAGGCAACTGCAATTTAAAAAAATATATATATATTTTTTACTTTGCAAGCTGCTGTGCCACCTTATATATCAGTGGTGGGTGGGTGGGCAGTGGCACAGTACACTCTCTGTGGACCTGACAGCAGTCACTGGCACCCAGGCAACTGCAATTTAAAAAAATATATATATTTTTTTTACTTTGCAAGCTGCTGTGCCACCTTATATATCAGTGGTGGGTGGGCAGTGGCACAGTACACTCTCTGTGGACCTGACAGCAGTCACTGGCACCCAGGCAACTGCAATTTAAAAAAATATATATATTTTTTTTACTTTGCAAGCTGCTGTGCCACCTTATATATCAGTGGTGGGTGGGCACACAGTGGCACTGCAGTGGGCACAGTACACTCTGTGGACCTGACAGTCACTGGCAGCCCAGGCAACTGCAATAATAAAAAATATTTTTTTTTTCAATTTATTGCAACAAGATGCTGTGCCAACGTATATATATCAGTGGTGGGCAGTGCACTGCAGTGGGTACAGTGCACTCTGTGGACCTGACACAGCACTCACTGCAATTATGACAGAGAAAAAAAAAATATTTTTTAAAATGCCAGGTACTGTGCCTGTGCCACCCGAAATGAGTGTGGTGTGCACACAGTACAGTCTGTGGTAGGTCTGTGGCCTCTCACACACAGCGGGCAGGCAACTGCAGTGTACAATAGATATATATATATATATATATATATATATATATATATATAAAGAAAAAAATCTATTACCTTACCAGCCCTTGAAAGGGCTTTTGGGGACACTATATATATATATATATGTATATATATAAAAATAAAAAAATCCTCAATTACCAGCCCTTAAAAGGGCTTTTGGGGACACTAGATAGATATAGATATATATATATATGAAGAAACAACTCAATTACCAGCCCTTAAAAGGGCTTTTGGGGACGCTAGGTATATATATATATATATATATATATAAAAAAAAAAAAAAACACAAATACCAGCCCTTAGAAGGGCTTTTTGGGGTGCTGATATTACAGCAGTAGTGGACCAAGAACACTGCAAGACCAGGAACACTGACTAACTGTCCCTAGCTTAACAGCAGCAGCAGCAGCAGCAGCTCTCTCCCTATTCTCACTACACACACTGCTTCAGAATGATCTAAGATGGATGCTGCCCTTGCTTATTTATAGGAGGTGGGAGGGTGTGGGAGGGAGGTACGCTGATTGGCTGGAAATGTGTCTGCTGACTGTAAAGTTCAGGGTCAAAGTTTGCCTCAATGATGTCTTATGGGGGGCGGACCGAACATCGCATATGTTCGCCGGCAGCGGCGAACGCGAACATGCTAAGTTCGCCGGGAACTGTTCGCCGGCGAACAGTTCTATACATCTCTATGCACAAATATTGGGCTAAGAGCGGCAAAGGAAAAAATATCAGTCAGAATTGTCACCGAAATGAAAAAAAAAATGTCCCTCTCCCACATTACACAGAGTCCCACCCTCTTTCAGTACACAGAGCCCCATCTCCTCCCTCTCCCCCAGTACAGAAATCCCCCCTCCTTTCTCTCCCCCCAGTATACAGAGCTTCTCCTCCTTCTACCTCCAGACACAGAGCTCCCCTCTCTTTCCTCTCCCTCCAGCACACAAAGTTCCCTCCCCCTGGTGCAAAGAACCCCCCTCTACCCAGTGCACAGAGCTCCTCCCTCCTTCCTTTCCCCCAGTACACAGAGCTCCCCAGTCCTCTCTCTCCCCCCAGCACAGAGAGCCATGCCTCCTCCCTCTCCCTTCCCCAGTACAGAGTGCCCCCGCCTCCTCCCTCATCCCCCAGTACACAGAGCCCTCACTCCCACTCCACTAGTTATGCAGTCCTGCAGAGTGCAGCTGCTCCTCCTGCACTCGCTGATAAGCACAAAATCCAGCATAGAAAGCTTCTGTGTTTACAAGTGACATTAGCCAGCGGGGAACCGAGGGCTAGCACCAGAGGTGGTGGTACAGAGTACTGACACACTCCTGCTGACAGGAGTGACATGGCAATTACTCCTGTCAGTGAGAGGCAGGGAGCTGCTGGAGCTCCAAGTGCACCCCCCGATCATGCATATAGAGCCGGCGCCCAAGGCACATGCTCCTTCTGCCCCTACTTTGTCCCGATCCTAATTATACCTCTTTTATTTCAAGTGACACCAATAATATTTCTACAAATACCCCTGTATCTTCTGCCTTTCTACTTTTGAAAATACAAGAACTGGATTTTTGCTTCAGACTTTATACATGCTACATACAGCACATATACCAAACTGTGGGGGAGGTTTGCTAAAACTGGAGAATACAAAATCTGGTGCAGTTCTGAATAGTAACCAATCTGCTTCCAGTTTTTTTTGGCAAGAGTTAATTGAACAAACTGAAGTTGGAAGCTGACTGGTTTCTATTCACAGCTGCACCAGATTTTGCACTCTCCTGTTTAAAGAGGTTGTAAACCCAATTTATTTATTTTTTTCCACCCTGAAAGGGAAACACATAATGAGCTAGTATGCATCGCATACTATCTCCTCATGAAATACTTACCTTAGAATGAGCCCCTGCCATGCCGCCCGCTTACCTCTATGTTCAGTCGCCCGTGTTCCTGGATCGCGGCATCCGGTCATCTGATTGGCCGGAGCCGCGGTGACGTCACTCCCGCGCATGCATGCAGGAGCCGACGGTCCCGGCACAGGGCTCTAAAGGAAGGGCACCAGCGGCCGTTCCTTCAGAGCGCATGCACCAGTGACGTCACTGGCTGCATGTAAGGTAAATATCTCCTAAACGGTACATGTTTAGGAGATATTTACAGTACCTATAGGTAAGCCTTATCATAGGCTTACCAAGAGGTACAACTTCCCGAGGAGGGTTTACTTCCTCTTTAAGTAAATCAACCCCAATGAATTTATGCAGACCAGTAAGCTTATATTTAAAATGAAAATATTTTATGTAAACATCCATAAAACAATCTCAAAGCCCTCCCTTCCACCAGCCTAGGCCATAATGACATATCCCTGGTCCTGCAGCCTCTGGGGACACTAACATCACATCTCCCAGGAGGCTTGAGGAGCAGGACACATCAGGCCTGATGAAGGAGCACGCATGCTTCATGAACGTGTGCCAGGACACGCCTACCGCTGCTACACAAGACCTCTGGATGCAACGGCTTCCTCCTCTCCTTCCCGCACCTGGAGCCCTGGACTCCACCGGAATGGCCAGAGCGCTGCGAGACACAGGAATCTGCCTGTCGCCAGGACTGCATCATCACAGCGTGCCCCATGATCTCTGCTTGTCCTACAGTACTGAATGTGAGTGTCATATTACAATAAAATGTATTTTTAAACTTGCTGCACTGAGTTTGGCACCACTCTCTTCACCCCCTCACTGATTTCCCAGAAATCTGCCTAAGATACAAGTCAGATTTCTGGAATCCCCTGGACCAAAAATTTAATTTTTGGTAAGATACTCCCAATAGGAACACGTCTAAAGGGATACAAACCCAGCAGCTTTTCTGATTATTGCTCTTCAGCTGCACAGCTGATTGATAATTATGAACCCCCTCCCATTAGACCCACTCAGCACAGAGGCACAGAGGAACAAACAGGGATTTCTTCAGAATAACTAAAGTTAGGAATCTGCAACAACATTTGTTAAAATCCTTGTAATGTACAGAGATCACCCAGAGTGGAATATTTTTTTCTCAACAAAAGTTGAGTTACACTTTAGTTTTCAATATATTTTATTGTGAATAAAAAGGTCATACAAAATAACAAGAACAAAAATGCACAGCAGTAGTGAGACAGCAAGACTACCTCACTGCAGGAGAAGTGACATTTTATCCAAAACAAGAAATGCAGAGCATATGACAGATAATCATAACAACAACCGACCAGTTAACGCCTGTCTCAAAAAAGTGATGAACCCCCCCCCCCCCCACTACTGAGTCATCTCACAACCCTAGAACTAAAGTATCTTGTATACTAAAAGAGTATTTTGAAAAGAAAAAAGAAAAGAAAAGGGAACAATGACTCTAGTCAATTGTGCAGGTTTAGATTGAATCTAAAAACAATAAAGAACTGCTCAAGTCTCTGAGACCCCGTTCACACTGGGGCAACCTGTCAGGCGACCTGGTCGCCTGACAAGTCGCCGTGGGTCGCCTGCCATAGAGCAGCACAGGACCCATTCTAATAGGAGCGACACAAGTCGCTCCGACTTAGAAAAAGGGTCTGGAGCTTCTTTGGGGCGACCCGAAGCGACCGTCATAGACTTCAATGTTATGAAGTCCATGCCCGCCGCCCCGAGGTCGCGGTGCGAGCTGCGCACCGCGACTTCACAGGTCGCCCCGGCAAGTCGGGTCGCCCCAGTGTGAACGGGGTCTGACCCCCGAGAATGTCACTAATGCAGTTGACGTGCCTGGTCCCCAGCACCCGAGAAAGGTTGCAAAACATTGGGGATCCAGGACGTACCACACATAAGGTAGTATAGAGGAGTTCCTCCAGAATGAGGTAACCTATGTTCTTTACTGGGGTCAAGAGAGAGAGCGGGATAATATGCACAATTATGGAAAAAGGAAACAGCCCTATGTAAGAATAGTTGTGAAATTAGTCAAGGAGAGGTAGAGGGGGTAGGAATAGTGAAGGAGGAGGAAAAAGGAAAGTGAGAGGGAGGAGGGGAGAAGAAAAATGATCACCGGGGGAACAATTGGAGCTGGAAAATCCAACGATTAAATCGATATGTGATTAAATCTAGCCCACAGTTCCCATATCAATTCAAATTTAGAAACTTTATCAAGCAGGATCGCCACTATTTTTTCCTGAGCCATGATCCAGGATATTTTATGTTTGGCAGCGCTAAATGAAACTGAAGGTTGCTTTCACGCTTTGGCCGTAGAGTTACACTTTAAAGCTGTACTCCAGGATTCTCCTAAATTTTCTCCTAATACTTCCCTCTCCCAGAGTATAATAAAAAAATATTTTTTTTACCTCTCAGATACTTTTTTCTGAAATATCATAATTTCAAAACTTAGTGACACCATCACATTTAGGCCCCTTGCACACGGGACCATCCAGTTGCAGTGCATCTCTCCCAGCATTTTATCTCACCCAGGATGGACAGGTGCAGCATCCAGCCCTGCTGCAGGCAGCCTGCCAAAGTCTATTTGTCAGGCTTCAGCTGGATGGGGTAAAATGCTGTGCTGAATGGCGTGCAGGAATGAGGGTCCAGAAAGCAGATTCAATATTCAGCAGCATGCGGGTGCAGCCTGCCATAGACTTTGACAGGCTGCCTGCAATTAAATGCCATGACGAGGGGATGGGAGTGGGGCCAGTTGCCCTGTCTGTGTCTATAGAATTTGACAGGGTGGCTCGAGAATGGGCCTGCAGGAGTGCCCCCATAGAAAGTGGCTTTCTATGGGGGGCACTCACAGGAAGAGGAAGAGGAGGAGCCAGGAGCGCTGGTGGGGGACCACAGGAGAATAGGATGGGGGCTGCAAAACCATTGCACAGAGCAGGTAAGTATGATATTATTATTATTTTAACCACTTCCCGCCCGCCCTATAGGCAAATGACGGCGGGAATGTGGTTGAGTTATCCTGACGGACGTCATATGACGGCGGCAGGATAACTCCGCTCTGGGCGCCCCCCGGGGGCGCGCAGAGCGGCGATCGGTGATGCGAGGTGTCAGTCTGACACCCTGCATCTCCGATCTCGGTAAAGAGCCTCTGACGGAGGCTCTTTACCATGTGATCAGCCGTGTCCAATCACGGCTGGTCACATAGTAAATAGGAACAGCCGTTGATCGGCTTTCCTTAGTTCGTGCCTTAAGTGTCGCCCACCAGTGCCCATTATTGCCCACCGGTGCCGCCTATCAGTGCCCATTAGTGCCCATCAATGCCGCCCGTCAGTGCCGATCAGTGCCACCCATCAGTGCCCATCAGTGCCCACCAGTGCCGCCTATCAGTGCCCATTAGTGCCCGTCAGTGCCACCTATCAGTGCCCGTCAGTGCCACCTATCAGTGCCCATCAATGCCGCCTATCAGTGCCCAGCAGTGCCGCCTATCAGTGCCCACCAATGCTGCATATCAGTGCTACCTATCAGTGCCACATATCAGTGCCTATCAGTGCCGCATATCAGTGCCGCCTATCAGTGCCGCCTATCAGTGCCACCCCATCAGTGCCACCCCATCAGTGCCACCCATCAGTGCCTCCTCATCAGTGCCTGTCAGTGCAGTCTCATCAGTGCTCATCAGTGCAGGAAAAAAATTATTTATTTACAAAATTGTATAACATAAACAAAATTTTTTTTTTTTTTTTTTAAACTTTTCGGTCTTTTTTTATTTGTTTAGCAAAAAGTAAAAATCGCACAGATGATCAAATACCACCGAAAGAAAGCTCTATTTGTGGGGGGAAAATGACATAAATTTGGTGTAGGTACAGTGTTGCATGACCGTGCAATTGTCATTCAAAATGCAACAGTGCTAAAAGGGGAAAATTGACCTGGGCGGGAAGGGAGGGAAGTGCCCTGTATTAAAGTGGTTAATAATAGAATAAAAAGGAAGCTTTAAAATAGAACTATAGGTAACATTTTTTTTTTTTTCATTTTGGATAGAGTAAGGGAAAGCTATAATCCTTGTCAGATTTTTTTATTTATTTTTTGCCATTTGCATTCCATTGGGGAGATTTCATTTCACTTCCTGCCCCATAGCCAAAACAGGAAATGAGAGGAAATCCCTGCAAATTGAGGGAATTCCAGACAGGGTTAATTATGGCAAACACAGCTGCTCAGCCCCCTTACAAACAAAGAGAACTACCTAGGATTTTCCTTGCTGGGGGGGTCCAGGATAGAATGTTTAAAAAAGTTAAGCAGGTGATTTTTTTTTTTTTTTTACGTTATGCTATGTGAATGGGCATATGTGACTAATATAAAGGTATTTTTCCAATTCTGCTGCTAAAGTGGAAATATATTTTAATAGCATTTGATAGCATTGAAACAATACATTTGGCACAGTGTATTTCTCTTTAATGCATCAAACAACAGTCATTTATACATTTCATTTAACAATATTACTGAATGAGGATGGAGAATTCACCCTGCCTTTTAGTCAATTGGGTATGGCTTCTCTGAAAATAAATATAATTTTCCTAATTTAAATATTTGTAGTTTCTTAAAAAAAAACATGTTTGCATGAGTGAAAGCATCCAGAGTTCATATTAAAAATGTACCGAGGTGAGGTACAAAGATGATGCTGCACCTCATCTCTCTCAGCCATAGACTAGAAATATATGGCAGTGCTTTTCTTTCTTTTGACATAGTCAGAATACTTTTCAGATACTCACTACTGTACTTGACATGCTACATAATAGCTGCATTGATCACTTCACCACTTAAAAATAACAAAAATACAAAAAAAAAAGGGACTGTTGAGGTTGTACACAGTCTTAAAGCAGAAATAAATGTAGCACCATGCTAGTTAGGTTGCTAGTAGGTTTAGATAAATGTAGTTTTTGGGTTTTGCTGTAATTAGGGGAGCAGAATCTTTTTGTTTTTGGCTGTTCTGGGCTCTGTTGGCTGCAGTCTCAACTACTTTCCCCTGCATTCCAGTAAGTTTTGGAATATAGTGGCCTAGGAGAGGCGGACCCTGGGTAAATATTCATGCATCCTTAGCCAATCCCTAGTTGAGAGGGTGACCAGCAGGCGGCTGAAGTGTGTATAAATAGCCTGGGACCCAGCCTGGAGAGGCTACCTGCCATCCTAGGCTACCTAGGTGAAGACTGCAGGAGAATCACCAAGGTCCTAGCTCAAGGAAACCTGGGGGGCCTATTGCTGAAGCTGATGAGGACAATCTGGTGAAAGTTTGCTGAGGATCTGGCTTGGAGGCTTAAGGTAAAGGGTCTGCCTAGTACTGGAAGAAGGCTTCCATGTACTCAGTGACACAGTAAGTAGAGGCCTGAGAGAGAGATCCTTGCTGGATGAGAACTGTTTCCAGTGTGGGATCCTGTGGAAGCTGTCTATCCACATCCTCTTACATTAGAGCCTACCTTAAAGAGGTTATTTAGCTCTAGAGAATGTCCTCTGTTGAAGATTACACTAGTTCTGGAGTATACCAAAGCTCATCCTATACCCTATCCAAGTTCTTCAAGCAATAATCCCTAAATAGTGACTGACTTCCTGCCTGGTTATTGCGTGGAGAGACTGGTGTGCCAGTTTGTGGGCCTCTTCATTGGCCAGATCAGGATGATGTCACACCTGTGAATGCACAGGAGCTAATCATCCGGCACACAAGACTGGGCCAGCTGTTGTAAACTGAGATGCGCATTCACAGGTCATCCATACTAAGGAATGCTGCAATCTGGTAGGCAGTTGTAGTTTATTGCAGAAGAGACACCACGTCTCTTCTAAAAACCTGCCAGCTCTCAGTGAGTTACAGTGGAACTAGTTACGCTTTAGAGGATACCTGCCATGGTAGAACTGTGGAGGCTGCAATTCCTGACTTCATTTTGAGAATGTTTTATCTCTATCTGCAATACTGTTGTTTTGGCTTCAAAGCTTTCCAAGTCCATGATCTGGGCAAGCATATACACTTTTCACCATGCTCGTTCTTGGTCTGTGAGGCCCCTGAGGATGCGCATTGGTTGGGAAACCTGTTGTGCGGAGCTGTCTAAATGGCGTCACGCTGCCACACTGCTGTCTGCTGTGGCGACATTCGGATCTGAGCATTTTAGTGGCATTTATACCTTTTATTTCTGGCTATTTTAATGTTGTTGCCAGATAAATACTTGTATAAGCTGCCTTGTTGAATAAATGATTACACTATGATACCTATTCCTTTTTTTTTATTGGAATTGTTGGGTCGCAAGAGCGGCTGTTTTGTCCCCTGAAAAGAAATCAGGATTGGAGATTCTCACAGAGGATGCATACTATGACAGAAAGGATTTATCTAACTATTTATACTGAGCGTGTTTGCTGCATAGTGTATGGCAGCACATACAGTACCTTGTGGTGAGTTTGAACTGCATGCGGGGAGTGGAGCACAAATTTTTATTGTTTAAGGGATTTTTGCTGCACAGTTTATGGCAGCACATATTGTATGGTGAGTTTACACTGCATGTGGGGAGTTAAAAAGGAGCATAAATATTTTACTTACTTCTACCTGTTTTGTTTATAAGGACCTTTTCACTAAAGGACTTTCTTCTTTGGGAGCGCTGCAATCTTTTCTATTTTTTGTTCTTGGTCTGTGGCTCACAAATATTTAAAGCAGACCTTTAGTGATTAAAATATATTTTTTTTAATTCAGCACCAGGAATGGCCTGCTGTGTTCTTTGAAATCTTCTGTCCTCTGAACCCAACCCACCTGGGCTCCACTTATCACACGTACTCATAACTGCCTGAGATCACAAAACTGCCAGCAATGAATTAAAAAAATCTTTAGATAGGTAAAATGTATTTTATATTAGGCTGTTATGTGTATTTGTCTAAAATTTATTTTAAAGCAGGATATAGTATATTGGAGACATTGATAGATATTGGTGAGATGAAGTCTTTCATTCCATATGTATTTTTTTTTTAAATCATCATCTTAATCTTTCATGTTGAGCTTCTGAAGGAATATTGGTATTTTTAATTAACCTCTTGGCAATTGCCCAGTGCATATATGCAGCAGCAGGCAATGGCGTCTCTAGGTGGGGGGAAGAGTGGGCCACGGCCTTCCCAACATTATACTGTGCCCCCTCATATGCCCCCCCAACAGGATCCCAGCACCACCTCTTGCTCTGGGATGGCGGGTCGGTAAGCCCAGATTTTGGGTTCCCAAACCCGCCATCCCCAAACATCAGGAAGAAGTGAAGATTAAGGTCAGTTGAGGTGCAGGTAAACTGCAGTGAATCCGTGTGAAAGCAGCCATAAGCCCCTTTCACGCGATCAGTCTGATCGGGTCCGCCTGTCTGTTTTTCAAGTGGACCTAATCAGACCCTCCATTCGACTCCATAGAGCGGCAGATGTAAACTAACTTGTGTCTGTTTACACCCGCCTATCTCCAATCCGATCCACTTAAAAAAACAGAAGGGGATCTGTCCGTGTTTGCTGTGTCTGCTCTGCATATGCTGAATGGACATGGACCTGTCCTCTGCCCGCTCTGTTAATTGGGGCCTGCGACTGATTACCAAGTTGCTAAAGTGTCCCTTGCTCCTCAAAAGATTGGAAACACCTGCTGTAGGGGAACGAGTCCCAGATAGAGAGTTGAGCTGTACCAGCCTTCCCCCTTAGTTTAGCCACATTGTGTGGTGGAGGGAAGAAATCTCCCGGATGGAGAAGTGCACTATACTGTAGCACATCAGGAGACTCACGGGGAAATCATAAAGATATCCCAAGAAGTTGATAAAAGTGTTAAGACCGCCGCCGCTGTTGTGGTTGGCTTTAACACTTCCATCACTGTGGTTGGCAGGTCTCACTATTCTTCCCTACCTCCTCCATGCTGAGAGCATGGCATCATTACTAGGCTTTATTATTGCATAAACTGGCACCAGTACTAGGCTTTCTTACTGCATAATCAAAATCATCAAGAATGTGGTCAAAATTGAAAATTGATGCTCAAAAAAAAATCAAAGGTTATAAATTATTTAAAAATAAAATAAAAGAATAAAATATAAAGATAAATACATAAAATTCACAACAAAAGTGCACTGTGTGTGTGAAAACACGCATATAATATTCAAGTCCCAAGAGCCCATAAACATGTGTACATGAAACTTCTTGATGATAAAATGCAAATGAGAAAGTGCAATAATGGTTCACAGACTTGTGTCCTCCACAACACCACATGAAAAATGGGAATGGTGATGGTACCCTTACCAGCTAACAAGATAGCATACTCTTTATAACTTGCAAGGGCTGGTGTAGTGCAGCAAGAAGTCTTCCCACAACCAAATCTTTCACCTCGTAAGATAGTGAGGATGAAACTCTTACCAGATGTAAATTATTACAGGTCAGGTATAGGAAATATTGCCAGCAACCACCGGTATCTCTGATATCCAAGTTGTCTCCCTCTGAACAGTCCTACTGCGGCTCCGTATCAGTATGGATAAAAACTTCCCCTATGGGTCACTCCCGGTGTATCTCATTCACAGTGAAAGTCTCCAAATAGGAAAGTAAGGAGCAGGCAATAGTGCATTATCTCAATGATAAGTTTAATGCAAAAAAGGTAGAACACTTTCATGAACAGACAATAAGATGGGCGAGTAAATGATAGCGGCCACTCTGCAGCGCGGACCATGAAAAGTAACATACATCTGGTAAGAGTTTCATCCTCACTATCTTACGAGGTGAAAGATTCGGTTGTGGGAAGACTTCTTGCTGCACTACACCAGCCCTTGCAAGTTATAAAGTGTATGCTATCTTGTTAGCTGGTAAGGGTACCATCACCATTCCCACTTTTCACGTGGTGTTGTGGAGGACACAAGTCTGTGAAACATTATTGCACTTTCTCATTTGCACTTTATCATCAAGAGGTTTCATGTACACATGTTTATGGACTCTTGGGACTTGAATATTATATGCGTGTTTTCACACATACAGTGCACTTTTGTTGTGAATTGTATGTATTTATCTTTATATTTTATTATTTTATTTTTAAATAATTTATAACCTTTTATGGTTTTTGAGCATCACTTTTCAATTTCGATCAAATTTTTGATGATTTTGATTATATATACTATCAAGCGTACTCATACACCTTTTTCCATACACTCACTCCACTCAGGTTGGAATTTCAGTTGCTGCTAATAGGACACTCACCAGTTTGCGCACCTTTTTTTTTTTTCTAATTTCTTACTGCATAAACTGGCATTAAAACTAGGCATTAATGCTGCATAAACTGGGACCAATACTAGGGGTTATTACTGTGCAAACTGGCACTAATAATAGGCTTTATTACTGCGTAAACTAGCACAAATACTAGGCTTTATTACTGATTAAACTGGCACCAATACTAGGGGTTATTACTGCGTAAACTGATACCAATACTAGGGGTTATTACTGTGTAAACTGGCACTAATAATAGGCTTTATTACTGCGTAAACTAGCACAAATACTAGGCTTTATTACTGCTTAAACTGGCACCAATACTAGGGGTTATTACTGCATAAACTGGTACCAATACTAGGGGTTATTACTGCATAAACTGTCACCAATACTAGGGGTTATTACTGCATAAACTGTCACCAATACTAGGGGTTATAACTGCTTAAACTGGCACCAATACTAGGCTTTATTAATGTGTACACTGCCACCAATACTAGGCTTTATTACTGTGTAAACTGGCACCAACACTAGGGGTTATTACTGCATAAACTGGCACCAATACTAGAGGTTATTACTTCATAAAATGGCACCAATACTAGGGGTTATTACAGCATAAACTGGCACCAATAATAGGGGCTATTACTGAGTAAACTGGCACCAATACTAGGTGCTATTACTGCATAAACTGGCACCATTACTAGGGGTTATTACTGTGTAAACTGGCACTAATACTAGGGGTTATTACTGTGTAATCTGGCACCAATACTAGGGGCTTTTACTGCATAAACTGGCACCAATACTAGGGGATATTACTGCATAAACGGGAACCAATATCAGGGGTATTGCTGCGTAAACTGCTTACTGAAATTACTTTCTACTATAAAGAGAAGCTTTTGACAGTTTTTCTCTTACTCAGGTATAAAGCAATACCTGAGGAAGAAAGGAAAACTCTTGAAAGCTTGTCTTTTAAATTTTAGGTTAGTAAAAAAAAAAGTGTAATTGCATATTGCATTACTTTTGTATTTAGTAACCTTATTTATATATATACTTGTTTAGTTTTTTTCAGTGGTATGATTTGGTTAAAATTATGACTGCCCCCCCCCCCCCTCAGTTTTTACTGTGGTATCCTATGTGCCCCCCTATATAGTTCCTAGAGTCACCACTGGCAGCAGGAAAAGTGGGCTTTAATGCTCAGCCATTAAATGAGTGTCCACGTCAGTGGGAGGTTGTGGCTGAAGCGCATTTTCTGCTTGCTCCCACCACACTGATTAAGCTTTCACTGTGAGCCCTCGGTCACGTTTTCTGCTGAGGAGCCAGCAGAATGTTAAATGGAAGCTGCTGTAAGGAAAAGATAGGAAAAGCTGACAAACTGCATAGGAAGACATTATGGTCAGGTGAGCAAATCTACTTTAATTCTGGTTGCTAGGTTTTTGGACATTCAACCCCTTTGCTGCCTTTTTTTTTCTGCTTTTATTATTGGGGCATTTTTATCTACAATTTTTTGTGGTTGATTTGAGGTCAGCAGTCACTTTCAGCTGCCTTCCCCTACATGGCAAACGTTGTTTCTTTCTTCAGATTAAAACAAAAAGTTAGCTTTTGTTTTCACGTGTGGTATTCTGGACTTTCATTTCTTTTTGTGTTGTTTTTTTGTTATGTTGATAGGGCCTTTTTAAAGTATAACTAAAGGCAAAACTTTTTTTATTTAGTTTTGGATAGACTTGAGAGGGATTAGAATTCGTTTTTATTGCTGTCTGGAGATTCACCCTCTCTATTTGTCCAGTTTACCATTACGAAATTTTGGGTTGTCCTCAGAAAAGTAATAGAAGGGAAATCTTCCAATGGGGTCACTAGTACTGCTGACCTGGGGGTCCCCAAAGAATTCCCGTATTTGTGGGGATTTCCTCTTACTTCCCGTTTGCAAATGGGGCAGGTAGTGAAGGGAAATCTTTGCAATGGGACACAGATGGTGAAAAAAATTCTGACGGGCTATTTCCAAAATGAAAAAAAAAAATTACCGATAGTTCGACTTTACATTTGGGGTGCTTTCACTTGCCACTGACCATCCATTCTTTGGGCTGCCCTAAGCTGAAAAGAAAAAAAGTACAAGATCAGTACACGCCTAATCTGCCTCACATTATATCAATCACATTTAGAACACCCCACTATTCCCATTGATAAGAAGAATTAGTCATGCCCCGGTTAGGCCTATTATACCTAATTAAAACTGTACTGTTTCTTGCCAATTGTACACTCCCTTATTCGTTGCTGTATTTTTGTTCTTGTAATAAAATCCCAGCCTGTGCTCTTTGTGTCTAGTAATTTTTAGCCTAGCCTTGCTCATTAAACTTGTCCTGCTACTGGCCAATTTTACACTACTGTATCATCTCCAGCCTCTTAAAACCTGTAGAAAAACACTTGCCTCTCCATATCCAAATGTGTGCGTGCCATGGCCACCAAAAAACCGCCAAACATCGTGCTCCAAGTGTCCCGCTAGTGTGCTGGGAAGATCTCCAGGGTGGTGGTGAACACAGGAGGTGAAACCACCCGATGTGATGCCAGAAACACACTAGGAATGGAACACATCGATTCCTAGTGTGTTCCATTCCTAGTGTGTCTAGGAATGGAACACACACAGTAGTGTGGACAGTAGTTTTTTACTTAACCCTTAAAATAGACAGAATTTATTAACAGGATTTCCCCCTATAGACTTCAATGGTATTCTCTTCTAAATCTTATATATTTATGTCACGGGATGCATTTACCCAAATATCCCATGCAATATGAAAAAGGTCAATTCACTGCAGGTGTATACGGTATTTACTCCAAGAACTAGGAAACACTTAGTAAATACTGCATAAACCTGTCTAAAAGCCAAAAAGTAAACAAAAACATTTGTTAAATAAGGTGTGGTCTAGCTGTGTGGTATTTAATGAACTAGCTGGTTGTTAAGGAGTCGGCACCCGCCGGAGTCCTAACAACCATGACTCATCTGCTGTCAAAGGGTTTTCCTGCTGACAGCAATATGTAAACAAAAAAAGTTGACAATAAAATAATGTAAAAAAAAAAAGTGGTTTGTGAATGTGCGGAGCATCCGGGATGGTCACCTAGACTAGGAGCTCCATCTCACCCTGGCCTTTCCAGCCCCACCACTGCTAGCAGCCGAATCGGTGACACCTCCAATAAGCTCAATCGACTGTGGAGCAGCCGAGAACACTTCTATATCCTCGGGTTTGGTCAGGAGGGACTTATCCCGCCAGCCCGGCTTTGGCCTCTCAGCTTCAGAGCAAACCAAGATGGCGTCCGGAGCTCAGCACGTGGATGCAGATAGGAGAGAAGACATGGAGGCAGGCACAGACACAGGACCACAGATGGCTCTAATTCTGTAACCCTGTCCCCACCCTGTTGTCCCCAGCATCCTCTGTATCCCTGTTGGAGAGAATACTGTATGAGCTAATAGCTACCCCTATGAGAGATCCTGAGGCCAGCTCAGCCATGTCGGTCCTTCTCCGCCCACAGTCCCCTGAGGGTCTGATGGACTTTACCATTAAGATTAATACATTTTCCAAGATGCTCTCCAGGGGCCTAGCGCAAACTGCATCCCAAATCACCTCCACCATACAGGCTGACCTCCAAAACATTGGCGTTAGAATTGAGGCCATAGAGCACAAAGTGGAGCAAACAATCTCTAGGGCTAACCAGAATATGATCCGCGTACAAGATTTGCAGGACCAACTGGACACCACCATTTCCAAAATCGATGACCTGGAAAACAGGGACATAGTGGTTAAAGGCACTTCTATGGGGTGAAAGAAGAAGTTATGAGTGTAGCAAGAGATGCTGAACAGCTCTCCATTCAAGGTTACCCTATCCAAGTCTTCGCTGATTTGTTGCCTTTACTATTCAGCAGAGAAAAACACTGAAACCCCTTCTTCAAGTTTTCTCTCAAAAATTGATCAGGTATTGGTGGCCGCTCAATTTCCACCTTTCATTCTCTTACAAGACCAAACACACAGCTTTGCCTCTTTCCATTAAGGGGAAGGTCTGATGATACAACTCGGCCTCATTTCACTAGATTCATCAACAACAACATCAAACCACAAGAACTCTGGTTCTGCTAAACGCCCCTCTCCACAAAGCCCAATCAACCTTGTCTGGCAAAAGCAGCAATCCAAGAGATCCAAGGACTCCCACCCTCTGTGACAATCAGTATTCCTTCCTCCTTGTGTTTCTTTTTCACTTTTTGCACTTGGTCTCCAATTTTCTAAGGGACTTTAGCCCTTTTTTGTCTGACTGATTTTTATCTTGGTCTGACGGGTATGGAAACCACAGTGGTACCCCCAGTTCACCCCAGTGGTCTCTATTCTGTTTCTGAACATTTTACTGTTACCAATGGTCACATTATGGCCTCATTATACCCACGTCTGGGGTTGCTCGGGTGAGGGGTTCTGGTGGATCGCCGCCTTTTCTCCTTTCCTCATGGGCCTACCCAGCCTTGGATTCTCCCTAGTTAATAGGGCTTGTTTTTTTGTTTTGTTTTTTCATTTTTTCTTTTGAAAGTTAATGTTTACTTGGGTTCTATTTTCTTTAAAAGCTCTGAATTGACTTGATGGGCATAGTTACAGTCGCTTCCTATGTGGGTTCCTCTATACTCACATCAACATGCTCCTCCCTCTGCCTCTACGTGTCGAATGTTGATCCACGTAGTGGTGGATGTTAGTCTGCCCCATAGGTAGACGGTTTTGTCTTTACATGTTAGAGAGGGAGCAGGTAAGACTGTTCCTATCTCCCAGGTCCTAGAGGGGTCTACAATGGAGATTGTTTGTGACTAGAGTTGAGCGGACACCTGGATGTCCGTGTTCGGCGGGTTCGGCCGAACTTGAAAAAAAAGTCTGGGTCCGTGTCCCGGACTTTTTCCGAACTTTACCCGGACACCGAACCCCATTGAAGTCAATAGGGACCCGAACTTTCAGGCACTAAAATGGCTCTAAAACACCAATGGAAAGGGCTAGAGTGCTGCAAATGGCAGCAAAATGTAGTTAAGAGCATGGCAAGTGCTCTTAAAAAAAATTCCCCTTTAAATTAATTTTTTAATAGCAGATTAGAACAGCAGTCTGTAGTGAAATATAGCTGAACGCTGTACACAACAGACTGATAAAAATAGATTTTTTTCTCCCTCCTCCTCAGTGGGCTCAAGTGAGGGCAAAAAAATTGTGTTCACTGCACCACCCCCCCCACACAGCAAAATCGATGTATACTGTCCCTGCCTAATCTCTGCAGCCTGGCCCTAATATGCTCGATAAGATCATTCACTGCACCACCCCCCACACAGCAAAATCGATGTAGAACACTGACCCTGCCTAATCTCCAGCCTCGCCCTAATATGCTCGATAAGATCGTTCACTGCACAACCCCCCACACAGAACACTGACCCTGCCTAATCTCCAGCCTCGCCCTAATATGCTCAATAAGATCGTTTACTGCACAACCCCCCACACAGCAAAATCGATGTAGAACACTGACCCTGCCTAATCGCCAGCCTCGCCCTAAAATGCTCTAATAACTCTCCCTGCCTGCACTCCGACCTGACCCTGCATTCTTTTCGGACAAGATTTTTCACAGAATCACTGTCTGTCCCTAATCAGCAGCCAGCACGTATGATGTGTGCTCTGTCCCTAAACTACAGCAGAATGACGCAGCGCGCTGGGGCTCTCGAACTTATAAAAACATGGTCACATGCTTCAGATGGCCAATCACAGCTACTAATACATTAGTAGGCATGGCTGGGATGGCTTAAGGCACACCAGTTAAACGCTTGTTGATTGGCTGTTGAAAGCTTGCCATTAAAAGCGCGTCATTACATACAAAACAGGAAATAAAATGACCGAAAGCGGATTTTAAACCCGAACATACAGTAAAGTTTTCGGGTCCGTGTTCGGGTAACAAAAATCCAATTATTCGGTATGAACACGAATAATACAGTCCGTGTTCGCTCAACACTGTTTGTGACCCTCTCATGACCCTTACCTTTTTGGGGTCTCTCACTTGTCCTCTTCTTCTACTTCTCACTTCTCTCTTACTTTTACAGGCACCCCTGGAGCTTCTTGGGAGTGTGATCTTTCTTAATTTTGGCTGCAGTGGTTCCCAGCTGGGTACATTTGGTGGAAGGAAGGTCTCTACTAATTGATGCATATCCTACCCTCTCCGATCCATGGCTCCACTTAAAGGAAACTCCTCACCCATTCCAGTAATTTTACATAATGTCCAGGGACTGAATTCTCCACTGAAACTCTGAAAATACTTCCAACACACGGACTCCCAACAGATGAAAGTGCTCCTATTGAGAAACTACTTTCCCCAAACAATATAACTCCAAATGTATCCACACTAAATACCCTCAATTTTGTAATGCGGAAGATAAGACTAAAGGGGTGGGGTTATTCTTTTCCAAAAACACCACCTTCTCACCAATGGATGAAATCAGAGATCCAGAGGGCAGATACATCCTTCTCCTAGGGTCCTTAACCTCCCTGGTAGTATGATTATTTCGGATTTTAAGTGCTGAAAGCGGTACCATTATTTTGCTAGTAATTCTTAAGAATGAGCAGCCCAAACCAACTATTTATATATGATTTCTTTTTACTGTGCGTTCTTCTTTATAACATCCCGGGTATGATAAAGTTTGAAACACAAAATCCTAAATTATAAGATAATAAATAACTATAAAATAATAATATAATAATAATAATAACATGTTTTATTCAATAAATTATAGTAAATAACGTAATCAAAAAACACTGAAATTTTTTTTTTGTCAAACAAGGATGCAATATTTTTTTTTTTTTTTTTTATCCAAAAAGGATGCAATATTAGTGGTCATATTGCTTCAATAAACGTCCTGAGTGTGGAAAATTTTGAAACAGGGTACAGCACAAAGTCCAACGTCACAGTCAGGACAGTAGTACCGCGTTTCTTTTCTGATTTTCCATCCAGTGTCGTCACATTTGGAACAGCAAACCACATACATCCTTGTGGGTGCAGGCTTCTTTTCCGTTGGTGGAATGTGGCCCATAAAGTGATGACCGGTCAGGCGTTCGGGGCTCACAACACCAGCAGCCCGGCGTCCAGATCTACTTACAGCCATTGGTGTTTGGTGCCTGAGAAATATCAGCTCAGCAATTTTCCACACAAAGTCCGCATGGATCACAGGCCTGTCACTCTTCTTTTGTAGGAGAATGAATGCGTTCCACAAACACTGTTCAAGGAGGTGCCTGAATATTTTTTTATAATATTTTTTTTGTTGTTTCCGCATTGCCGGATAGAAAGTCATGGCCTGGTCAGCTCTGTCCACACCTCCCATGGTGTTGTTATAGTCCATGACCAGTTGTGGTTTCATAACATCTTTTCCACCTTTTGTGTGTACCATGACAGTAGAGGTGTTGTGGATGGTACTCATCAGGGACACATCTTTTTTGTCGCGCCATCTCAGTGCCAACATTTTTCCTTTCTGCCAGGCAACTATTTCTCCGGGCTTGAGCTTTTTGTTGGCAAAGGTAGGGGGCATGTCACGCCGGTTAGCTCTAACTGTCCCATACGCATCCGTCTTGTTCTGAAGAAGGAACTCATACAGTTCTGGGGATGTATAAAAATTGTCTGTGGTGACACAGTACCCCTGATTCAGCAGAGGCTCAATCAGCGTCAGAACTGAAGCGGTTGCCATTCCATAGCTGCTGAACATTTTGTTGAATTTGGTTCCTCTCCCGGTGTATAGGACCGAATTCCAAATATATCCAGAGCTGGATTCACATAGCATAAATGACTTTATGCCAAAGCGTGCTCTCTTGGATGCAATATATTGTATCCAGCTGAGTCTCCCTTTAAAGGCCATTAGACTTTTGTCTATACAAATGTCTCTTTCTGGGACATAGGACTGCTGGAAATTTTTCAAAATTATTTGATAAACGTCCCAAATCTTTTTGAGCTTTGGAGCTGGATGAGAAGTCTCGTCAAATTCGTCATTATTTGTAAAGTGCAAATACTTCATAATGAGCGAAAATTTGTACTCCGACATAACCGTGCCAAAAAAAGGAGTGGCCAGTAATTTGTTGGTGGTTCAATACCACTTCTGCAGGGTTTTCCCCACCACTCCCTGCAGAATAATTATGCCCAGAAATTTCCAGATGTCTGCTTTGGTCACGGGTTCCCACATCCTGTTCCTTGAAAACCGCCGATGCTCTGCAGCTTGTTGCTCCTGGTACCGATTGGTTTCCACAACAATCTTTTCAATAACCTCATCAGTCAAAAAGAGTTGCAGGTAGGCCAAGGGGTTGTCATCCTCAACATCCACTTTGATACCAGGTGCTCCGGTACACGGGAACCTTGGGGGCGCTACGTGCTCCGTACCGCAGTCGATCGAGCACCAAGTCCGCACATCGCTGGGCACAGTCGCAGGATCATCGCTGAAATCGCTTTCTGCGTCCGATGATGAACTTCCCTATGAATCGCTATCACTCCATTCTGCAAGCGATTCTGTATCGCTGTCGCTGTTCTCCAGCAGGTCATATACCGCTTTTGAGGCCATGGTCGCTCTGCAGTATCCAGACACAAGGTACAGGAAAAATGCAGGAAGTGCAATGGAGAAAGTACTGGGGGGCAATCTAAGGTCAATTTATTTTATTTTAGTAATGTAATCCAATAGAATTACAGTGTATCAGTGTGTTTGTGCATTTACTTTTTGAATTTCCTGCCGGTTCCACCCCCCTGCGGACATCCCGTCGCAGGAGACGGAAGCCGGGGCACACAGAGGATCGCCGCCGCTCACATCGCTGGATCCCGGGGAAAAGGTAAGTAACCCCTCTACCAGGATCCAGCGATCTTTCTGGCGTTACCATGAGTGTGGATTGAGGTTACAGCTTTTGGCACTAAAATTTAGCCCCGAGCCACACTCGGTAATATCTCTAGGAAGGTTAAGTAGCGCCCTGTACACATTTATATTGCATTACGCTCCAAATCGTGGACAGGCATCATATTTTAGCTCCATGATGGCTGCCCTTTCACCTTATTTTGTTCAGACAGTAATTATGGGAGGAGACTGTAATGTTGTGTTAGATCAGATGCTAGATAAATCTGGGAACAGCCGTCCCAGACTACTCAGCACTCCTAAACAAAGCTTAAGGATAGCCAAACTCCTCCACACACATGGGTTAGTGGATTATGCGAGAATAGATCACATCTTTCTGGCAGTCTGTCATCCCCTGTGTCTCTAAGTCGTTCATCAAGGACTCCCCATTGTCTGACCACTCGATGGTCGTGTTTTATCTTATGAAACTGTATTACTCAACCCCGTCCAATGTACCATTCTGGATAAAGATATTGGGAAATAATTTGGAGTCTATGACAATAGGGAGGCCCCACCTGAAACTCTCTGGGCTGCTCATAAAGCAGTGACAAGGGGAACGATAATCCAAATTTCCACTAAACTTAAACGTAACTCCACTTTTGTTGAGAAAAAAAACATGCTCCTTTGGGTGATCTCTGTACATTGCAAGGATTTTAACAAACTTTGTTGAAGATCCCTACCTTTTGTTATTCTGAAGAAATCTTTGGTTATTCCTCTGAACCTCTGTGCTGAGTGGGTCAAATGCAGAACTCTAATGAAGGAAGCTGCTGGGCCTGCATCCCTTTAGACATGTTCCTATTGGGAGGATCTCACCAAAAATGACATTTTTGTTGCAGGGGATGCCAGTAGTCATACTTTTTTTTTTTCCTGTCGAGGGCCCCCATCCCTATCTGTCCATAGTAGGGAAATTATATCAACTGCTCTATGTATCTGGTCTGGTCCACGACTCCCTGGGATAAAACCCACCTGATCTTTGTGAACAAAGCAGCTTAAAAATTCCGACAATCTGTTGGCCATGATTTTGGTTAAAAGTTTTAGATCAATGTTGATCAAAGAAATGGGTCTATAATTACCCACTTCAGTGTGATCTTTGCCTGGTTTGGGAATGACAGAAATGAATGCCAGTTTAGCTTCATTATCCAGTCAAGTATGGGGCGAGAGTGTAAGCAAAAGTTTTGTAGTAGCAGGATGAATACCCATCCGGACCCAGGAAAGAGCACCTCTTAAGATTCTTAACCTCCCTGGCGGTCTGATTAAGTCAATATTTTTGAATGCCAAAAGGGTACATTGTTTTGCATGGAAATCTGTTGTTTTATATTGTAGGCCTGTAATTCTTAAGAATAGCTCACTTAAATCTGTCCAAACAAGAGTCTAGTAGACATCCCGGGTATGATAAAGTTTGAAAAAAGAAATCATAAGTTATGATATAATAATACAATTTATTCAATAAGGTAATCAAACTAAAAACACTGACATTTGTCCAAACAAGGGTGCAATTTTACTTATCACTGTAATACTAGACACTGCATATTGGTTTAGTAAACATCCAGGGTATGAAAAGTTTTGAAACATGGGACTGCACAAAGTCCGATGTCACAATTGGGACAATAGAACCTGGCTTCCTTTTGAATTTTCCATCCACTGTCATCTCACTTTGAGCAAGAAACCACGCACATCCTTATAGGTGCTGACTTTTTCTCGGTTGGTGGGATGTAGTCCATGAAGTGACGACCAGTCAGGCGTTCCGGGTTGACAACGCCAACAGCATGACATCCATCTCTGGCTGTGAATAGTGAGTGGAAATAAGGGGGGAGGTATTAAGAGTATCAGATCATCCGCAAATAGGGCACATTTATGGACACGGGATCCGCATTTAACCCCATTGTATATCTGGATGATTTCTAATTGCAATGGCTAGGGTTTCAATTGCAATGGCAAAGATAATGGAGGACAGGGGGCATCCCTGTCTGGTTGGGAAGGGGTTTGAAAAATTACCTTGAAGCTTGACTTGATCTCTCAGGTTTGAGTATAGGGTTCGTAATATCTGTAAAAAGTGAGTGCCAAATCCCCATCTCTGTAAAACATCAAATACATAAGACAAATCAACCATATCAAAGGCTTTTTGGTGGTGGTGCTCAGGGTTTATGGATCAGAGGGGTGGAATGTCCATGATCTATGCCTCAATGGCGGAGAGCCCTGATAAGCCACCTTTTGCATTAAGCTGGGAACAGGATGTCGAGGTTGCCTTGAATGCTGACACATGGTTCTCACAATTCCAGAAGTCTTTTAAGAGAATAGAAAATGTGTCTCTCAATGAAGCAAGTGTCAAGTTATTTACATGCAGGTATAGTGTTCCCTCCCGCCTGGCCAAGATTTTTCCGGCACATCCCCACTATGTTTTAGAGACTGCGGGCTCATGGGACCCTTCTTCAAAATAGTGTGGGAATGCTCTCAAATTGGGGGCTTCTGGAACAGGATCTTTTGTTTGCTGCCTAAATAACAAGTTTGGCTTTGCCAAAAACACCTGAGTTAGCCCTGTTAAATAGTAGTCCGGTTGGTTGTCTGAGACTCACCCAGAAACTCCTTCACTCCTTTCCTCCCAGAAACCTCCTTCATCACTGGGCATCAAAATTATAGTAGCCCGAGCTTGGAAACAGCCAACCGTATCCTTTGCTGCAGCAAAACGGAAAACATCCTGGATAATGGTTCAGGAAAATATGGTTAGTAATTTCCAGGCCACTACAATAAATTCGTCATGGTTTGGGAACCGTGGACTACCTACATTCAACAGCCTTTGTACTCTGTCATATTGAATCTCGACCTATGCGGCTCCTTGGTGCCTCACTCCTCTCTTTGTATGCTCTTGCTTTAGTCCCACCATATGGCCATATCGTGCTCAAGCCCACCACTGCGTCAAAGTACCCCATTATCAGTGGGTCCTACACTATCCATAAAAAAGGGGTGAATCCAGCCTCTCTTACCCTTGGAGACAACACTCCTTGCTGGGACAGATGTGCTAATGCACTACAGGGGACTCCTCCTATATCTACTTGATAGTGGACACCAATAGAGTACAGGTGTGAGTGGGGGATGGGATGCTCAACCTCAGAAGTCTGGTCAGACCGAATACATAATAAACAAGCGAAAAATTGGGGGAGCAAACCCTGAACATGTATATCTAAAGCCAGTGCAGCTATGGACCAAGCAACATGTATATTAAAAAAGAATAGCGCACACATGCAAAAGAAATGACTATCAAATATGGAGACAATCCATAAATAAAAATGGGGATTTAGTCCCACCATATGGCCATATCGTGCTCAAGCCCACCACTGCGTCAAAGTACCCCATTATCAGTGGGTCCTACACTATCCATAAAAAAGGGGTGAATCCAGCCTCTTTTATTTATGTATTGTCTCCATATTTGATAGTCATTTCTTTTGCATGTGTGCGCTATTCTTTTTTAATATACATGTTGCTTGGTCCATAGCTGCACTGGCTTTAGATATACATGTTCAGGGTTTGCTCCCCCAATTTTTCGCTTGTTTATTATGCTCTTGCTTTAACCTTCCTTCATCCCCTGTTTTCTTTTTCCATCTCATCTTTTCAAATACTTTTGTCTGGCATTTTTTATACCAGGACATTTTTTGTTTTGGTCGCTATTGTATGAGTATTTCAAGCACAATTTTCTCTTTTGATTTTATGGCTGACACAAAATGTTATTTAATTAGCTAATAACAATATTCACCTGTTAGAGTTTTTATTCATCTCTAATCTAGCATGCTGTATTTCCTTAATTAAAATGTATTTATTTGTTTATTTTTTGGTCTGTCGGTTTCATTAGGGATATACCCATCTCATGGTATTTGAATTTGTATTACCTCCTGCTCATTTTAGTGAAAGATTTCTAAGAATAAATTGAAGGCTGGCGGTGTTGCCTTCCTCCTTATGACGCAGTTTGCTCCCAGTCGGGGAGTCTTGAGGTGGGGAGCAATGCTGTGCCAGTAAGATTGGCACTAACATTGCATCCACTTGTTTTGCAATTGTACTCATGTAGGTGACCCCCTGTTATCTATCTTAATGTATAACAGAAAGTTTCAATGTTTTCTTATCCTTTTGTACCTTTCCCGTGAGAAAATTCAATACAAATTATTGAAACATAAAAAAACGAAAAAAAAAAAAAAAACAGTGTGCAGTCCCCCTACACTCCTCCCCAGTCCATACCAGGCAAGTCTTGTATGGATTTTGGGGGTACTACTGGCTAGTACTGCTGGCTGGTACTACTGGCTGGTACTGCTGGTGGGTACTGCTGGTGGCTACTGCTGGCTGGTACTGTTGGTGGGTAATGCTGGCTGGTAATGCTGGTGGGTACTGCTGGCGGGTACTGCTGGTGGGTGATGATGGCTGGTACTGCTGGCTGGTTTTACTGGCTGGAACTGCTGGCTAGTACTGCTGATAAGTACTTCTGGCGGGTACTGCTAGCGGGTACTGCTGGTGGGTACTGCTGGTAGGTACTGCTGTCTGGTACTGCTGGCGGGTACTGCTGGTGGGTACTGCTGGCTGTTACTGCTGGCGGGTACTACTGGTGGATAATGCTGGCGGGTGCTGCTGGTGGGTACTGCTGGCTGGTTTTACTGGCTGGTAATGCTGGCTAGTACTGCTGGTGGGTACTGATGGCTGATACTGCTAGTGGGTACTGCTGGCTGGTACTGCTGGGGGGTACTGTTGGTGGGTAATGTTGGCTGGTACTGCTGGTGAGTACTGATGGCTGGTGCTACTGGCTGGTACTGTTGGTGGGTACTGATGGCTGGTACTGCTGGCGGGTACTGCTGGCTGGTACTACTGGCTGGTACTATTGGCGGGTACTGCTAGCTGGTAATACTGGCTGGTACTGCTGGTGGGTATTGCTGGCTGGTACTGCTGACTGGTACTGTTGCTGGGTACTGCTGGTTGGTACTGCTGGCTAGTACTGCTGGTGGGTGCTGCTGGACGGTTCCCGATCCACTGTCCATCCCAGAGCATCAGTGTAACTCTGTGACAGGAGCGACACTAGAGGAAGCATGTGGCTGCAGTAGAGAGCAGAGCCAATGCTTCCTATATTGCTCCTGTCACAGGCGGAGGCGGAGTACATTTGGTATCACTCCGCATGTGACAGGAGACGGCACTATACAGGCAGCATTGGCTCCACTTCCCCTAGTGCCACCTGAGTGGCTCTGTTCTACACACACACACACACAGATGCCACAGACAGCTCGCATACAAAGCCCAGTGACAGGAAAATGTACAGGAACGCCATTCCCATGCGTTCCTGCAGGACTCAAGCCCTGGTTACAGAGCCTGTGTCTCTATGTGACAGTCTATGTTTTAAGAATCCTGAACTTGAGTAACTGGCAAAATCAAGGAATGAGATTGTAGCATGTGGTGGTGTACTATGGGTTAGAAACCCTCTCACCCAATCCTTTATGGTAGTAACGCAAAGCAATGGCCTATCTGCTGGGGGGGGCCCTTTCTCGCTATCCTCCCATGAATATGTAGTGGTGCTGATGGTGATGACTGATCTGTCTGCCTGCAGGATCAACTAGCCTGCTTCTCAGTACAATCAGAGATCTGGAAGTCCTGTTCTTGCTGTCTGGCTCAATCCTTTCCAGCCTGTGGTCTCCTGGATCAGCCTCCTCTCCCCCACATGTCCTGTCTTTTTCTCTGTCTTCTCCTCTCTTCCCCCTAAGGTTCCCGGGCTTTCCTTTTTATAGGCTTCCGACCCTTTTGCTCACTCACGTGTGATCTGTGCTTCTTTTCCAGCTTTTCTGAATGGTGAAATCCTGCCTGCAGCAGTTCCAACATTCTTAGCATGGCTGTACTAGTTCCTGTGCCAACTGCAGAGCACTGCCATCTTGTGGCCATTTTATTATCTGCAATCAATAACAATGCAGTGTGTTACACTATGCATACATTAATACATTAATAAAAGGGTATCTATGGTCTAAAAGTAAAATCATTTATTAATTTTAACATTGTATTTCAATTATTTCTAGCCTACATCTATTCATATTAATGATCTTGAAGTTTGTACACTTACTCTTACTGAAGATCCCCACACATTTATTTTCTTAAATGCTGTGACATTCACTATTCCCTGTGAGTAGGCACTGCTGTGTCACACATTTCTCAGAGCCTGCTTTCTGAACTACAGAGGTGCTGGGAGGAAGAGTTTAAGGAGGTGGAGTCAGTACAGGACTCACTGCTTGCAAGAAGCAAGGTACCTTGGGACATGTAATCCCTGGAAATCAAAACTAAACAGCAGAGAGAAGCTTTAAAGCATGCAGGGAATCCAGGAAGTTGTGGGAAGAGATGGCAAACATACACTCAACACTCACAGCATGAAAGGAGATTTCTCAAGTAAGCTTATATTGGATTGTCAAAAAAAAACTATCAATTGTATTGTTATTACAATGCTAAAGCTATACAATAAAAGTGTATGCAGTGACCATGGCATTCATTTAAATGTATTTTTTTTTAATGCGATCAATGTAAGTACCTGAATCTGTCACTCTCCTGAAGTCCCTGTACAAAATGTTAGACTGAGAAAGCAGCACATGGAGTCAATTAGACATGTGCATGACGAAAAAATGTGTTTGATTTTGTTTCCTTTAAATTCATTAATCTAGTTATAAAGTGTCATTAAATTCGGTTGATTGATTCACTTCGCATTCGAAATTCGTATTCGGAATTTGTTCTATGTATTTTTCGAATTTTCTTTGAATTTACTGATTTTTTTTTCTTGATTCGAAATGTTCGAATAGATACATTTCAAATTGTTCGAATCGAAAAAAGAAATTTCAGCAAATGCCGAATAATCAAACATCTCATCGTTATTTATACACATTGATCTTGTTTGTATTAATAATATGTTTTTTCAAAATATACGAAGTGTTCTAATTAATAAAAGTAGAATCTTACTTTCAACATTTACAATACTGTTGAGAAGTTTTAGCCAGCTGAGAAAAAAATAATGTGAAGTACAAATGCTTTTAAATATTTATATTTTACTGGTTTCTTTTTATCAATTTTACACCTGCAAAGTGACGAACAAAAGGAAAATCTTCATTAAATGATTACAATGACTCTTTAAATCACCTTTGGCTAAACAAAAACAGCGTTCTTTCGAAATGGTAATCTAATTCCACACACAGTCTTTGATTTCAACTATATGTTTACAGTTTGAATGGAATTTGATGTAAAATTAGAGTAAAATTTTTGAAATTCTGACAAATTTTGTTTCGCTTTTAGGAAAATTTGGTAAAATCCATTTGTCCTGTAATGTGGGAATTCGGACATATCCGAATCTCTGAATAATGAAAAATGAGTCTAAATATTTATTCAAATGAAATAAACTGGTGGAGAGACCAGAATGAAAAAGGGATGACCTCATCAGTTTGCTTCTTCTCCTTTTACTCTTCAGACCAAAATTAGGGGGGGGGGGGGGGTGATGAAAATAAGTGTTACTGAACTGAATAAAATATGAAGCAAAATCTGGTCTTCTGTTCTGCAAGAAAGGGATGTGCTGGGTGTAAAAGCTTAGTAAATCCAAGAGCTGGATGGACAAATACAAATCAAAACAGCGTCCATTTACTGTATTCTTTAATTGTGCTTGTTAACCCTATTCAGTCTTCAATTTAAAGCAACATTTCCTGTAAAAAAAAAAAAAAAAAAACACTTTTATTTTCATAGGAAAGCACGCTGCAGTCTTAATATCATGTATTGGTCAGTGAAATATGTTTTAAAGAGCATATATGTTTTGCAAGATGTCTAACATATGGAAACCTCAAAAAAGCCTGATAAAATATTGCACCACAGCATATTAGGACAATTTATACACACTTCCAGGTGTATTAAAAGGTGTGTTCTTCTCTAGCAGTGGCGACAGGGGCATATAACTATTTAAACATTTACAGTAGTACATGTCTTTCATTCCTGTCTAATAAATGAGAGCACACCTTCACACATTAAATTACAGCAGAACTATGTAGAGACATACTGTATTAGGTAAAAGGAATCATACTGTAGATATAAAAAAATGTATATAAAAATATTAGCCATTATCTGCACATTTTAGGAGGGTGTAATAATAATAATAATAATAATAATAATAAAAATATTATACAAACTAATAATAACAATAATAATAATAATATTAATAATAATAATACTAATAAACAGATGCTACCATGCTGCAGCTTTTAGGAATAACACTCCCATCTAGTGGTGACAACAAATATTGCGCAATAAAAGATAGTTCAATTTGTTCAGCGATTGTCTTGTTTCCAAAAAAATAATGAATAGGTTAGGTCTAGCTTACTAATTAAAAAAATTGTGAAGTGAGTGTTAGTGCCGGTTCACATTTGTGCGATCGCAGAGATAGCATGTAATTCGGAGCGCACTGCTCCTAAAATTACATGCGATGTCTGTGCGGTGCAAATTCAGCCATACAGTTTGTATGGCTGAATTCGCACCGCAATCGCACTGAAACACGCACAGGACCCTTTTTTGGTCCGCAGCAGAATCGGATCGCATGGTGGTTCACACTAGTACGATTCGATTCTGTCAGATCACACTGCGATATGCGATCTGATCTGGGGTTGTCGTTAACATTTAATTGACATCCCCAGCGTATCGCATATGGCAGTGTGAACTGCCTGCTGTGCGGATGCAATGCTGGAACACGCTGTATATTAACAGCGTTCCCGCATCGCATAAATGTGAACCAGCACTTAAGCCAATCTTGTACAGCTGCTGGCAAAATTCAATATACCAAATCCTTTAAATCAGGCATGTCCAACATGCGGCCCGGGGGCCGCATGCAGCCCAGAACCGCAGGCAATGCGGCCCACTGCCCCCTGACAATTTTTTATTTTTTTTTGCTGGGGAGGAAGGAAGTCGAGTTGGGGGCAAGGCCACAGAGGCTTCCAACTAACTGTAGGCATAGTGGAGGGGATCATCCACTAGTTGTGTTAAATTAGTGCTGGGGGGGGCGCAGCAGCGCGGGAAGGGCGCGGCGGTGTTTTATTACTTATATACCTTATATACCTTAACTGTAGTATATATTTTATATGCGGCCCGAGAAAATTTCTCTACACTCAATGTGGCCCAGAGAAGCCAAATGGTTGGACACCCATGCTTTAAATCAATAAACATACAAAGTATGCAGCGCTGTGATATGTGCAATTTACAAAAGTAAAATAAAAATATATATGTGTAGTCCAAAAAAGTAATTCTGTATTATTCAGAAAAAACACAAATCATCCAGTGATCCAATCTTAATAGGTGTGAGAATGTTCAGCCAATATAAGGATTGAAGGCCTATTAAGTGCAGCAAACACGCATGGATTATGCCCATTCTGTAGAGTTGGTGTGTCCTCTCCTCTATTCTTATTTGTGAACTTTACGTGTGTCAGAAAAAAAGAAGAAAAAACTTGTATGGTGTAATATTGTTACAATATTGATAATTACACCCAAGTGAATATCACTCATGCAAAATAATTGTGCAAACACTGATAACCAGCCAGTGGCGTAGCGTGGGTTGTCAGCACCCGGGGCAAGGCAAGTAATTTGCGCCCCCTAACCCGCTGGATTTTAGCACTCGAGTCTCTTCCACTAGGTTAGTTAAAGAAACCCTTACCCCCTAAGCATATGTATTGTTTGTTATGAAAATACTGATGTAATTAAAGTAAAATGCATCTAAATACAAGTTTGAATGACCAGCGTGCCCCCTTTCAATGCAGAGAGACCAGCGTGTCCCCTTTCAATGCAGAATGACCAGCGTGCCCCCTTTCAATGCAGAGAGACCAGCATGCCCCCTTTCAATGCAGAATGACCAGCGTGCCCCCTTTCAATGCAGAGAGACCAGCGTGCCCCCTTTCAATGCAGAGAGACCAGCATGACCCCTTTCAATGCAGAATGACCAGCGTGCCCCCTTTCAATGCAGAATGACCAGCGTGCCCCCTTTCAATGCAGAATGACCAGCATGCCCCCTTTCAATGCAGAGAGACCAGCGTGTCCCCTTTCAATGCAGAATGACCAGCGTGCCCCCTTTCAATGCAGAGAGACCAGCATGCCCCCTTTCAATGCAGAATGACCAGCGTGCCCCCTTTCAATGCAGAGAGACCAGCATGCCCCCTTTCAATGCAGAGAGACCAGCATGACCCCTTTCAATGCAGAATGACCAGCGTGCCCCCTTTCAATGCAGAAAGACCAGCGTGCCCCCTTTCAATGCAGAATGACCAGCGTGCCCCCTTTCAATGCAGAATGACCAGCATGCCCCCTTTTAATGCAGAGAGACCAGTGTGCCCCCATTCAATGCAGAATGACCAGCGTGCCCCCATTCAATGCAGAGAGACCAGCGTGCCCCCATTCAATGCAGAATGACCAGCGTGCCCCCATTCAATGCAGAGAGAACAGCGTGCCCCTTTCAATGCAGAATGACCAGCGTGCCCCCATTCAATGCAGAGAGACCAGCGTGCCCCCTTTCAATGCAGAATGACCAGCGTGCCCCCTTTCAATGCAGAGTGACCAGCGTGCCCCCTTTCAATGCAAAATGACCAGTGTGCCCCCTTTCAATGCAGAGTGACCAGCGTGCCCCCTTTCAATGCAGAGAGACCAGCATGCCCCTTTTCAATG
The DNA here is from genome assembly GCF_965119305.1 of Pelophylax lessonae. Classification (NCBI taxonomy): domain Eukaryota; kingdom Metazoa; phylum Chordata; class Amphibia; order Anura; family Ranidae; genus Pelophylax; species Pelophylax lessonae. The sequence continues at coordinate 96,256,353 of NC_138768.1, forward strand.
CAGAGAGACCAGTGTGCCCCCATTCAATGCAGAGAGACCAGCGTGCCCCCTTTCAATGCAGACAGACCAGCGTGCCCCCTTCAATGCAAAGAGACTTATCTGCAGCGGCGGCTTCTCCTCAGTTCCCCGCGTTTCCTCGAGTCCTCCCGCCTCCTCCTTTTGGCCAATCAGGAACGGGTCTCGGACCCGCTTCCTGATTGGCCAGGAGGAGGATCCATGTGACAATAGCGAATTTTCATTCGCTATTGTCACACAATGGGTGGGCTCGGGGCCCACTGCTCTGTGCCCCGGGTCCACCCTTTTTTGAAGCCTATTAGAGCCTCTGGCTCTAATCAGGTGATTAAAAAAAAAAAAAAACCCACTCTGTGACAGCGCCAGGCTGCTGACTCACTCACTGCTAAATTGACTGAGCAGCGAGGAGAGGCAGCATAGGCAGGGCTTGGTTTGCAACGCCACCCCACCCTACACCAATGGACAGGTGAGGCACAGTCCAGCCCCTCCCCGCCATGACCCGCCATTTTCAGCCATAGGGCGGCCGCGCTGGACATCTCCCAGCCTAAAGATGGAGGAAGCCACAGACAGTGTGTGAACTGTGTATGTCATAGTCAGACAGACAGAGTGACACTGCGGATGCGCCCCCCCAGATGTTGCGCCCGGTGCGGCCCGCCCCCCTGCACCCCCCACGCTACGCCACTGTCACCAGCTTCCACCCCCATGTAATGTGCACTCACCACAAACATGTTCATTTATTCACTTGCCAACCAGCTGCCATACTTTTACTGCGGCAGGTTGGCTCTGTCCTTAACCACTTTAGAACCGCTCACAGTAATACTACTGCGGCAGAGTGGTCCGTTATCGTCCAGCGACGTAGTATTAACGTCGTTGGACACTCCCCCTTCTGGGCGGTGCTTGCGCGCCGCCGGAGGCTCGCTCCCGCTGTTTTCATTCACAGCGGGAGTCGGGCCAGGGGAGGAGCAGCGGCGATCGCCGCTGCTCTTACCCGATCGTCGGGGATCGAGTCTGGAGATCCGCCCGCTGTGTGTAAACACAGCGGGCGGATCTCCATAGTGACAGGGAGTGACAGATCGGACTGTTTAGCATAGCTGGACATCCGATCTGTCCATGACTCACACAGTCACCTCCCCCCCTACACGTCAGTAAGCACCAGGCATACATTAACCCCTCCCTCTCCAATAAAATTAACCCCTTCCCTGCCAGTGTCATTTTTACAGTAACAGTGCATATATATAGCACTGATTACTGCAGTAATGTCACTGGTACCCCCAAAAGTGTCAAAAATGTCAGTCAAGGGTCCGATCTGTCCGCCGCAATGTCGCAGTCCCGCAAAAAAAATTGCAGATCGCCGCCATTACGCGTTAAAAAAAAAACACCAAAAATGACAGAAATCTTTCCCTTTGTTAGTAAACGCAATAACTTTTGCGCAAACCAATCAAAATACGCTTATTGCGATTTTTTTTTACCAAACATATGTAGCATAAAACAAATTGGCCAAAAATTTTTAAAAAAATTGGTTTTTACATCTTTTTTGGGGGGAATTTCATATAAAAAAATGTTAAAAATATTGTTATTTTTTCAAAATAAACGCTCTTTTTTTGTTTATAGCGCAAAAAGTAAAAATCGCACAGGTGATCAAATACCACCAAAAGAAAGCTCTGTTTGTGGGAAAAAAAGGACGTAAATTTTGTTTGGGTACGGCGTCGCACGACCGCGCAATTGTCAGTTGAAGTCGCACAGCGCCGAATCGCAAAAAGTGGCCTGGACGGAAGACAGCAAAATCCTCCGGTGGTAAAGTGGTTAAAAACGACATACCTGTACATTGCTTCGTGAGACAGCTAGAGGGGGGCACGCGTGCTGCCAGAGGGGGAGCCAATCAGTGGGTCCAGCAGATGCGATGTCTGCCGGGCACCCACGATCGCTCCCCATGGAGACAGAATGGCAGTCTGCCATTAAAAACATGGCAGACCACTGTTCTGTCAGTAATGAACACAGGGATCGGATCATGTGTTCCTCTTATTTAGGAGCACAGGTCTCTGTGTTCATCCAGCAAGCCCATCCCCCACACAGTTAGAAAGCACCCACTAGGGACACATTTAACCCTTTGATTGCCCCTGGTGGTAACCCCTTCCCTGCCAGTGTCATTAGTACAGTAACAGTGCATATTTGTAGCACTGATTACTGTAGTAATGTCTCTGGTCCCCACAAAAGTGTCAGTTAGGGGTCCAATCTGTCCGCCGCAATGTCGCAGTCCCACTTTTTATTTTCAGAATTGACGCTATTTTTTTGTTTATAGCGCAAAATCTAAAAACCGCAGAGGTGATCAAATACCACCAAAAGAAAGCTGTACTTGTGGGAAAAAAAGGACATCAATTGTATTTGGGTAAAGTGCTGAGCGACTGCGCAATTGTCAGGTAAAGTAACGCAGTGCCGAATCACAAAAAATGGCCTGGTCATTAAGGGGGCAAATCTTCCTGTCCTTAAGTGGTGAAGTCAGGAATGTCTGCAGGCTTCAGTGCATGAAATTCTTTGCAATCTTTCTCATGTTACAGGGTAGAGCTCAGGGGTGTATCATGAAATCAGTGGGCCTGTATGCAAGATAAAAGTGGGCTCTAGGCATCGAGATTAGGGATCAACCAATTATCAGCACCACCAATATATCAGGGGCCAATATGCACTTTCCCCGATATATCGGAATCGGCCCCGGAGGTTACCGATGTTGCCGATATTTCGGAAAGTGCTTGTACCGGAGTGATGCCTGCAGCTAGAGGCATCAGCCCGGTACCGACGTCCATAGCCGACGGTCGGCTGTCATGTAATGACAACCGATGCGGCTGAGAAGCTGCTTGCTGTCATTAAAAGGAGCGGGAGGGGATGTCCCCCCCTCCCGCCACCTTCCGTGGCTCGCCTGGGTCTCCCATCCCACCGGGAGACCCAGGCAACCAGCCTGCACGGCCGCCGAAGAGAAGACTGATCAAATCCGCATTTGGCTCTGATCGGGTCTCCATGTAAAAACCTGGAAGTAATGTCATGAGTCATGACATCACTTCCGGGTACTCGCATCACATTCAAAAAAATGACAGCATTCAAAACAGCCAAACTTGGCTTTTGAATGCTTTTCAGTGCTGATTCCTCCTCAAGAGTACCTGGAAAAAACAAAAATATTTATATATCTAGGGCGTTCAGGTTCGTACCGGACTTTAGGGTTTTCGGTTACCGCACCCGATCCCGGACATCGTACTGTATATTCGTTATCGAGTTCAGTGTCTGCCAATTTAATGGCGCATAAAAAAAGATGCAGGGCAGCCAATCCACAAGCGTTTAACTGGTGTGCCCTTAGAAGCCATCAAAGCCATGCCTACTAATGGCATGGCTGTGATTGGCCAATGCAGCATGTGACCCAGAGTCTATATAAGTTGGAGTCACATAGCACCGCACGTTACACTCCTCTATCTAGTGTAGGGAAAGGCTGCCTGTGGCTGCTGTTTTACGGAGGAAAGCATAGGAGTAGGACAGAATCTTTGATCATTCTAATTAATCTACATAGATGTTGTGTACCAGGGCGCTGCTGCATTGAGGGAGAGAGGGAGAGTATATAGAAGGAGGACAGAATCATTAATATTATTCTTTAATCAGAACTTTAACTCATCTACATAGATTTTGTTGTGTGGGTACAGTGCACAATCTTTTTGCCCTGCCCTGATCCCAGTGACAAAAAAAATAAGTTTATCCATTTGTTAGTTAGGTGGGCGGCAGGGCTGGAATTTTATGCAAGCTCAGTGCACCAGCATATTCAGTGTGCATTTTAAGCTATATATAGCTATAATTTTCTGGGTTTTTAAAAACACCCTTTTTTGGGCTAAAATCCATAATTTTATAGCCCTTGCTTGCTGCATCTGTACATGTAGAATTCAAGCTGCTGTCCTACTGTGTTAGTCAAAAAACAGAGTTTTACAGCCCTTGCTTGCTGTATGTGTGATAAAAACAAGCTTGAAATACTGAAATAGTTTTCAGGGTTTAAAAAAACACCCATTTTTGGCATCATCCTCCTTCTTGGACCTCTGTCGCATTTTTGAGTGCGCATTTTTTTTTTTTTTTTTACTTTCAAATGTTTTTATTGAAGGAAATAACTGAATTTTTTAAAAATCTTACCTGTAAAACTCCTTTCTCTGAGTCCTCCGACAGTCACCGCCTCCTCTAATTCATCACTGTTGGGTATTGACTTCCGCTCCGCAGGAGTAGCTAGGCATATAGACTTAGTCAAAAACAAAAGTCATTAGCATATACACACCCATGGGGGCTGTCCCATCTGGTCAATACCCCCCTGCAGTGACCACTCCCAACTCAGTTTGGTAGCATAGCAATAGGTAATAAGAACCCCAAAAGAAGGGCGGGGGCGGCGACTGTCGGAGGACTCAGAGAAAGGAATTTTACAGGTAAGATTTTACAAAAATTCAGTTTTCTCTTACGTCCTCCAACAGTCGCCGCCTCTTCTAAGTCATCACTTTTGGGATGTCCCAAAGCAGTATAGACATAAGGGGTGGGAGACGCAACTGTAGAAAAGGCAACGCAGTACCCACATCAGAGAAAGGAATCTTACATGCACCGTAAGAGAACCTACTGGGCAACAGAAAAAAACAATGCTCAACAGGAGCAACAGCCCAGGAAAGCAAATACCAACAGCCAGGGACCCAGAAAAAAACTCAAGGGTCTATTATGGCACTGCCGCACTGAGAACCTTGCGGCCAAAGGAAGCATCAGCTGATGCCAGAACATCTACTTTGTAGAATTTGGAAAAAGTGTGCACCGACGACCAAGTCGCAGCCTTGCACACCTGGGCCACCGAGGCCCGATGCCAATAGACCCAAGACGCACTCACAGATCTGGTAGAGTGCGCTTTAACAGGGAAGGGTGGAACCCGTTCCTTCAAGGCGTAAGCCTGTTCAATGGTCTGTCTGATCCATTTGGCAATAGTCGCTGCGGATGCAGCCATGCCCTTCCGAGGTCCCTCAGGAAGGACAAAGAGTGAATCCGTCTTCCGAAAGGATTCCGTAGACGACAGGTAAACCCTGATCGCCCTGACAACATCCAAGGAATGCAGAGCAACCTCCTCAGGATGCTTAGGCTTCGTACAAAGCGAAGGCAGGACAATGTCCTCATTAATGTGGAACTCAGAGACCACCTTAGGAAGAAAGGAGGGATGCGGATGCAAGACCACCTTATCCCGGTGAATCACCAAGTACGGAGAACGGCAAGATAACGCTGCCAGATCCGACACCCTGCAAACCGAAGTGATCGCCACCAAAAAGGCAACCTTCTTAGACAGCAGAGGCAACGATATCTCCCGGATGTTTTCAAAGGGAGCACGCTGTAACACGGACAGAACCAAGTTCAAGTCCCACGGAGGTAGGGGCTCCTTCCTGGGAGGAGCCAAATGTCGCACACCTTGAATGAAGGTGCGAACCAGAGAATGAGACTCCACAGGGCACTGGAAAAGAATAGCCAGTGCGGACACCTGGCCCTTGATCATGGCCAGCGCCAGGCGCTGGTCCACACCAGACTGGAGGAAGGCCAGCATTCTCGACACCGAGTACGAGCGAGAGGAGAACCCCCTGGACTCACACCAGGCGAAATAAGCCTTCCAGGTACGGTAATAGATTTTACCAGAGGAGGTTTTCCTAGCCTTGACAAGGGTAGGGATGACCTCAGAGGAGAGACCCCTGTCCCTAAGGACCTGGGTCTCAACAGCCAGGCCATTAAAGCCAGCGACTGTAAAGCAGGATGGAAGTTCGGACCTTGAGACAGGAGATCTACCCGCATTGGCAGCCCCCACAGAGGCGCCACTGCCAGGTGAACAACGTCTGCGTACCAGGACCGGCGTGGCCAGTCCGGGGCCACCAGAATCACCAGGTGAGGTTCTGAGGCTAACCTGCGGAGGAACCTGGATAGCAACTGGATCGGAGGAAAAGCATACATCAGCTGATACTGATGCCAAGGGGCCACTAACGCATCCGAGGCGTCCGTCAGCGGATCGCGCGTTCTTGCCACGAACCTTTCCACCTTTCAGTTTAACCGAGATGCATTTGGAAGACCTCCGGGTGTAGGGACCATTCCCCCTGGTCCAGGGTCTCTGGCGGCTCAGATAGTCGGCCTGCCAATTTTCCACACCCGGAATGTGAACTGCTGAGATCGCCGGGACATGAGTCTCGGCCCAAGACAGAATGTCGGCCACCTCCCGGGCCGCCCGAGCACTCCTGGTGCCCCCTTGGTGGTTGATGTAAGCCACTGTGGTAGCATTGTCCGTCTGTACCCGGACAGGACGGCCCCAAAGGCAGTATGACCACTGGAAGAGACAGAGTTTTATCGCTCGCAATTCCAGCACATTTATCGGGAGGGAGGACTCCACCTCCGACCAAGTGCCCTGGGCAGACAGGTTGCCCAGGACTCCACCCCAGCCTGACAGGCTGGCATCCGTGGTAATCACCGTCCACACCAACGGAAGGAAGGATTTGCCTTCCGCCACCGACGGGGACTGGAGCCACCACCGAAGAGCCAATCTGGTCTGACGACTCAAGGAGACACTCAGATCCAGGGACTGAGGCAACCTGTCCCACCGGGCCAGGATCTCCGTCTGGAGAGCCCGCGTGTGAAACTGAGCAAAGGGTATCGCCTCGAAGGCCGATACTATCAACCCCAGGCCCCGCATACAGGTCCTGAGTGACGAAGACGGGTTGTCCCTGTGGGACCTGATCTCGTCCTGCAAGGTCCAGAGCTTGTCCTCTGGCAAGAACACCTTTGCCTGAGCAGAGTCCAGAATCATTCCTAGATAGGGAAGACGAAGCTATGGAGACAACGTCGATTTCTGCACGTTGATGGTCCATCCAAACTCCTGGAGTGTCTGTACTGTAGTGGACAGATCGCGCACTAGGTCCTGGCTGGCACGTGATCTCAGAAGTAGATCGTCCAGGTAACCCAAGACCGCAATGCCCTGAGCCCTCAGCAGGCCCAGAACTGGCGCCAGCACATTGGTAAAGACCCTTGGTGCCGAAGCGAGACCGAAAGGTAACGCCACAAACTGGTAGTGGTCCCCTGCGATAGCAAAACGAAGGTACCGCTGATGACCCTCGAAAATGGGGATGTGCAGGTACGCATCCTTGAGATCTATCGAGGCCAGGAATTCCCCTGGGCTCAGGTAGGCCACCACCGAATGGAGAGACTCCATACGGAATTTTCGAATGCGCACAAAGCGGTTCAGCGTTTTCAGGTCCAGAATAGGACGCACTTTGTCCTCCTTTCTGGGCACAGTGAACAGATAGGAATAAAACCCCCGAAACCTGTCCCGATGAGGTACCGGGACAATCACCCTATGAGCAAGAAGGTCCTAAACCGCTCGGTGCAGGTCCTGCAGACGCCCCATTGGCAAATGAAGATTTGAGGGAAAGAATCTGTAAGCAGGCCGAGAAAGGAATTCGATCTTGTACCCTGATCGAATGATTTCCTGAACCCACCTGTCCGATATCCGGAGCAGCCAAGGCTGGAGGAAACTGGGCAAACGTCCTCCCACCCCTGAAACGGGTGAGGGCGCCCCTTCAGGCAGAGGCGAACTGACCCGCCGAGCCGGCATTGCCCGGCTTCTGCTTACCCGCCCAGGGCTTCTTCTGGCCGCCCTGGGCCTTGAAGGGCTTGTCCTTGGATTGGTTCCGAAAGGCACGAAAGGACCCCTGATTGTATCTAGGCGCAGAACCCCACTTGCCTCGAAAGGACTTGTTCTTCGGGTTCTGGGGCAGCATGGTGCTCTTGCCCCCGTGACGCCTTTTACCAGAGTATCCAACGCCTCGCCAAAAAGGCGAGAGCCAGCATAGGGAAAATCAGCAACAGTTTTCCGTGAGGACTGGTCAGCCAACCAGCTCTTCAGCCATATCAGTCGCCGGTTAAGTACCGAGACACTAGACAGGCGTGTCACTAAGGGGGCCTCATTTAAGGCCGCATCACACAAATACATGATTCCCTGGTGGATTTGATCCACCATTTCCAGTCGGGCAGGCGGAACATCATCAGACACAAGGTTTCTCCTAAGCACCTTGGTCCAGTCAGCCACCGCCTGAGCCACCAAAATGGACGCGAAAACAGGCTTGAGCAATGAGCCCGCCACCATATAGGAATGTCGGGCCAGAGACTCCAACCGCCGGTCCTTGGGATCCCGGAAAACCGGGAAATCCTCCATAGGAATCAAGGTAGCCTTGTTTAAAACAGCCACAGTGTGATCCACCTGCGGGGGCACACACCACCGTGATTCCGTAGCCAGTGCAAAGGGATAAAGCAATTTGAACCGACTAGGCACCAAGAATGGACGTTTTAAAGTGCGCCACATCTCAGTAACAGTGTAATGAAACTCAGCGGGACAGAGAAAAACCTGTGCCGACTTGCGGGTCCTGTGCGTCCCAAATGAGGACACAACGCCCGGAGGACTGGGCTCATCCTCCAAATGCAGTGTTTCCCTCACAGAAACAATTAATTCATCCATGGTTGTCCGTTCATTCTAGCGTCCCCGGAGAGGAGGTATCAACCCCCTCCACCTCTGCCTCCCCCTCAGACCCCAGCGGGTCTAAGGATGAGCGGGACCCTGAAAAGGGCACGCTCGCAGCAGCAGCAGCCATATCACCATCTGAATCAGAGGACAGAGACAATCTGGGCCTCTTTTTAGCAGCACGTTCAGCCATCAGCATTTCCATGTTTGACACCAAAGTCGCCACTACAGCGGCCAAATCAGGTCTCAGAGGGGCCACAGGAGAACTGGGGATCCCCACAAGAGCTGGGGGGAATTTGCTGTCCTGAGAATCCATTGACCAATGTGACAAAAAACAACAGTGCAAGAAGTTTTTACTGTCCCTTTCAGAGCGCAGCGGAGTGCGCAGCCCACCGCTACAGCTACAGTGACAAAGACCCCCAAACAGGAGAAGAAAAAACTGAGCCAGAAGTGACAATACAGAAAGATATTGAGAGCGATAACCTGCAGAGCTCCGCAGAGTGTTGCCACCGCTGTCCTGCATTAGAGGAAAAAGGAAGTGCTGCTAAAGTAGGCTGAACATAGAGGCTGCATTACCCAGGGAAAATGGCTGCCCCATAGGAATTGCATGGAAGGCTCCACAAAAACGAACATGCGGCCGAAACGATCGCTCTGCGACCGCAAAATGGCAACGGATGGCGCCAAAACCAGCATGTAGTGTGCCTATAAAGAAGCCAAAAAACATGCCTGCCCATACTTAAAATGGCGGACCGCGCGGATTTGCCCGCTGCGATCGCCACACACTCAGTCTGCACCCGCACAAACACCGAAGTGATACAGGGAAGGGGACCCCCAAAAACACACAGCACCGCAGCACATGTACAATCGATCCCCGCAGGGACCGCATCAGGGAGTCACACAGGCACAGACATGGGGAACACACAGCAACACAGACTGCCACCCCAGACAGAGGCCCCACGCAGAAGTACTTACCTGTACCAGATGGCGTGGGGAGCCTCTCAGAACGGAAATCCGCTGTCCTCATCTGACAGGGAATGCCGTTAGCCAGGGACATTGCACTGCAGAATCGCAGATGCGTCCAGTGAGGTAGCCACCTCACGGCTGCATCCCTGCTGCGAACAGGGATGGGTCGTTCATAATGCCAGGGCGAACCATAGCCGAACGCTCAATGGCGGGCTGGGGGTCCATCTGACCCTCTGCCCTGGAGAACCAGGGCGGTCAGTCTGAATCCCAGCACCGCATGAATCCATCTTCTTCCAAAGAGTCGACTAAAACTAAAGCTGACAAAATAAACAGCTAGTAAAGTAAGAAAAAACTGACATTTTCAAAAGAAAATCAAATAAAAGATTTAGATAGGCTGAGACCGTAGCCCCAGCACAGGGAAGCCTAACTACTCCTGACACTAGGCAGATTAAAACTGAGTTGGGAGTGGTCACTGAGGGGGGAGGGGGGTATTGACCAGATGGGACAGCCCCCATGGGTGTGTATATGCTAATGACTTTTGTTTTTGACTAAGTCTATATGCCTAGCTACTCCTGCAGAGCGGAAGTCAATACCCAATAGTGATTACTTAGAGGAGGCGGCGACTGTCGGAGGACGTAAGAGAAAAAGACAATACAAACTGTCAAATGCAACCACGAGCAATAAACAATGAAACAAGAGATCGATCTGAACAATGCCGAGCAGCAATGAAATATGCAGAAGAGCATTAACTGGCCCACTAAGAGCGAAGACCAAAGAAAAGGCCTGTTATGAGTGCCAAAAAACAGGGACCAGTGTTGGGGAGACTTCCCCAGATCCTCCCGGGAGCCAACCGTAACCATGTGGGGATGAGGAGTTAAAATACAGCAAATCGGCGAGGGAAACTCCGGCCCCAAGCACCCAAGAGGGTTGCGACACATTTGGGGACCAGGTCTCTCAACAAGACGCAACAGTGTTCTCAGCAAAAGAATCCCTGAGCAGGTACGGAGGCAAGTGCAAAGGGAAGAGGCTCCACCAGGAGGAGCGGGGGAAGCTCCAATCCTTAAAACAATAGATATAGAAGTAAAATAAAATACAAAAATCAGACGAAAAGAGCAGAAAAGTAGGGGTAAGTGAATCAGGAAGAAGAGGAAAGAAGGGAAGGAAAGTCACCGGCGGTACAGTAGGTGTGGTAAGTCAGGGAAGTCTACAAGGTTATATGCAGGTATTGAGCCCATGGATCCCAAACAGCTTCGTACTTAGCTATTCGGTCCTGGAAGATTGCCACCATTTTTTCCTGGGCCATGATCCAAGAGATCTTACTTTTAGCAGCATTAATGTCATGGTCTTACCTTCTTGCTGTTCTCCTTCGTTTGACATGTGCTGGCGGCCATCTTGGTTTCTGGGTTTCTTGTAGCCTCCCACCCTGCGGCTCCTCCTTCCCACTGGGAGGAGCTGGATGCCTAGCTCATATATATAGGAGGTCTGTGGCTTCAGTTCCTTGCTTGGTCCTCCTGTGTTCACATGCTTCTAAGACTGCTGCTGCTTCTGGTTCCTGATCCTGGCTTCGTCTGACTACTCTGCTGGTTCCTGATCCTGGCTTCGTCTGACTACCCTGCTGGTTCTTGATCCCGGCTTCGTCTGACTACCCTCCTGGTTCCTGACCTCTGGCTTCGCAAGGACTCTGCTTCGGTTTCGCCATCTGTTTGGACTTTTGCTTTACAGCTTGATTTTCAATAAAGCCTTCTTATTTTCACTTATCTGTTGTTGTACGTTTGGTTCATGGTTCCGTGACATTAGGACCAAGCCATGAATTCTGACGGTACAGGGCCATCCTCGCTACCCACGCTGGTTGCCAGACTTGATCAGCAGGATTACCTGTTGGGTCAGTTCGCCGTGGCGTTGCAAACCCTGCTTGAACGCACGGCTCATTTCGCTCCCGTTGCCGATGGGTCGGTTGTCGCTCCTGGGCCCGCTCCTACTGCCGCTCCGGTTGTTGCGCCAGAGTCTACCCCGACACCTGTTGTTGCGCCTGCGGTGTTTCGGGGTATGACCGGTTCTGCCCCCCTTCCACAGCGCTTTGGGGGAGAGCCAACTCAGTGCCGAGGTTTCCTTAACCAGGTGGGCATTTATTTCGAGTTGCTGCCACATGCCTTTCCTACTGAGAGATCAAAGGTGGGCTTCTTAATTTCGCTGCTCTCGGACAAGGCCTTGGCCTGGGCCAGCCCTTTATGGGAGAACAACAATCCGGTGGTTGCCGAGTTTTCCGGTTTTGTTGCTTCTCTTCGGAGGGTATTCGATGTGCTGGCTCGTGCTGCCTCTGCTGCGAAGCTCCTTATGTCCATCAGGCAGGGTTCACGATCCGTAGCTGAATACGCCATTGAGTTTCGTACCCTGGCAGCAGAGGTGGGCTGGAATAATGAGGCTCTGGTCGCTGCTTTCTCTCATGGTCTCTCGGATGCCTTGAAGGATGAGGTTGCAGCTAAGGACCTACCAGTGGAGCTCGAGTCTCTTATTTCTTTCCTGATTTTGATTGACACCAGACTCAGGGAGAGACCTTCCTTTAAGGAGAGTCTGCGGAGGCCTCCTAACAGATTGGCGCCTACCTTTGCTGTCCCACCCGTGCCTCCCTCTCCTCCCACGCCTTCTGGGGATGACTTGGCTGGGGGTGAACCCATGCAGCTGGGGTTTGCTCGCCTGTCCGAGGGGGAGAGGGTACTCCGGAGACGCGAGGGCCGATGCATGTACTGTGGTCTCGGTGGGCATTTTCGGTTGGCATGTCCGAACCGTCCGGGAAACGCTCGCACCTGAGATCCTGTCGGGGGCAGATCTTGGGTGGAGTCTCCTCGTCCCCGGTTTCCCATGTTGACAAACCACTGATCACTGTTGTCCTCTCCTGGGTCGGGGGCTCGGTGACGACCCAGGCGTTGGTGGACTCTGGTGCTGGTGGTTTGTTCATTGATAGTGTGTTCGCTGCCGCCAATTCCATTCCTCTGCGGGCTCGAGGTTCTCCACTGGCTCTTGAGGCGATAGACGGCAGACCCCTTCTGCCGCCACACGTGACTCATGAGACCCTTCCAGTGGGGATAGCCATTGGTGCCGTTCACAGAGAGTCGGTCTGCTTCCAGGTTATTTCGTCTCCACACTACTCGGTGGTCTTGGGGTACCCCTGGCTCCAGAAGCATAATCCGACTTTCGATTGGAGATCGGCCGAGATCCTCTCGTGGTCACCGCAGTGTGGGGCTAGTTGCATCCATGGGCCTGTCAAGTTGCTGTGTACTTCCTCGGACTCTCTGTTGCCTCCTGAATACGAGGAGTACCGGGATGTATTCGATAAGGTGCGCGCGGTTGCCCTACCTCCGCACCGCCCATACGATTGTGCCATCGAGTTACAACCTGGTGCCGTTCCTCCTCGTGGCAAAGTCTATCCACTGTCGGTAGCGGAGAATGAGGCCATGGAGGAGTACGTGAAGGAGGCGCTTTCACGCGGACACATTCGCAAATCCTCGTCCCCGGCAGGGGCTGGATTTTTCTTTGTGAAAAAGAAGGGCGGTGAGTTGAGGCCTTGCATCGATTACAGGGGTCTCAATCGCATCACGATCAAGAACGCTTACCCGATACCCTTGATTTCCGAGCTGTTCGATCGCCTTAAAGGGGCCACGGTCTTTACCAAACTCGACCTGAGGGCGGCATATAACCTCGTAAGGATCAAGGCGGGCGATGAGTGGAAGACCGCGTTTAACACCAGGACCAGTCATTATGAATCCTTGGTTATGCCCTTTGGGTTGTGCAATGCGCCCGCAGTCTTTCAGGAATTCATCAACGATGTTTTCCGTGACCTGTTGCAGCAGTGTGTGGTGGTCTATTTGGATGACATCTTGGTATATTCTGAATCCATGGAGACCCACATTCTGGATGTCAGACGAGTGTTGCAACGGTTACGAGAGAACAAGCTGTTCGGTAAGCTTGAGAAATGCGAATTTCACCGATCCCAGGTAACCTTCTTAGGTAGTGTTGAGCGAACACGGACTGTATTATTCGTGTTCGTACCGAATAATTGGATTTTTTTTACCCGAACACGGACACGGACACTTTACTGTATGTTCGGGTAAAAATCCGTGTTCGGTCGTTTTATTTCCGGGTTTTGCATGCTTTGGCGCTCTTTTCATGGCGGGCTTTCAACAGCCAATCAACAATCGTTTAACTGGTGTGCCTTAAGCCATCCCAGCCATGCCTGCAAATGTCTTAGTAGCTGTGATTGGCCGTCTGAAGCATGTGACCAAGTCTTTATAAGTTCGAGGCAGCCGCCGCAGCAGCGTCATTCTGCTGCTTAGCTAAGGGACAGAGCACACATCAATGTGCTGGCTGCTGATTAGGGAAAGATAGGCAGGAAAAAACCATTTGTGTCCGGATAGAATTGAGGGACAGGTCGGAGTGTTTAGGCAGGGCGAGTTGTAGGCATTTTAGGGATAGAGTCTGCTGAATTATAGGGTCAGTGTCTTCTACAAACTACAATCGATATTGCTGTGTGGGGGGTGGGGTGAATCTGCACTCAATCCTGATCTACGATCTCTTCTCAATCCTGTTAGGGACAGAGTCTGCTGAATTTTAGGGAAACTGTGTTCTACAAACTACAATCGATATTGCTGTGTGGTGTGGGATTGGAGATAGGCAGGTGTCAGTGATCCACATCCATTTTTCTGTGTGTGAGCTGCAGTGAACACAATCTTTTTGGGCTGCAGTGAACACAATCTTTTTGGGCTGCAGTGAACACAATCTTTTTGGGCTGCAGTGAACACAATCTTTTTGGGCTGCAGTGAACACAATCTTTTTGGGGTGCAGTGAACAAAATCTTTTTGGGGTGCAGTGAACACAATCCTTTTTGGTGTGCAGTGAACACAATCTTTGTGGGGTGCAGTGAACAAAATCCTTTGTGGGGTGCAGTGAACACAATCTTTTTGGGGTGCAGTGAACAAAATCCTTTTTGGGGTGCAGTGAACAACATCCTTTTTGGGGTGCAGTGAACACAATCTTTTTGGGGTGCAGTGAACAAAATCCTTTGTGGGGTGCAGTGAACACAATCTTTTTGGGGTGCAGTGAACACAATCTTTTTGGGGTGGAGTGAACAACATCCTTTTTGGGGTGCAGTGAACAAAATCCTTTTTGGGGTGCAGTGAACAAAATCATTTTTGGGGTGCAGTGAACACAATCTTTTTGGGGTGCAGTGAACACAATCTTTGTGGGGTGCAGTGAACACAATCTTTTTGGGGTGGAGTGAACAACATCCTTTTTGGGGTGCAGTGAACAACATCCTTTTTGGGGTGCAGTGAACACAATCTTTTTGGGGTGCAGTGAACACAATCTTTGTGGGGTACAGTGAACAGAATCTTTGTGGGGTGCAGTGAACACAATCTTTGGGGGGTACAGTGAACACAATCTTTTTGGGGTGCAGTGAACACAATCTTTGTGGGGTGCAGTGAACACAATCTTTTTGGGGTGGAGTGAACAAAATCATTTTTGGGGTGCAGTGAACAACATCCTTTTTGGGGTGCAGTGATCAAAATCCTTTTTGGGGTGCAGTGAACACAATCTTTTTGGGGTGCAGTGAACAAAATCCTTTGTGGGGTGCAGTGAACAGAATCTTTGTGGGGTGCAGTGAACACAATCTTTGGGGGGGTACAGTGAACACAATCTTTTTGGGGTGCAGTGAACACAATCTTTGTGGGGTACAGTGAACAGAATCTTTGTGGGGTGCAGTGAACACAATCTTTGGGGGGTACAGTGAACACAATCTTTTTGGGGTGCAGTGAACACAATCTTTGGGGGGTACAGTGAACACAATCTTTTTGGGGTGCAGTGAACACAATCTTTGTGGGGTGCAGTGAACACAATCTTTGGGGGGGTACAGTGAACACAATCTTTTTGGGGTGCAGTGAACAACATCCTTTTAGGGTGCAGTGAACACAATCTTTGTGGGGTGCAGTGAACAACATCCTTTTAGGGTGCAGTGAACACAATCTTTGTGGGGTACAGTGAACAGAATCTTTGTGGGGTGCAGTGAACACAATCTTTGGGGGGTACAGTGAACACAATCTTTGTGAGGTGCAGTGAACACAATCTTTGTGGGGTGCAGTGAACACAATCATTGTGGGGTGCAGTGAACTCAATCTTTGTGGGGTACAGTGAACACAATCTCATACTTCTGAAGATTTGAGGGTGCTGCCTGTTCCATACTCCCCCTACTCCTCATCTAGCCTTTTAGGGGTACAAACAATAGTAATTGGGGCCTAGTGTGGTTGTGTACGTGTGATATACATACACTTTTTTTGGATCATATTTTCTATTCCGCTATTTAATCAAAAACCTTTGGGGATCAGTTAAATTGGGGGATAGTCTGTGTTGGTACGTGTGAGAGAGATCCACCTTTCCAAGTTGTTGGGGTTCATCTCATACTTCTGAAGGTTTGAGGGTGCTGCCTGTTCCATACTCCCCCTACTCCTAGCCTTTTAGGGGTACAAACAATAGTAATTGGGGCCTAGTGTGGTTGTGTACGTGTGATATACATACACTTTTTTTGGATCATATTTTCTATTCCGCTATTTAATCAAAAACCTTTGGGGATCAGTTAAATTGGGGGATAGTCTGTGTTGGTACGTGTGAGAGAGATCCACCTTTCCAAGTTGTTGGGGTTCATCTCATACTTCTGAAGGTTTGAGGGTGCTGCCTGTTCCATACCCCCCCTACTCCTCATCTAGCCTTTTAGGGGTACAAACAATAGTAATTGGGGCCTAGTGTGGTTGTGTACGTGTGATATACATACACTTTTTTTGGATCATATTTTCTATTCCGCTATTTAATCAAAAACCTTTGGGGATCAGTTAAATTGGGGGATAGTCTGTGTTGGTACGTGTGAGAGAGATCCACCTTTCCAAGTTGTTGGGGTTCATCTCATACTTCTGAAGGTTTGAGGGTGCTGCCTGTTCCATACCCCCCCCTACTCCTCATCTAGCCTTTTAGGGGTACAAACAATAGTAATTGGGGCCCAGTGTGGTTGTGTACGTGTGATATACATACACTTTTTTTGGATCATATTTTCTATTCCGCTATTTAATCAAAAACCTTTGGGGATCAGTTAAATTGGGGGATAGTCTGTGTTGGTACGTTTGAGAGAGATCCACCTTTCCAAGTTGTTGGGGTTCATCTCATACTTCTGAAGGTTTGAGGGTGCTGCCTGTTCCATACCCCCCCTACTCCTCATCTAGCCTTTTAGGGGTACAAACAATAGTAATTGGGGCCTAGTGTGGTTGTGTACGTGTGATATACATACACTTTTTTTGGATCATATTTTCTATTCCGCTATTTAATCAAAAACCTTTGGGGATCAGTTAAATTGGGGGATAGTCTGTGTTGGTACGTGTGAGAGAGATCCACCTTTCCAAGTTGTTGGGGTTCATCTCATACTTCTGAAGGTTTGAGGGTGCTGCCTGTTCCATACCCCCCCTACTCCTCATCTAGCCTTTTAGGGGTACAAACAATAGTAATTGGGGCCTAGTGTGGTTGTGTACGTGTGATATACATACACTTTTTTTGGATCATATTTTCTATTCCGCTATTTAATCAAAAACCTTTGGGGATCAGTTAAATTGGGGGATAGTCTGTGTTGGTACGTGTGAGAGAGATCCACCTTTCCAAGTTTTTGGGGTTCATCTCATACTTCTGAAGATTTGAGGGTGCTGCCTGTTCCATACCCCCCCTACTCCTCATCTAGCCTTTTAGGGGTACAAACAATAGTAATTGGGGCCTAGTGTGGTTGTGTACGTGTGATATACATACACTTTTTTTGGATCATATTTTCTATTCCGCTATTTAATCAAAAACCTTTGGGGATGAGTTAAATTGGGGGATAGTCTGTGTTGGTACGTGTGAGAGAGATCCACCTTTCCAAGTTGTTGGGGTTCATCTCATACTTCTGAAGGTTTGAGGGTGCTGCCTGTTCCATACCCCCCCTACTCCTCATCTAGCCTTTTAGGGGTACAAACAATAGTAATTGGGGCCTAGTGTGGTTGTGTACGTGTGATATACATACACTTTTTTTGGATCATATTTTCTATTCCGCTATTTAATCAAAAACCTTTGGGGATCAGTTAAATTGGGGGATAGTCTGTGTTGGTACGTGTGAGAGAGATCCACCTTTCCAAGTTTTTGGGGTTCATCTCATACTTCTGAAGATTTGAGGGTGCTGCCTGTTCCATACCCCCCCTACTCCTCATCTAGCCTTTTAGGGGTACAAACAATAGTAATTGGGGCCTAGTGTGGTTGTGTACGTGTGATATACATACACTTTTTTTGGATCATATTTTCTATTCCGCTATTTAATCAACAACCTTTGGGGATCAGTTAAATTGGGGGATAGTCTGTGTTGGTACGTGTGAGAGAGATCCACCTTTCCAAGTTGTTGTGGTTCATCTCATACTTCTGAAGGTTTGAGGGTGCTGCCTGTTCCATACCCCCCCTACTCCTCATCTAGCCTTTTAGGGGTACAAACAATAGTAATTGGGGCCTAGTGTGGTTGTGTACGTGTGATATACATACACTTTTTTTGGATCATATTTTCTATTCCGCTATTTAATCAAAAACCTTTGGGGATCAGTTAAATTGGGGGATAGTCTGTGTTGGTACGTGTGAGAGAGATCCACCTTTCCAAGTTTTTGGGGTTCATCTCATACTTCTGAAGATTTGAGGGTGCTGCCTGTTCCATACCCCCCCTACTCCTCATCTAGCCTTTTAGGGGTACAAACAATAGTAATTGGGGCCTAGTGTGGTTGTGTACGTGTGATATACATACACTTTTTTTGGATCATATTTTCTATTCCGCTATTTAATCAAAAACCTTTGGGGATCAGTTAAATTGGGGGATAGTCTGTGTTGGTACGTGTGAGAGAGATCCACCTTTCCAAGTTGTTGGGGTTCATCTCATACTTCTGAAGGTTTGAGGGTGCTGCCTGTTCCATACCCCCCCTACTCCTCATCTAGCCTTTTAGGGGTACAAACAATAGTAATTGGGGCCTAGTGTGGTTGTGTACGTGTGATATACATACACTTTTTTTGGATCATATTTTCTATTCCGCTATTTAATCAAAAACCTTTGGGGATCAGTTAAATTGGGGGATAGTCTGTGTTGGTACGTGTGAGAGAGATCCACCTTTCCAAGTTGTTGGGGTTCATCTCATACTTCTGAAGGTTTGAGGGTGCTGCCTGTTCCATACTCCCCCTACTCCTCATCTAGCCTTTTAGGGGTACAAACAATAGTAATTGGGGCCTAGTGTGGTTGTGTACGTGTGATATACATACACTTTTTTTGGATCATATTTTCTATTCCGCTATTTAATCAAAAACCTTTGGGGATCAGTTAAATTGGGGGATAGTCTGTGTTGGTACGTGTGAGAGAGATCCACCTTTCCAAGTTGTTGGGGTTCATCTCATACTTCTGAAGGTTTGAGGGTGCTGCCTGTTCCATACCCCCCCTACTCCTCATCTAGCCTTTTAGGGGTACAAACAATAGTAATTGGGGCCTAGTGTGGTTGTGTACGTGTGATATACATACACTTTTTTTGGATCATATTTTCTATTCCGCTATTTAATCAAAAACCTTTGGGGATCAGTTAAATTGGGGGATAGTCTGTGTTGGTACGTGTGAGAGAGATCCACCTTTCCAAGTTGTTGGGGTTCATCTCATACTTCTGAAGGTTTGAGGGTGCTGCCTGTTCCATACCCCCCCTACTCCTCATCTAGCCTTTTAGGGGTACAAACAATAGTAATTGGGGCCTAGTGTGGTTGTGTACGTGTGATATACATACACTTTTTTTGGATCATATTTTCTATTCCGCTATTTAATCAAAAACCTTTGGGGATCAGTTAAATTGGGGGATAGTCTGTGTTGGTACGTGTGAGAGAGATCCACCTTTCCAAGTTTTTGGGGTTCATCTCATACTTCTGAAGATTTGAGGGTGCTGTCTGTTCCATACCCCCCCTACTCCTCATCTAGCCTTTTAGGGGTACAAACAATAGTAATTGGGGCCTAGTGTGGTTGTGTACGTGTGATATACATACACTTTTTTTGGATCATATTTTCTATTCCGCTATTTAATCAAAAACCTTTGGGGATCAGTTAAATTGGGGGATAGTCTGTGTTGGTACGTGTGAGAGAGATCCACCTTTCCAAGTTGTTGGGGTTCATCTCATACTTCTGAAGGTTTGAGGGTGCTGCCTGTTCCATACCCCCCCTACTCCTCATCTAGCCTTTTAGGGGTACAAACAATAGTAATTGGGGCCTAGTGTGGTTGTGTACGTGTGATATACATACACTTTTTTTGGATCATATTTTCTATTCCGCTATTTAATCAAAAACCTTTGGGGATCAGTTAAATTGGGGGATAGTCTGTGTTGGTACGTGTGAGAGAGATCCACCTTTCCAAGTTTTTGGGGTTCATCTCATACTTCTGAAGATTTGAGGGTGCTGCCTGTTCCATACCCCCCCTACTCCTCATCTAGCCTTTTAGGGGTACAAACAATAGTAATTGGGGCCTAGTGTGGTTGTGTACGTGTGATATACATACACTTTTTTTGGATCATATTTTCTATTCCGCTATTTAATCAAAAACCTTTGGGGATCAGTTAAATTGGGGGATAGTCTGTGTTGGTACGTGTGAGAGAGATCCACCTTTCCAAGTTGTTGGGGTTCATCTCATACTTCTGAAGGTTTGAGGGTGCTGCCTGTTCCATACTCCCCCTACTCCTAGCCTTTTAGGGGTACAAACAATAGTAATTGGGGCCTAGTGTGGTTGTGTACGTGTGATATACATACACTTTTTTTGGATCATATTTTCTATTCCGCTATTTAATCAAAAACCTTTGGGGATCAGTTAAATTGGGGGATAGTCTGTGTTGGTACGTGTGAGAGAGATCCACCTTTCCAAGTTGTTGGGGTTCATCTCATACTTCTGAAGGTTTGAGGGTGCTGCCTGTTCCATACTCCCCCTACTCCTAGCCTTTTAGGGGTACAAACAATAGTAATTGGGGCCTAGTGTGGTTGTGTACGTGTGATATACATACACTTTTTTTGGATCATATTTTCTATTCCGCTATTTAATCAAAAACCTTTGGGGATCAGTTAAATTGGGGGATAGTCTGTGTTGGTACGTGTGAGAGAGATCCACCTTTCCAAGTTGTTGGGGTTCATCTCATACTTCTGAAGGTTTGAGGGTGCTGCCTGTTCCATACTCCCCCTACTCCTCATCTAGCCTTTTAGGGGTACAAACAATAGTAATTGGGGCCTAGTGTGGTTGTGTACGTGTGATATACATACACTTTTTTTGGATCATATTTTCTATTCCGCTATTTAATCAAAAACCTTTGGGGATCAGTTAAATTGGGGGATAGTCTGTGTTGGTACGTGTGAGAGAGATCCACCTTTCCAAGTTGTTGGGGTTCATCTCATACTTCTGAAGGTTTGAGGGTGCTGCCTGTTCCATACCCCCCCTACTCCTCATCTAGCCTTTTAGGGGTACAAACAATAGTAATTGGGGCCTAGTGTGGTTGTGTACGTGTGATATACATACACTTTTTTTGGATCATATTTTCTATTCCGCTATTTAATCAAAAACCTTTGGGGATCAGTTAAATTGGGGGATAGTCTGTGTTGGTACGTGTGAGAGAGATCCACCTTTCCAAGTTGTTGGGGTTCATCTCATACTTCTGAAGGTTTGAGGGTGCTGCCTGTTCCATACCCCCCCTACTCCTCATCTAGCCTTTTAGGGGTACAAACAATAGTAATTGGGGCCTAGTGTGGTTGTGTACGTGTGATATACATACACTTTTTTTGGATCATATTTTCTATTCCGCTATTTAATCAAAAACCTTTGGGGATCAGTTAAATTGGGGGATAGTCTGTGTTGGTACGTGTGAGAGAGATCCACCTTTCCAAGTTTTTGGGGTTCATCTCATACTTCTGAAGATTTGAGGGTGCTGCCTGTTCCATACCCCCCCTACTCCTCATCTAGCCTTTTAGGGGTACAAACAATAGTAATTGGGGCCTAGTGTGGTTGTGTACGTGTGATATACATACACTTTTTTTGGATCATATTTTCTATTCCGCTATTTAATCAAAAACCTTTGGGGATCAGTTAAATTGGGGGATAGTCTGTGTTGGTACGTGTGAGAGAGATCCACCTTTCCAAGTTGTTGGGGTTCATCTCATACTTCTGAAGGTTTGAGGGTGCTGCCTGTTCCATACCCCCCCTACTCCTCATCTAGCCTTTTAGGGGTACAAACAATAGTAATTGGGGCCTAGTGTGGTTGTGTACGTGTGATATACATACACTTTTTTTGGATCATATTTTCTATTCCGCTATTTAATCAAAAACCTTTGGGGATCAGTTAAATTGGGGGATAGTCTGTGTTGGTACGTGTGAGAGAGATCCACCTTTCCAAGTTTTTGGGGTTCATCTCATACTTCTGAAGATTTGAGGGTGCTGCCTGTTCCATACCCCCCCTACTCCTCATCTAGCCTTTTAGGGGTACAAACAATAGTAATTGGGGCCTAGTGTGGTTGTGTACGTGTGATATACATACACTTTTTTTGGATCATATTTTCTATTCCGCTATTTAATCAAAAACCTTTGGGGATCAGTTAAATTGGGGGATAGTCTGTGTTGGTACGTGTGAGAGAGATCCACCTTTCCAAGTTGTTGGGGTTCATCTCATACTTCTGAAGGTTTGAGGGTGCTGCCTGTTCCATACTCCCCCTACTCCTAGCCTTTTAGGGGTACAAACAATAGTAATTGGGGCCTAGTGTGGTTGTGTACGTGTGATATACATACACTTTTTTTGGATCATATTTTCTATTCCGCTATTTAATCAAAAACCTTTGGGGATCAGTTAAATTGGGGGATAGTCTGTGTTGGTACGTGTGAGAGAGATCCACCTTTCCAAGTTGTTGGGGTTCATCTCATACTTCTGAAGGTTTGAGGGTGCTGCCTGTTCCATACTCCCCCTACTCCTCATCTAGCCTTTTAGGGGTACAAACAATAGTAATTGGGGCCCAGTGTGGTTGTGTACGTGTGATATACATACACTTTTTTTGGATCATATTTTCTATTCCGCTATTTAATTTAACTGGGCCTCCATGCGAGACCTGTGTGCCTTGTTGCGCTGTTTTGAGTACTCCACCAACATGGCCAGTGGCAATGACGCCGTTCTCAGCTTAACTATCCCACTTCTATGCCTCCTTGAAAAAACAATTCGGGCGATGATGGAAGAGGATGTGGCACAGGATGAGGAGGAGGAGGAGGATGAAGAGGTAACATTTCCAAGGCTTTCAGGGCAGTCATTCGCAAGGGGCTCCGAGGGTGGGTTCCTGCACACGCAAACGCCAGGGACGCAATTGTCCAGCAGGGGCACAGTTCTGGAGGATGAGGAGGATGAGGAGGAGGAGGAGCTGGAGGAGGAGATGGAACCATGTTCACAGCAGGGTGGCACCCAGGCCAGCTCATGGCCATCACTGGTGCGTGGCTGGGGGGATACAGAGGACACGGACGATACACCTCCCACAGAGGACAGCCTTTCGTTGCCTCTGGGCAGCCTGGCACACATGAGCGATTACATGCTGCAGTGTCTCCACAACGACCGCCGAGTTGCCCACATTCTAACTTGTGCTGATTACTGGGTGGCCACGCTGCTGGATCCCCGTTACAAGGACAACGTACCGTCCTTAATTCACTCACTGGAGCGCGATCGCAAGATGCGCGAGTACAAGCGCACGCTGGTAGACGCCATGCTGCTGGCATTCCCATCTGACAGCGGGGCCACAGTGGAAGCACAAGGCAGAGGAGGAGGAGGAGGAGGTCGCCAACGCAACCAGGGCACCGCCAGCACCTCAGAAGGCAGGGTTAGCATGGCCGAAATGTGGAAAAGCTTTGTCAGCACGCCACAACAAACAGCAGCACCAGCAGCTCAGATGGAACGTCTTAGCAGGAGGCAGCATTTTACCAACATGGTGGAGCAGTATGTGTGCACACGCCTACATGTAGTGAATGACGGGTCTGCCCCCTTCAACTTCTGGGTCTCCAAATTGGGCACATGGCCTGAGCTTGCCCTTTACGCCTTGGAGGTGCTGGCGTGCCCTGCAGCCAGTGTATTATCTGAACGGGTATTTAGCACGGCTGGGGGCGTTATAACAGACAAGCGCAGCCGCCTGTCCAGAGACAATGTGGACAAGCTCACGTTCATTAAAATGAACCAGGCATGGATCCCACGGGACTTTTCCGTACCTTATGCAGAATAGCAATGGATACCGACCTTACCCACCCATTGTTCCATTTTTGCTCTTTCTCACTCTTTTGGGGTGTACCCTCATTTAAAATTTTTGAAAAGAAGCAGTGTTGGCTACCTCGTCCTCCTCCTCAGGGCCAGATTAATGTAGGGGCTATTGGAGCTGCAGCTCCAGGCCCCTACCTTTTATATAGGCCCCGGGTTGGCCATATTCACTGTTACCGCTCTTCTGTCACTTGTAAACACAGAAGTCTGGCTTCTATGCTCGCTTCCCCAGGCAGCACCCTCAGAACCTCCCCACACAGCGTGAAGGCCGGACAAGGAGGGACAGTTGGCGATGCATGGATGTGTTTATGGGCTTCAGAGACAGCATCCCATGTTGAATTAGGCATGCATGGCTGCACCCTTCCTCCTCTGGGTGCATGGCAAGGCACGGCCCTTAAGGCCCTTCAAAATCCTCAGCACCAAGCCCATGATGCTGTTAATCCGGCCCTGGTCCTCCTCCACCGCCGCTTCCACCTACACCGCCCATAGGTGTGCGCAGCCTATTGCATTAAGGTGTGCACCCCAAAGTTGAAATACACATGCATGTGTTTGCCAGCAGGGAGAGTAATGTATCGGGGCCATGTACCTGTAGGCAAGGAGAAATAGAGCAGAGCAGGTCCCAGGGAGATCTTTCCCATCTCCTCACTGGCAATGCTATGTGCCCTAGGTGATTAGGGTGTTCCCAGGCACACCCAGCACACCCTGTGCGCACGCCTATGTCACCGCCACATCCACCACCACCTCAACCTCCCTCCTACTCCATATGGGCCTCGTCCTTCAGAGATGAAGAAGAACATTGTTTTATTTTTCTGTTTTTTTTTGTTGTTTTAAGTTATTTCCCTATCCACATTTGTTTGCAGAGCACTTGCCATGCTCTTAATTACGTTTTGCTGCCATTTGCAGCACTCTAGCCCTTTCCTTTGGTGTTTTAGAGCCATTTTAGTGCCTTAAAGTTCGGGTCCCCATTGACTTCAATGGGGTTCGGTGTCCGGGAAAAGTTCGGTAAAAGTCCGGGACACGGACCCGGACTTTTTTTTAAAGTTCGGCCGAACCCGTCGAACACGGACATCTAGGTGTCCGCTCAACCCTATTCTTAGGTTACATCATTTCCGCTGAGGGGTTCTCCATGGATCCTGAGAAGGTTTTGGCTGTCTTACAGTGGCCCCAGCCCAAAGGTCTTCGCTCCCTGCAGCGCTTTTTGGGCTTCGCCAATTATTATCGGAAGTTCATCAGGGACTTTTCCATGCTAGCCAAGCCTCTCACGGATCTGACCAGGAAGGGCAGTAATTCCCAGGTCTGGCCGCTCTAGGCCATCCGAGCTTTTGAGGCTCTAAAGTCCGCCTTTGTGTCGGCTCCGATTCTGTCGCATCCCAACCCTGGGTTGCCCTTTGTCCTCGAGGTGGACGCGTCTGAGACGGGAGTAGGCGCCCTTCTGTCTCAGCGTAGAACACCAGAGGGTCCTCTGCTTCCTTGTGGGTTTTACTCCCGGAAACTGTCTTCCGCGGAATGCAACTATCAGATTGGTGACAGGGAGTTATTGGCCATCGTGCAGGCCCTTAAAGAATGGAGGCACTTGCTTGAGGGTTCGGTGGTTCCAGTCCTCATCCTGACGGACCACAAGAATCTGACCTACCTTTCTGAGGCCAAGAGATTGACACCACGTCAGGCCAGATGGGCTCTGTTCTTGTCACGTTTTAATTACGTGGTCTCCTACCTACCCGGTTCCAAGAACATCAGGGCGGATGCCTTATCACGGCAGTACTCCGACCTGTCCAGGGAGGAGTCAATTCTGACTTCGGTCATACCTCCGAATCAGATCCTGGCCGCCATTCGCACCAGCCTGACCTCTCCCCTGGGTGAGCAGATTTTGGCGGCTCAATCTGGTGCTCCCTCTGGGAGACCCAACAGCAGATGTTTTGTGCCTGAGGAGTTGCGCACTCGGTTGCTGCGAACCTACCATAACTCCAAGACCGCGGGGCATCCTGGAAAGAATCAGCTGTCCTGGGCTGTTTCACGTCTGTTCTGGTGGCCTTCCCTACGTTCCGACATCGCCGCATATGTAGCGGCATGCTCCGTTTGTGCCCAGAGTAAGTCCCCTCGGCACCTTCCGTTGGGCCTTCTGCAACCCATAGCCACCGGGGAGCGCCCATGGTCACACCTGGGGATGGATTTCATTGTGGACCTCCCTGCATCCCGAGGCCATACGGTCATTCTCTTGATTGTGGATCGGTTTTCCAAAATGTGCCACTGTGTTCCTCTTAAGAAGTTACCCTCTGCACAGGAGTTGGCCACGATTTTTGCCAGGGAGGTCTTCCGGTTGCACGGTTTGCCCAAGGAGATTGTGTCGGATCAGGGGAGTCAGTTTGTGTCCAGGTTCTGGCGCGCCTTTTGCTCCCAGTTGGGGATTCATCTCTCCTTCTCCTCGGCCTACCACCCTCAGTCTAATGGGGCCGCAGAACGATCCAATCAGGCCTTGGAGCAATTCCTTCGTTGCTATGTCTCCGATCACCAAGACAATTGGGTTGACCTCCTGCCTTGGGCTGAGTTTGCCAGGAACACGGCGGTGAACTCTTCCTCTGGGACGTCTCCCTTCATGGCCAATTTTGGGTTCCAACCTGCCGTGTTACCGGAGGTATTCTCTCCCCAGGATATTCCGGCTGTGGAGGATCACCTTTCCGTCCTACGTGCTTCTTGGGTTCAGATCCAGAAGTCCCTTGAGGTCTCTGCGCAGCGCCAGAGACTCCAGGCTGATCGCAGACGAGCGCCTGCTCCTTCCTACCAGGCCGGAGACCGTGTATGGTTGTCCACCCGCAACCTCAACCTTCGAGTGCCCACTCCCAAGCTGGCGCCTCGCTTTGTTGGTCCCTTCCGAGTGCTTCGCAGGGTAAACCCGGTAGCCTATGCCCTTGCGCTTCCTCCTGGCATGCGGATCTCCAACGTGTTTCATGTCTCCCTGTTGAAGCCACTGGTGTGTAATCGTTTCACTTCCTCGGTTCCTCGGCCTCGTCCGGTCCAAGTGGGCAATCGTGAGGAGTATGAGGTAAGCAATATCCTGGACTCACGCCTGGTCCGCGGTCGGGTGCAGTTTTTGGTTCATTGGCGTGGTTATGGTCCAGAGGAGCGTTCCTGGGTTCCCTCCGCAGATGTCCATGCTCCTGCCTTGCTCCGAGCCTTCCACGCACGCTTCCCTCAGAAACCGTTCTTTACTCCGCGGAGGAGGGGCCCTTGAGGGGGAGTTACTGTCATGGTCTTACCTTCTTGCTGTTCTCCTTCGTTTGACATGTGCTGGCGGCCATCTTGGTTTCTGGGTTTCTTGTAGCCTCCCACCCTGCGGCTCCTCCTTCCCACTGGGAGGAGCTGGATGCCTAGCTCATATATATAGGAGGTCTGTGGCTTCAGTTCCTTGCTTGGTCCTCCTGTGTTCACATGCTTCTAAGACTGCTGCTGCTTCTGGTTCCTGATCCTGGCTTCGTCTGACTACTCTGCTGGTTCCTGATCCTGGCTTCGTCTGACTACCCTGCTGGTTCCTGATCCTGGCTTCGTCTGACTACCCTGCTGGTTCCTGATCCCGGCTTCGTCTGACTACCCTCCTGGTTCCTGACCTCTGGCTTCGCAAGGACTCTGCTTCGGTTTCGCCATCTGTTTGGACTTTTGCTTTACAGCTTGATTTTCAATAAAGCCTTCTTATTTTCACTTATCTGTTGTTGTACGTTTGGTTCATGGTTCCGTGACAATTAAGGGAGACCGAAGGTCGTTTCCAGGACTTAGTCAAGGTGAGCTTCGCTCCCAGGAGCATGAAAAACAATAGGGCAGACAAGCTCTTAGGGTACGTCCTTGGGAAGTCATGGAGGAAGGTGACATGTGGTGTTTGGGGGACCTGGAGGTTCGTGACTTGTCGGAGCAGATGGAAAAATGTATTCCAAAAGGAACGGATTCTAGGGCATGACCACCAAATGTGAATGAAGGATCCCTGGTGTTCACAACCCCTGAAACACAAAGGTTATGTGCTAGGGAACACAAGCGCCCAACGGGTCGGTACCAAATACCACCAAGTCAAAATTTTAACGTTTGCCTCAATGAGAGTCGTGTTAATGACGCCTTTAAAGCATCTATGAAACATACGGTGCCATTCGTCTAGCGAGTAAGCTGTCTGTAAATCACTTTCCCATTTGAGGGCATGAGAGGGCTTATCTAAGGGATCCATCAGGGCTGCGTATATGGTTGATATGCCCCCTCCTCAACTCCTATTATTCAGAACACCACCGCTCGTAAGAGGCCAATCTTGGAGGTACCTGTTTGTCCGACCACATTGCATGCAGAAAATGGGAAATTTGATAAAAACTGAACTTTTCCGACGCCGACATCTTAAGTTTATTAATGCAATGGGAGAGGGAGAGTGGGCCGGAGAGCGATAGGAAATGTTCTATGCGGTACAGACCTTTGTTTGTACACCAGTGAAAAGCCTTTACGTCATGCCCGGGCAAGAATTGGGGATGATGGAATAAATGAGTTAACGGCCTCATGGGTGAGACCAGACTAGGGTGTCGATAGAGCTGTCTACATAGGCTGATAGAGTGCGACAGGGTGGGTGCTAAGATCGCAGGTTGAAGCCCAGATGGGCACCAGGCGACATAGTCCAGTGTGTAATTTGAGATAGCCTGCCTCTCAATATGAATCCAGTCAGGTTTAGGACCGCGAGTATAGATCACAGAGAACTGGGCAAGCTGAGCTGCCTAATAATATTTCCACAGATTGGGCAAGGCCAATCTGCCTTGTGTCCTTTGTCGGAATAGTACTGAGCGTGAGCATCGGTAACCCTTCTTGCCCCAAACGAATTTCACTATGCTGGATTGTAAGGCGTTCAGATGACTTTTACGAAGGGGGATGGGAAGGGAACGGAAGAAGTACAGCAACCTCGGTAACAGGGTCATTTTGACAGAGTTTATCCTACCCAGCCAGGAGAGATTGTGATAATCCCAGCATGACATGTCAGCCTTTAACTTTCTGTACAAGGGAGGGTAATTAGTCTGGTATAAAGTGGCTATGGACTGAGTAAGGTGTACCGCCAAGTAAGGGCCTCAAGAGCAGGTGTGGGAACCGTGATGTTGAGAGCCATGGATTTGGAGAAATTTTGCTCCCGACCAACGGAGTTGTTTCTCTGCCTCAGTCGTCAATGCGAGATTCAATTTAAGCCTGGATTCCTCCAGACGAGCTTTTGAATTAGGGGTAGGGTTCCGTTTGTGGTCCTTACTAAGCGCGAGAAAGTCTGATTCCAGTTTAAATAGATCCGCCCGCCTCTGGCGCTTGAGGTTGGCGGAAATTTGAATCAGCTTCCCCCGGATAACCGCTTTGTGAGCAGCCCAGATAGTCTCGGGGGAGACTTCTGGAGTGACATTGGAAGAGAAGTACTCCTCAAGTGCTTTAGATATAATTGTGCAGTGGATTGGATTGCTTAAGAGCGCCTCATTAAGACGCCACCGAAACGTACCCTCAGATGCGTGAGCGCGGTTCAGCAGTAAGACAACTATGGCATGGTCAGAGATAGGTGAGTCTTTAATGAAGGATTTAAGCGTATATGGGACCGCCCATGCAGAAATAAAAATATGATCTATCCTTGATAAGAGGTTGTGTGGGGCCGAGAAATGAGTGTAGTCTTTGGCATGGGGATTATGTTCCCTCCAAATGTCCACCAACCCTTCCGAGAAGAGCAGACGAGCTATCCTGGTACTCTGCCTGGGAGGACGGCAAAGAGAGGGGTTACCCGGGCGGGATTTATCCAGACTTTGGTCTAAGGCTACATTAGAGTCCCCCCCCCCATGATTAATGTGCCTTCCGCCTGGGGAATGATGTGGGTGGCTAAGTGGCGAAAAAACAGATCTTGAAGTTTATTCGGGGCGTAATAAGATAGGAGAGAGTATTTTAAACCCCCTAGTAAGCCTATGAGTAATAAGTATCTCCCCTCCTGATCCTCAATTTTCCGGGTAAGTTCAAAGTGAACATGGCGCCCAAAAAATATCGCAACTCCCCTTGTTTTATCGGTAGCATTGGCCAAATAAAATTGAGGGTATTTGTGGTGAACAAACAAAGGTCTGTAAGATGCCGGGAAGTGAGTCTCTTGAGTGAATGCAATGTCAATGTGGTGAGAGTGGTACAGATTAAAAAGCTTACGTCTCTTCGACGGGGAATTAATCCCTTGGACATTGTGAGAAGCAATCTTCCAAGGACGGGAGACGGTATTCGGTGTTGTCATCGGTTCAGCAGTACATGAGGAGCTGAGGGTGGAGCAAAGCAACAAGTCCAGAGCCTTTTAAGGTGGGCAGCGAAGCTCAAACATGGTGACGGTCCTGGAAGACGTAATCCCTGTAGGAAAAAATTAGAGAGACACCCGGTGACCAGAAGGGGGGGGGGGAAGGAAAAGGGAGAGAAAAGAGGATACAAAATGAAAAGAAGAACACATACTGCATCATTAGCCAACATTCATTGCAAGAAATAATCCTCACCCAATTCAGGAGAGGTAGGCCAGATCCCAACAACCCCTGAATCCTATAGATGTCTTCGAGGAGCAAAGGCATCAGCTCCACTCTACTGGGGGAAAAAGTCCCAGGAAGAGCCGGAGCGAGGCACAGCAGGAATGCCGCTGTGACCAGACACCCCAATTAAAAGGAAAAAGCAAAAGACAAAATTACATGTTTCAAAAAATTCCAAAAAGCCAAAGTTTACCACCTGAAAGGTCCAATAGTAATAACTGACAACGGGGGTGTAACCCCCAACAATATAGCCAAATCAGCATAATATATAAGAAAAAACTGTATTAGAAGATGTCCAACACCTTTGAGCCACAAAAAATATGTAAGGGGGGTCAATGTAGAAATGTAACCGTGGGGCTGAGCCCCTCACAGGCAAGAAAACAGGAACGAGTCCTGCAAGGAAAAAGTGGAGAGACAACCCGGATGTGGAGAATGTCTAGGGTGGTTTAGCGTCTTTGGCCCTCTTGAACTGCTGCTTCTGCCAAGCTGGAACCAGGGGGCTCTGAGGAGAAGGGTGTTTGGAAGAGCCAGAGCTTCTGTGAGGAGCGGAGGAGGTGGGGTCTTGAGTGATGAGACCAAGCTTTAGGAGGAGCTGTTCGCCATCCGGGAGAGCCGAGAAGCTATAGGTGCATTGTTGGTGTAGAAAAGTGAGGCGGAAAGGACCACCAATATTTTATCCCCTTTTGTTGCAAGACTTGAAGGAGTGGTTTGAGGGATCGCCTTTTCTGAATAGTAGTAGGCGATAAATCTGCAAAAATTTGAATGGGGTGTCCTTGGATAGATAGATGGTCGGAGCGTCGTGCGATCCTCATGACCGCCTCTTTTACTTAATAAAAGTGCAGCTTAACGATAATGTCCCTTGGGGAACCGTCATGGAGGGGGGCTCTGAGAGCCCTATGAGCTCTATCGAGTTCCAGGCGGTGAGGCGGTATGTCAGGAATCAGGTCCCGGATGAAAGCGGTAACTGCATCTTCAATATCTTTAACACTTTCAGGTAATTCCCTGATCCTAAAATTGTACCTTCTGGAGTGATTCTCAAGCTCATCAATTTTGGATAAGGCAGTGTCCAGTTGATCATGTAAATCCTGCATCCTGGCTGAGTTTTTGTTAACTTTAAGGACAGTCTGATCCGATTTAAGTTCAATAGCCTCCAGTCTGGATCCCAGGTTCTGGAGATCATTGTGGATGGCAGAAGTTATTTGGGAAGCAGTCTGCGCCAGGCCCTGTGTGAGCATCTGGGAAAAGGTAGCCATAAGATATGAAAAATCCTGCTGGTGAGGATGAGGGAGAGGCAGGGGGCCTTGTGATAGGGACTGGACAGCAGGATAGGCCGCAGCCGGGGACTGAGTTAGTTCCCCAAGGGTCCTCTCCAGGAGTGAGACTGTGGAGGCAAGGGACAGGATCAGGGGCAGATCCAGGGGGGTAGTCGGGCAGTCATCCACTGACCTGTGTGGCGTGGTGGGTGTTGGAGCATCCGCAATGTCCTCATCAACCTCCGGTCCCGCGCTGTGAGGAGAAGCGGCTGCCATCTTAGGGCTGCCAGGGTGGGAGGCCTCCGAAGTGAACTGCGGTGAGAGGTCCCTACGGACCTGGGAGCCAGACATCGGGGATCCCGTGAGGTGCCGCGGGTGTCCGGAGGAGGCAGGTGTGTGCCGGTGAGCGCTGCGGGGCTGTCTACAGGAACACAGCGGGGCGCCAGAGATCCGCCGCGCATGCGCATGCGCCCCATTGTGTGCGCATTTTAAGCTATATATAGCTATAATTTTCTAGGTTTTTAAAAACACCCTTTTTGGGCTAAAATCCACAATTTTATAGCCCTTGCTTGCTGCATCTGTACGTGTAGAATTCAAGCTGCTGTCCTACTGTGTTAGTCAAAAAACACCCCTTTTGGGCTAAAATCCACAATTTTATAGCCCTTGATTGCTACATCTGTACGTGTAGAATTCAAGCTGCTGTCCTACTGTGTTAGTCAAAAAACACCCTTTTTGGGCTAAAATCCTCAATTTTATAGCCCTTGCTTGCTACATCTGTACGTGTAGAATTCAAGCTGCTGTCCTACTGTGTTAGTCAAAAAACAGAGTTTTACAGCCCTTGCTTGCTGCATGTGTGATAAAAACAAGCTTGAAATACTGCAATAGTTTTCAGGGTTTTAAAAAAACACCCATTTTTGGCATCACCTGTCTTCTTGGGCCTCTGTGTCGCATTATTTAGTGCGTATTTTAAGCTATATATAGCTATATTTTTCTGGGTTATCAAAAACACCTTTTTTGGGCTAAAATCCATGATTTTATGGCCTTTGCTTGCTGCATCTGTACGTGTAGAATTCAAGCTGCTGTCCTACTGTGTTAGTCAAAAAACACCCTTTTTTGGGCAAAATACACAACATGCTGTTGTTCTATTCTGCTATTCAAAAAACACCCATTTAGGGCAAGATCCTAAATTTGAGAAATATGAGGAGAACGTCAAATAAGGGACTTTGCCCTTTCTGTGGTGCTGCTGGTGGAGCTCCTGTTGCAAGGAGAGGACATGGTTGATCTGTGCCAGCTACACGCACAAGTGAAACACGTTTCTCAGTTGGGAGTAGGTGACAGAACCTGCAGCAGTATTTGGTTGGGCCTAATGCAGCTCTACGAATGTTGAGGCCAGAACAAGTACAGGCGATAGTAGATTGGGTTGCTGACAGTGCCTCCAGTGCCGTCACATTGTCTCCCACCCAATCTACTGCTGAAAGATCAGAGTTGGCACCTGCAGCCGATGTCCATCAGTCTTTCACCTCAACCCCTTGCAAATCAGCCAAGCAGTCTGAGGCCCAAGTCATGCAGCAGTCTCTTCTGCTTTTAGTTCAATCTTATTTTATTGAAAGAGAAGGGTTTTACAGAGTAAGGGGAGAAGCATGGGGGTATGAAACATACAGAAAAATAAATTGTTCAGGAATGACATATAGTAAACTGTGAGTAAGTGCATACAGCAATCAATATCAATAAGTGCAAATAAGGAACATAAACTGCCAGGTCTATTGGATTCCGGCAGCAGCACAATGACAAGAAAAACAGCAACTTGGGGTAGCAGGTGTTAACATAAACAAAAGAAAAGACAAGGAGAGGCCAACACAGGTAGAAACACTATCATAGCTGGCGTCACATGGGAAGATTGTGGGAAGCGTGGAAGGCATTGATAAATATCCCGGCTTCCCATTGAGAAGCGCCTAAAAACAACAAATAAGCAAAAAAGGATTGCCTTATGGTGTCAATGGTATAGCCAGAGAGGGGAATAAAGGGAAGAGGATGGGATAAAGCAAGAGAATGTTAAGAGGTATGCCAAGGGGGCAAAGAAGGTGGAGAAAATCAGGAGGGGCCGCCCACGTCCCACTACTGCCCCCCAGCACCAGGCAGCACAGACGTCTCGAGCCAGGATGAAAGGCATCCGAACACTGAAACATGTCCCAGGACCTCCAAGCAGCAGAGAAGTGTTCCTCCCTGCCCTCCTCCTGCGCCAACAGGTTTTCCATGTCCCTAAGCCGGTCTAGTTCCAGAGCCCACTCAAGTTTAGAGGGTACGTGCTTGGTCCTCCAGTGTCTGGGTATCACCGTGCGAACAGCCGCCAAAAAAAACCTCAGAACGTCTCTCTTGATCGACCAGAAGGAGCCGGGTAACAAAGACAACAGGGCCAGTTCTGGTTTCGCAGGAACATTGGTTGCCTGGAGCCTGCAATACAGAGCTATAATTCCAGTCCACAATTCATGGATCTGGGGACATTCCCACCAGATATGAATAAGTGTGCCCCTAGAGGACGTGCACCGCCAACATTGGTCCGACTGGAGTGGATCAATGTAGGCAATCGAGGAAGGGCACCTGTACCATCTGCTCAAGAGTTTGAACCCCTTCTCTTGAACTTGTGTAGCAGGAGACAGCGAGTGGGTCAGCGCAAAACATTTGTGCCAGTCGGTAGATGAGAGGGCTCGTCCCAGGTCCCTGTCCCAGACAGCAGTATATGTCGGCAGGTCAGGGTGAAGGGCACGCAATAGCAAGGAATATAAGAGAGACACCGTGTGCATGGGGGGAACATCCTGAAGCAGGATAGAGTCCAACTCCGAAGGATCTCCCCTAACATCAGCCAACGAGGGCAGGGTGTGTATATAGGAGAGGGCCTGGCGGTGCTGCAGCCAGTTCACAAGATCACCACCGGAAGTGGCGGATGCAGGAGACATCAACAGGGACGGGTCAGCTCGGAGAATTTGGGATACCCGTCGATGGTCCGTCGCGTTCCAGGAGCCAAATCTGGAACACGAGGCCGCCGGAGGGAACGCTGGGGATCCAAAGAAGGGCGTCATGGGGCCCTGAGGACATGACAGACGTCCCGATTTATTCAG
The DNA here is from genome assembly GCF_965119305.1 of Pelophylax lessonae. Classification (NCBI taxonomy): domain Eukaryota; kingdom Metazoa; phylum Chordata; class Amphibia; order Anura; family Ranidae; genus Pelophylax; species Pelophylax lessonae. The sequence continues at coordinate 96,291,124 of NC_138768.1, forward strand.
GCAATCCCAGACCCGCAAGGTCTGACGCGTTAAAGCGCCGAAAGAAGAAGTGTGGCCACGAAGATGTACCGGGGTCCAGGGGATTGCCCTGTGATCGAAGGGGGCAAGAAGATGTTCAATTTGCACCCACAGTTCAGTGGGGGCATTGTGAAACCAATCCACTAAGCACGTCAAGGTCACCGCTCGGTGGTAGAGAGCGAAATCTGGAATACCAGTGCCCCCTCTAGACTTTGGAAGGGTGAGAGTCGCATATTTTAAGCGGGGTCGGCTATGAAGCCATACAAATCTCGAGAGTGCTCTGCGTAGCTTGTCAAAGAAGGAGGCAGGTATGTGGATAGGAAGCGCTTGAAAGAGGTATAAAAAACGAGGTAGAACGTCCATCTTCAGAACATTGATCCTCCCAAACCAGGACAAGCGTTTCGTGGAGTAGGTAGACAGGTCAGATAGGGTTTTAGTGAAGAGAGGGGCAAAATTGTCAGTGAAGAGTCGTGTCGGGTCAGAAGGCAGCTGGACGCCCAAGTAGCGAACGGTGGAGGATCCCGTCTTAAAGGGATAAGCATCCGAGATACGCTGAAGAGTTGATTTAGGCAGGGAGATATTTAGTATCTCCGATTTAGAGTGATTAACTTTAAAGTTGCTCATAAGGCCAAATTTGCAGAACTCGGTCAGGATCGCAGGGAGGGACCTTTGAGGAGAAGTGATGTAGAGCAGTAGGTCATCGGCAAATAGTGCCAGCTTAGAATGTATCGGGCCAATGGTCAGTCTGCAAACATTGGGGTTGTTGCGAAGTGCCACGGCCAAATGTTCCATAACCAAGACGTAGAGGAGCGGAGACAGGGGGCAACCTTGGCGCGTGCCATTGTGTATGCTGAAAGCAGGAGACAGGGAGCCGTTAATTCGGAGCCTAGCGGAAGGCGACTTATAGAGGGCCATAATTCTAGCTAGCATCAACGGGCCTATAACGATTTGCTCCAGGGTAAGACGTAAAAAATGCCAGTCCACGCTATCAAAGGCCTTCTCCGCATCCACCGTCAGCAGGCATAAGGGTATAGCTTGGGAGCGGGCATAGTCAGTAAGCAAGAGGGTCTTCAGGGTGTTGTCCCTAGCTTCTCGGCCCTGGACAAAGCCCACTTGGTCCATATGGATAAGGTCCGGCAATAAAGGCTTCAGTCGGGTCGCTAGGATCTTAGCATAGAGTTTAAGGTCAATTCCAATCAAAGAGATAGGCCTGTAATTGGCACACGAGGCGGGGTCTTTCCCCAGTTTTGGAATTAGAGATATGTGGGCCTCTAACGTCTGAGGGGGAAATGCAGAGCCATCGGGAATCGAGTTAAATACCCGGGCTAGAAAAGGGGCCAGAAGAGGGCCAAACACCTTATAAAACTTGGCAGTAAAGCCATCGGGGCCAGGACTTTTACCCGCAGGGGAAGATGCAATCGCCGCCATAACCTCGTCAGCCGAAATCGGTACTTCCAGGTCCGATACGGCCTCATCAGGCAGGCATGGGAGGGCGGTCGTCGACACATACGAGGTCTTGTCGTCGAGGGAGGCCCCTGGGGCACCCTGGGGCAGGGACGCAGAAATATGGTAAAGCGACTGATAGTAAGTCGCGAAGGATTGACCAATTTGCATTGGGGTCGTCACCAGGGACCCTGTAGGGTCACGAATCTGGGTGATAAACGTAGAGGCAGCGCGCGGGTGGAGAGCGCCAGCCAATGGACGTCCACATTTATCCTGGGACTTGTATCTGTGTAGAGCCAGTTTCTGGTCAAATGTGTGGGCGGAGGCCACATATAGGTCTCTAAGTTGGGAGCGGGCCGTAGAGAGGTCTGCCAGAATGGCATCGGAAGGGGTCTGGCTGTGCTTCGTTTCTAGTTCGCGCAGCTTTAGAGTCGCGGCTGCAATGGAGGCTGATCTTTCTTTTTTAAGACGGGTACCCATCTGAATAAAGGTACTCCGTAGCACTGCCTTGAGCGCTTCCCACTGATAAGGGAGGGGCGTAGGGTCGTCCGCGTGGTCCGAAAAGAAATTGTTAATGACAGTGGAGATCGTGTCCACACAGCCCGGGGTCGCCAGTATAGAGTCATTAAGCCTCCAGGTCCACTCTCTTAGCGGAGTATCCGGAGGGGAAAGCGTGACAAAAATCGGGGAATGGTCGGACCAGACCAACGTCCCAACGTCATCCTCGGGGGACCAATCAAGACAAGCATGATCCACGAAGAAATAGTCTATCCTGCTGTATGACTGATGGGCCGACGAAAAATGAGTGTAGGTCCGAGAGGTCGGGTGGAGTATTCTCCACACATCAACAAGGTGCATGTCGTGAAGGGTACGCTTCAGGGCGCGTAACTTCGTATAGGAGAGGGATGAGCGAGAGGAGGAGGTATCTAGCAGCAGGTCCAAAGGGAGGTTGAAGTCGCCACCCAGGATGACCCTCCCCTCCCCGAATCCCACAAGTAGCTCAAGGTACCGCAAGGCCCAGGCGACCTGATTAGTATTAGTCAAGTAGAAGTTGGCTGCCGTGTATGTCGTCCCCCAGAGTGCAAACTTAACTAGCACGTACCTCCCCTGTGGGTCTGCAACATGGTCAATCATGATGACAGGCAGGGACTTATGAAAAGCCACAGACACCCCTTTGGACTAGGATGGTAGAGGATAGTAGGTCCCCAGGGGTATGAAAGCTGAGCCCGGAAAAAAGGGTCGGGGCGCAGAAAGAAAAGGGAGTGGAATAAGGAAACCCGGAATATAGAAAAAAATAAAAAAAATAAAGAAGAAAAAGGAGGGGAAGGCTAAGTGGTACACTGAGGAGTAGACAGGGGGGACTCCAGGAAAGGAGCCAAGGAAACTATGGTGCCTGAATACAGGACACCGCGCGTTACATACGATACGGGCACAGAACCGTGCTCAACCTATGGGGGGGTGGAAATGTGAAGAGAGAGTTAGAAGCACATGAGCGGGTCCGGCAACACAGCAGACCTAAAAGAAGCAGTTATGAGTACACCGAAGAAAAAATTACAACATTAGAGCTCAATACAGGAATAATGGGAAAGACGCAAAATTGCGGCTATTGGGGGAGAAAGTAACAACATCATGACATATGGTAGATCAACAACGAAAGAGCAATCGAAATACTAAGTGGTAAGACAAGATCCAACAGAATCATGCAGCGTCAGGTGCCCCCCCCCCCAAACCCCAGCTGGTCAGGACAACAGCAAGGGGCAGGAGTAAGGTAATTTTAAAACAGTAAGTGCAAGAAGCAATGGGGCGATGAGCAGTAAATATGGAGAAAAAATACATATAAAAATTGTCACCAACTAGAAGAAGCATTATCATTGTATATCAAGTAATACCAACAACATAGAACATAAAAACAACTAAGAACTGGTGGACCAGAGATCTTCAGTGGTAACGGTCACTCCGCGACCCCCTCAAACCCCAGCCAGATATAGCAATAGCAAAGGGCAGAAGTAAGGTCAGTCCAAGACGGATAAGGCTGGTAGCTGTGGAGAGAAGCATGTTAGAGTGGGAGAGGGGAAACAGGGGGTCATCAAATAGGGTCTGGTCACATCAGAACAGTCAGTGTAGAGTGCGGTATATGCGGTCATCAAGCTTCCGGGGACTGAGGGCGACTAGCCCCACTCCTGGGTATGGCAGAGCGTGAGCGGGAGCGCCATCTTCTCTGAGAAGGCGGGCCAGATGTCTGTGGTCGCGTCCATTCATCAGGAGGATCCAGCCAATTCGGAATGTCCACCGGAGTGTGACCCAGGAAGGAGAAAAAGTTGGTTAGTTGATCAGGATCCGCCAGCACAAACTTCCGGGAGTTGAAAGTTACTTTAATGCTGAAGGGGTGCCCCCATGTATAAGTGGCCCCAATTTGGCGTAGCAAGTCCAGTAAGGGACGGACCACTCTCCGCATGTGTAGGGTGGTGCGGGATAGGTCGGGGTAGAGGTGGATGGAGGAGCCATCAAAGTCCAGAGGTCCCTGTTGCCAAGCCTTCCTCATAATTTCTTCCTTCAGGGTACAGTAGTGAACCCTACATAACACATCACTGGGACGATCGTCACCCCTACCTCCTGGGCCCCCCACTCTGTGCACCCTGTCTAGTTCGATGGTTGTGGTAGGAGCTCTACCGAGAACCTGATTGAGAATGGCAGTCACAGTGTGTTTAAGGTCCGTACCAGAGGTGGCCTCAGGGAGACCCTGAATCCTAATGTTGTTCCTGCGACTCCTGTTTTCGCCGTCATCAATGCGGAGATGTTGCTGACGCAGGCGGCGGAGGTGGTCACGGGAAGCAGCCTCCAGGGCGGAAATGCGGGACTCATGGGCTTCTTGAGTAGAGGAGACGGAGGCAACAGTGGAGTCAGTAGTGGAAATCTGCTGACGGATCGCATTTAATTCAGCATGCAGGGAGAGTTCCATTTTAGAGGCCCAGGAGTCGAAGTCTAACCTGAAGGCCGAGAGAAGGGAGGCCGCCTCTGACCTGCGGGCTCCCCCACAATCCCGGACGTCAGGATCCCCATTCAGTGAAGAAGAGCTGGGCAGGGGAGGTGAGGAAGAGGACGTTGCTGGAGAAGGAGGTCGATCCGCGCATCCCGCATCCACACCAAGGGAAGTGGGCTGAGACGGTGGAGGGGGGGGGGTTTAGCCTTACCCACCGCGCGACCTGTCGCCATCTTGTCAGGTCTTGGGGAGCGGGGTTCCGTTGGCGCAGTGCGCAGCAGGTAACGTTGCATAGTGCTCTGTTGAAGGTCTGAAGGGTCGGCGGGGTGGGAATTGCCCGCCGACATGTATATGGTAGGTGTAGCTAGACTAATACGTAACTGCTGGAACCGGATGATCTCGTGGCTCAGCACCGCATGACCAGTGTCTTCAAATCAGTTGCAATGAAATCCACACGGGAGTGAAGACACGGGCAGGTAGTGCAAGTCTGTTAATGTAGGGAACAATTGAGCATAGCAATCCACAGCAAAAGAGGAGCAGAGAGACAGGTGAACTGGCACAGGGATTTGTGAGGCAAGCAGTGGAGGCCTGGTGCAATACTCTGCAGAGCAATGAGGATGTAGCTGGGAAACTTCAAAGCAGCAGACAGGCACTTGTCAGACTGAGGGAGACTCGGCAGGGGCTGTGAGCGATACTCTGCAGGGGCTGTGAAATAGCAGGCAGGTAAAGACGGTAATTGAAAGGGGTCAGTACACAGGCTTCAGGACCCCCTCCCTCCCCCCACAGCCTGCGGGATAACAATAGCCAGAGAGTCCTCGTCCAGGACACAGCCTCCCTCAGCAGTGGGAAGCTGGAGAAGCAGAGCGTGCCCCTGTCCAGCAGCTACACAATAGGGGGGAAGATGGGACCTCCAGTGATCTCTCTGTGGCAAGGGGGTATCCTAGGTCTCCTCAGGGCCGAAGGTGGGTGCAGGGTGGGCAGCAAGATGGCGGGCAGCGGCGGCCAGAAACGTCCTCCCGCGGGGTACAGCGGCTAATGTAGGGTTACTGGGGGAAAACTGCCATGGGGGTGAAGCAGAGTACCTCTTTTACCGTCCCCGGATCGAGCGCGGCACAATACGAGGATGGCTGGCTCCCCAGACCCTGTCAGCTCCCGGGGGAGAAGTCTATGTGCCGATCCGTGGGCCAGGTGAGCGGATGGCTGCGGATTAGGTTGTGGCTTGTACGGAACTCCCTCTTCATGCGGCCAGCTTGGCCTGCGTCCGGACACGCCCCCTCGTCTCTTCTGCTTTTGATGACTCTGTTAGCATGGTTTCCCAGGGCCATCCACCTAGCCCTGCCCCAGAAGTGGAAGAGATTCAGTGCACTGATGCCCAACCGCTTATGTTTGAAGATGAGTACATGGGAGGACCATCGCAGCACGTCTCGGATGATGACGAAACACAGGTGCCAACTGCTGCGGCTTTCAGAATTGTGCAGACCGACAAGGAGGGCAGGGGTGAAGACCGGGTGGAAGATGATGTGGAGGACGATGAGGTCCTCGACCCCACATGGAATCAACGTCATGCAGGTGACCTGTGCAGTTCGCAGTGGCGGCCTGTCTATAGGGGGCGCAGGGGTGCCGCCCCCTAAAAAAAAGAAGAAAACAAAAGATAAAAAAAAAATTAAATTTTTAGCCCACTAGGGGCACCGAACCTAGTGGTGGGTATGGGGGGGGGGGTTTCCACCCCAAATGCAGCGGGCAGAGGCGCCGATTGGCGGCCTTCTGGGGGTCATCGGGGCGCAGAGCAATGTGCCCGACACTCCCCACTTTTGTGATGTCCTGCCTGTGATTGGTCCAGACTCCAGCCTGGACCAATCACACAGGAGGACATCCTGGGACCTGTGACGTGACGCGTGGGGGCGGTGCGTGTGCCAGTCACTGCATCCCGGCTTCACATGATCACCGACACCTTCCCGCCATCACAGAGGAGAGCCGCTCAGCCGCGCATCGGAAGTCAGAAGAAGAGAGGATCACACACAGTTCATCTCCTCTCCAGTGAGTGACCACCGCCTGGTTCTCCTCCACTTCTTTGCACGCCAGCCACGCACGCAGAGTCCGCATCCGCAACTCCGCACTCTGCAGCCAGCCAGTCGCCAGACAGTGTTGTGTGACAGTCCCGCCACCGCCCCGGGCCTACTACTCAGAGCAGCAGCACGCCATGCAGGTCACCGTCCATGAGGTAAGTGTACAGTTCAAGACAACAAGATCACTACATTGAGGGGCATGTATACTGGTCACTACATTGAGGGGCATGTATACTGGTCACTACATTGAGGGGCATGTATGCTGGTCACTACATTGAGGGGCATGTATACTGGTCACTACATTGAGGGGCATGTATGCTGGTCACTACATTGAGGGGCATGAATGCTGGTCACTACATTGAGGGGCAGGTATACTGGTCACTACATTGAAAGGGGGCATGTATACTGGTCACTACATTGAAAGGGGCATGTATACTGGTCACTACATTGAAAGGGGCATGTATGCTGGTCACTACATTGAAAGGGGGCATGTATACTGGTCACTACATTGAAAGGGGCATGTATACTGGTCACTACATTGAAAGGGGCATGTACGCTGGTCACTGCATTGAAAGGGGGCATGTATACTGGTCACTGCATTGAAAGGGGGCATGTATACTGGTCCCTACATTAAAAGGGGGCATGTATACTGGTCACTGCATTGAAAGGGGGCATGTATACTGGTCACTACATTGAAAGGGGGCAAGTATACTGTTCACTACATTGAAAGGGGGCATGTATGCTGGTCACTACATTGAAAGGGGGCATGTATACTGGTCACTACATTGAAGGGGGCATGTACGCTGGTCACTGCATTGAAAGGGGCATGTACGCTGGTCACTGCATTGAAAGGGGGCATGTACACTGGTCACTACATTGAAAGGGGGCCTGTACTGTGGGGTTTGTGCTAGGGGGCCTGTACTGTGGGGTTTGTGCTAGGGGGTCTGTACTGTGGGATTAGTGCTAGGGGGCCTGTACTGTGGGGTTTGTGCTAGGGGGCCTGCACTGTTGGATTAGTGCTAGGGGGTCTGTACTGTGGAGTTTTTGCTAGGGGGCCTGTACTGTGGGGTTTGTGCTAGGGGGTCTGTACTATGGGATTAGTGCTAGGGGGTCTGTACTGTGGGGTTTGTGCTAGAGGGCCTGTACTGTGGGGTTTGTGCTAGGGGGCCTGTACTGTGGGGTTTGTGCTAGGGGGCCTGTACTGTGGGGATTGTGCTAGGGGGCCTGTACTGTTGGGTTTGTGCTAGGGGGTCTGTACTGTGGGGTTTGTGCCACTCTCAGTCAGTGTATCCCATAATAGGGTGTCTCTCACAGTATATCCCATAATGGGGCCCCTGCTCCCTATTATGGGATATACTAGTACTGATGGACCCCTTAATATGTGATATATTGAGAGAATTTGTTCACGCAAGCAAAATACAGGGGACAAAATGGGTGGAGTCTATAAAGGGTGTGGCTTCTGAGAAATGGGAGGGGTCAACATGGAAGGGCGGGGTCTTGCGCCCCACCATCTTAAAACTTCACCAGCCGCCACTGGTAGTTCGGAGGAAGAGGCAGTGGTCGCACAGAGCCACCAGCACAGCAGAAGAGGGAGCAGGGTGCAAAAGCAGAGCGGCCGTCCCTTAGACAGTACGCCTGCTACTGCCCAACGCAGCAAGGGATTGAGCACACCAAAGCCAGCTCCAATGAGTTGTCTAGCGTGGCAGTTCTTCAGACAATGTGCTGATGACAGGACACAAGTGGTTTGCACGCTGTGCAATCAGAGCCTGAAGCGAGCCATAAACCTTCTCAACCTGAGCACAACCTGCATGACCTGGCATCTAAGTGCAAAGCACTAGCTGCAGTGGAGTAGACACCTCAAAAACCAAGAAAGGTCTCTGGCTCCTCCTGCTTTCTCTTCTGCTGCAGTCTCGGCCTCTTCACCCACCTCTGTAGTGACAGTGGCACCCGACACCCCGCAAACAGAGGGTCAGTCAGCAACACCACCACCTGGATCACCAACCATCTCCACAATGTCCCAAGGAAGCGTTCAGCTCTCTATCTCCCAAACACTGGAGCGGAAGGGGAAGTACCCCCCTACCCACCCGCGATCCCTGGTCCTGAATGCCAGCATTTCAAAATTCCTGGCCTTTGAAATGCTATCACTCCGTCTGGTGGAGATGCAGAGTTTTAAAAGCCTTATGGCGGTGGCTGTCCCACAGTACATTGTGCCCAGCCGCTACTACTTTTCCAGACGAGCCATCCCTTCCCTGCACAACCAAGTGGGGGACAAAATCAGGTGTGCACTGCGCAACGCCATCTGTGGCAAGGTTCACCTATTAACGGATATGTGGACCAGTAAGCACAGTCAGGGAGGTTATATCTCCCTAACAGCACACTGGGTAAATGCAGTGGCGGCTGGGTCTGAGGCAGATAGCAGTTTGGCGCATGTCCTTCCACCATCGAGGATTGCAGGGCACTTCAGTTTGCATCCTGTTCCTAACTCCTCCTACTCCACTTCCTCATGCTCTACCGCCTCACCATCCGGTCAGCGTAACACCTTCACCACCAACTTCAGCACAGCCAGGGGTAAACGAAAGCATGCAGTTTTAAAACTTGCCTGTTTGGGGGAAAAAACCCACACCGCGCAGGAGCTGTGGAGGGGCATTGAACAACAGACCGATGAGTGGTTGGTGCCAGTGAGCCTCAAGCCCGGCCTGGTGGTGTGTGATAATGGGCGAAATCTCGTAGCAGCTCTGGGCATAGCCAGTTTGACGCACATCCCTTGCCTGGCGCATGTGCTGAATTTGGTGGTGCAGAGGTTCCGTAAAACCGATATGTCAGAGCTGCTGCAGAAAGTGCAGGCCGTCTGTGCGCACTTTCGGCGTTCTCACCCTGCTGCTGCTCACCTGTCAGCGCTGCAGCATAACTTCGGCCTTCCCGCTCATCGCCTCATATGTGACATGCCCACAAGGTGGAACTCCGCCTTGCACATGCTGGCCAGACTGTGCGAGCAGCAGTAGGCCATAGTGGAGTGTCAGCTGCAGCACGCACGCGTGAGTTGCTCTTCGGAACAGCACCACTTCACCACCAATAACTGGGCCTCCAATGCGAGACCTGTGTGCCTTGTTGCGCTGTTTCGAGTACTCCCCCAACATGGCCAGTGCCGATGACGCCGTTCTCAGCGTTACTATCCCAGTTCTATGCCTCCTTGAAAAAATAATTTGGGCGATGATGGAAGAGGATGTGGCACAGGAGGAGGAGGAGGAAGAGGGATCATTTCCAAGGCTTTCAGGGCAGTCATTCACAAGTGGCTCCGAGGGTGGGTTCCTGCACCCACAAACGCCAGGTACACAATTGTCCTGCAAGGACACAGTTCTGGAGGATGCCGAGGTGGAGGCTGAGGAGGAGGAGATGGAGAAGGAGGAACCATGTTCACAGCAGGGTGGCACCCAGACCAGATCATGGCCATCACTGGTGCGTGGCTGGGCAGATACAGAGGACACAAAGGATACACCTCCCACAGAGGACAGCTTTTCGTTGCCTCTGGGCAGCCTGGCACACATGAGCGATTAGATGCTGCAGTGTCTACGCAACGACCGCGTGCTGATTACTGGGTGGCCACACTGCTGGATCCCCGTTACAAGGACAACGTACCGTCCTTAATTCCCTCACTGGAGCGTGATCGTAAGATGCATGAGTACAAGCACACACTGGTAGACGTGCTGCTGGTGGCATTCCCACCTGACAGCGCTGGCACAGTGGAAGCACAAGGCAGAGGCAGAGGAGGAGGAAGAGGTAGCCAACGCAGCTGGGGCACCGCCAGCACCTCAGAAGGCAGGGTTAGCATGGCTGAAATGTGGAAAAGCTTTGTCAACACGCCGCAACAACCAGCACCACCAGCTGATATGGAACGTCTTAGCAGGAGGCAGCATTTGACCAACATGGTGGAGCAGTATGTGTGCACAAGCCTAGACGTACTGAATGATGGGTCTGCCCCCTTCAACTTCTGGGTCTCCAAGTTGGGCACATGGCCTGGGCTTGCCCTTTACGCCTTGGAGGTGCTGGCCTGCCCTGCAGCCAGTGTATTATCTGAACGTGTATTTAGCATGGCTGAGGGCGTTATCACAGACAAGCGCAGCCTCCTGGCCAAAGCCAATGTGGACAAGCTCACGTTCATTAAAATGAACCAGGCATGGATCCCACAGGACTTGTCTGTACCTTGTGCAGAATGGACATGTATACCGGCCTTACCCAGCCATTGTTGGATTTTTGATCTTTCTCACTCTTTTGGGGTGTACCCTAATTTTAAAACCAAAATCAGTGTTGGCTACCTTGTCCTCCTCCACCGCCGCCGCTTCTACCTACACCGCCACATCCACAACCACCTCAACCTCCTACTCCATATGGACCTCGTCCTCCTACATCAAGATTATTATTTTTTATTTTTATGTATTTTATGTTATTTTAAGTTATTTCCCTATCCACATTTGTTTGCAGAGCACTTGCCATCCTCTTAACAACATTTTGCTGCCATTTGCAGCCCTCTAGCCCTTTCCATTACTTTTTTAGAGCCATTTTAGTGTTCAAAAGTTCGGGTCCCCATTGACTTCAAAACGCCCTTTTCCGTATATCACCCTAAGTGTTTTCAAGAATCAAGGGTGAACTGGAGACATGGATAGATCTTCCCATCTCGCTTCTCGGGAGGTGCCACTTATTTAAAATGGTAAGCTTTGCCAGACTCCTATACCCCCTTTAAACCATTCCATTGCTGTTAAGGCATAGGGATGTACAGAACCTACAAAAATCCTTATCAAAGTTTCTGTGGCACGGAAAGGCATTTCTTTACAAAAACTTGTCCTCCCCAGAAGCCGGGGGGGGGGGGAGCTAATCTCCCCAACATAAGGGTTTATACTTTGTCTTGCCTGTTAAGAGTATGCTTAGACTGGCTATCCTTACGCTCTAAATACACACATTTTGAATCCCATATGGCAAGACCATACAGCCTACCTGCTCCAGGTACACTGTATTGGCTTCCCAGAACCTCTCATGCTTTGTGCAACTCTTTGACCCGTCCACGGGTTCTGCACTTCTGATTCATCAGGCGCTGTTGCACTTTAAGCTACCCCACTACCATTGCTTTTATATTCACCAAGCAGTACAGCACATCTGAAGCCTGTGGCAGAATAAGTCACAAAGATTCCATGCACCTTCTTGGACACTCTACTGGAGAAACAACAATACAAAATAATGGACATCCACAAACCTTTAAATGCACATCTCATTAAACCTATTCAAGCCACATCAGCTGCATCCTGGAACAAAGATCTAAACTCCCCAGAAGCCCTGGACCGTATTTTGGCTGGCTTCAATTCCACCTGTGACCTGATTGTAAACAAATTCTAGCATGAACAACAATTCAACATTCTGCACCGGGCCTACATACCTTTCCTATCATGACCTCAACAACCTCACAAACGCCGATGCCCCCTTTATGGGGAGGACAAACCCAATCTGCTCCATAGGCTGTCATCCTACCAGCACATTGCCTCCTTTTTGGAACTAGTTGAAAACCTCACTGCATCAGTCACAGGACATCTTCCCATTGGTATTTGGGGACCTGACTCCAGCCAACTCCAATATCTCAAAAGCTCAACACTCCATCACCCAACGAAACGAGGCTTGGCTATCAACCTGCTTTATGACAGCCAGGTGCGCTATTTTCAAAAACTGGTCATCTACAGTTTTACAGCATGTTTACCAGTTAAACGGCTTGTGTTTTTTTCATAAATTGCTGCCACTTCACTAAAAACACACTCACTTGGTACAGAGGAAGGAGGAGCAGAAAGGTATCTTCTACCATAAGAAGCAAGTCTTTTGTAGCGTGCCTCATTTTCTTTCCACCACTGAAGAGGATCACCACTTCTTCTGTCAATTACTGGTTCCTTCAAATAGAGATGAAGTTTATTATCCAGGCTCATTATTTCAGATTCAGAAGAATCATCCGCATGAGGCCCCAATAAAACACTGAACCTGGCATCTATTCGACCGCAATGAAGTTTCTCTTCTGTCCGTTGTCTTTTTGGACATTTTTCTCTTTTTGATACATCCTGCTCTTCCACATCAGAGACCTTCTCTTCCTGACTTTTCTTTTTGGCAGGAACCTCCTGCACCTCCTGTTGAATATCTTCTGTCAGCCATTGCTTTGCCTTGGCCAATACATCATCAGAAGAGAAAGGATGGTTCTTGTATTGAGGATCCAAAAGACATGCAAGCACAACATTTTTATTCTCTTCATGCTTCTCAAAACATTTGGCGAGGCTGTCCCTCATGGCCTGCCTACATGTTTTAGTGCGACGTGTGTTGGGTCCTTTATTCTCATGAAGAAGCATCTTCAGCACTCTCACACATGGGATGACAGATGACACAGATGAGTCGTAATGACTCACCTCTAGTGTCACTTCCTCTATGGGGAGGAGGGTCTCAATGACATTGGCTACAATGTCCCACTGATCAGCAGTAGGACAAGAATATCCTCCATATTCACCTAAATATATGGTAAGAGTTCCCTTCTGCTCCAGCATTCTTTGCAGCATGTGAAGTGTTGAGTTCCATCGTGTTGGAACAGTGTTAATCAAGTTGTTTTTGGGTAGGCCAAGGTCTTCCTGAATGCACCTCAGTCGCTGCTGGGCAAAAATTGAATGGTGGAAATGGCCTGCGCACCTCTTCAGCATGCCAATTATGTCAAGCAAAGCTCTCTGGTTTGACAGACCGTCATTTACCACAAGTTGGAGGGTTTGTGCCATGAAACTGAGGTCTGACACTTCAGCAAGTCTCATTCCTTTCACCATGTTCACTCCGCTGTCTCGAAGCACAAGCATCACTCTGTCTTTGGTGATTCCCCATTCTTCTAGCATGCCTAGAAACATTTCTTTAATGTACTCCCCAGTGTGGGATCCTTGCATCACTTTTGTATTCAACACCAAATGCCTTCTTGTCCATCCGCTGTCAATGAAGTGGCATGTAAGACTCATTAGTGAATCTCTTTGTCCTGACCTGCAGTCAGTCGTGAATGAGAGTGAGTTACCAGCATTCTCTGGTTTCAGCATAGCCTTTACTTTCTCAACGACCTTTTGGTGAATCTTTCCCCTGCATTTCGATTCAATAATACTTGTCACTCTTCAGTGTGTACCTTGACTCAACTATGGACATCAACCGCTTAAATCCAGAGTCAGACACCATTGTAAATGGCTGGTTATCAGTGACCATCATCTCTGTGATTACTCTGTCCAGCAGTTGGGATCTTCCATCCGATTTTAGCCACCTGTTTTTTTTCCTGAAACATATCTGTTATTGTTGCCTGGTATAGTGATGTTTCACCTTGTGATTCATTTAGTTTTTTCTGTGCTGCATGATACAATTCAACATGATGAACTCATGTGATGTGCCCAATGATTTGACGTATTTTTGGTTTTTGCAGTTATTGGTCCCATGCTTACATTGTTTTTGCACGTGTTGCACACTGCTGCTGCTTTTCCTGGAGATGGAGATGAGAAATAGTCCCAGACCACACTTTTAATATTTCTATCTGCATCCATCTCTATTGAAATTTGAAAGAGACTACTTAAATTGAATATAGGCTTAAAAAAACTGTCTGGCTGGCTGGCACCCTGTGGTGATGAGTGGCTGGCACCCTTTGGTGGGTGGCTGGCTGGCTAGATGGCACCCTGTAGTGGGTGGCTGGCTGGCACCCTGTGGTGGGTGGCTGGCTGGCACCCTTTGGTGGATGGGTGGCTGGCTGGCACCCTGTGTGGTGGATGGCTGGCTGGTACAGGCCCAGGGCATGTGGCTGGCCAGCTGGTACAGGCAGGGCTTGTGGCTGGCTGGTACAGGCCTCTCGGTGTGTGGGTGGCTGGCACCGGGCAGCTGTGGGTGGGTGTATGTATGGCGGCTGTGTTAAACACACTGTGTGCACTGTACACTGCACTGTACACTCACTGTCCCGAGATTCCCCAACCCCAGACGAGGCTGAGGGAGGTGGCCTAAGAAGGTAGAAGCTGTACCGGTGCGCTGAGGCACGTGGAGCAACATAAGCAATGACGTCACGACAATATCGGTAACCTCCGGGCCGATTCCGATATATCGGGGAAAGTGCATATCGGCCATCGATATGTCGGCCTTGCCGATAATCGGTTGATCCCTAGTGTGTATACCATAGTTTGTGGCTTCTTTCCTACAGACTAAATAATATAAACTGATTTGGGTTATTTACACCCCAAAAATGGTGGGGCGCCAACCCCAAAAATGTAGCAGAATACATTATGGCCTAAATTTATGAAGAAATATTATTTATTTGCAAAATTTTATAACAGAAACAAAGAAAAACCTGGGTTTTTTTTTTTTTTTCAACATTTTTAGTCTTTTTTCATTTGTTTTGAAAAAAAAAAAAAAAAACCCAGTGGTGATTAAATACCACCAAAAGAAAGCTCTATTTGTGTGAAAATAATAATAAAAATTTCATTTGGGTACAGCACTGCATGACCGCGCAATTCAATGTCATTCGAAGTGTGAGAGTGCTGAAAGCTGAAAATTGGCCTAGGCAGGAAGGGGGTGAAAGTGAACTGTATTGAAATGGTTGAGGTCAAGTGGTTAAGCTATTTCCTTGAAGGAATTAGGGGGTACGTCCCCATTTCACCATCTGTAATTCTGTTCTGCCTGAAAGACCTGAAGCTGTTACCTTTGCAGCCAGCAGGCATTCCTGAAGTGAGGATTTCTCCAAGAACAAGCTGCCTACCTGCAAACATTTAGTATATTGCAGCTTACCAATTAGATGTGATGTGATGGCTGCATTAGTTTTCTTTTTTTAAGCTTTCTTTGCTTTATTTTTAACTGGTGATCTGCCAGTACATATATAGTTTTTTAACAGAAAACGTTGTTCAGCAGATGTAGCAGTTAGGGGGGTTGAGACAAACCATGTACCACTGACAGGGGTGCTTACAATATTCAGCTTTTCTTTATTTATATAGCATCCTTAACCACTTGCTGACCGCCCCACGCAGATTGGCTGTGCATAATCACGTAGATCTACATGATTATGTGCACGCGGTCTCGCTGTGATTATACACAGCAGGAGTCAGACTGCGGGAGGAGCGGGCTCGATTGCCGCCGGCCTCTTATGTAAACAAAGCAGGTGGTTCTTCTGTCACACAGGCAGAGAGAGATCAGGAATTCCAACTAAGCGGAAACCCTAATCTCTATGTGCCTGTCACAACCCCCCCACAGTCAGTAAGCACAAATAGGTATACATTAACCCCTTTGATCACCCCCAGTATTAACCCCTTCCCTGCCAGTGTCATTTATATAGTAATGGTGTATATTATTTAGCACTGATTACTGTAATAATGTCACTTGTCCCCAAAAAGTGTCAAAAATGTCAGTTAGGGATCCGATCTGTCTACAGCAATGTCGCAGTCCAGCTAAAAATCGCTGATCACCACCATTACTAATAAAAAAAAAAATTATAAATAAACAGTCCAAAAATCTATCCCATAGTTTGTAAACGCTATAACTTTTGCGCAAACCAATTAAAATGCGCTTTTTGGGATTTTTCTTTTTACCGAAAACATGTAGCAGAATACAAATTGGCATAAACTGATAAAAAAAATTAGATTTTTTTAATTTTTTTTTATTGGGAATGTTTTATAGCAGAAATTAAAAAATATGGCGTTTTTTTCAAAATTGTCGCTCTTTTTTTGTTTATAGCGCAAAATCTAAAAACCGCACAGGTGATCAAATACCAGCAAAAGAAAACTCTATTTGTGGGGAAAAAAGGACATCAATTTTTTTGGGTACAGCATCGCACGACTGCGCAATTTTTTGTTAAAGTAACGTAGTGCCAATTGCAAAAAATGGCCGGGTCATTAAGGGGGTAAAACCTTCCGGAGCTTAAGTGATTAATGCAGGAGATGTGTTACTGGCAGGTTCACCAGGTCAAAAAAAGGAAAAAAAAGCCTAAAGAAATAAAACAAATGCCAAGACTCCTGATTGGTAAACTGCCATATATGACATTTTTGGTTTTGGGTTTAATACTACTTAAAGTACAGGCTGAGAAGAGTTAGCAGGTTGCTTCAGTGTCCCGGAATGAAGTGACTGTTAGGGAAGCATCACGGTTTTCATTTGCTCTTGGCACTGAAAGCCTGACCACACAAACTACCAAAAAAAATCAAACAGCCAGTGCTGAGAACTAATGTATTGGGTTTTCTTTACTAGTTTTTGAAAACCAGCCCCTTCCTTGGCAGACACCAATTACAGAATCCATAGCCCTGGCAGAGCTGTGCATTCCGGGGCAGCAAAATAGATTGAACCATGGCAGCAAGAGCACATCTAGTAGGCATTAACCCTGAACATGTCTGTCCTTCTAGGTCACATTCTAACATTATTTTAAAGTGTAATCTGCTGTTCAGTGAAATTTCTAAGCATTCCATCTAAAAATGTTTATAGAAGACCATTTTACACTATAGATAATATTATATACAGAATATGGATAAAAACACTGAAGCCTGCATTATTGAATTTAACCACAAGGTGGTGCTCATATGCCATAGTTTTAACATTTTTATGGCAATCCCTAACAGGATAAAAGTCACAGTCAGCGATGAACAAAGCACAGCAGCACCAGCAATAATATATTTGCTTTTGCTTTCATATGCAAGTTTTCCTTTTATCACAAATCATACCTTCTAGTTCAAGAAGTTCTTTGCTCTGGTTTATTGGAGCACATTTTTTTTTTTTTCTTAGCATACCTTAAAAATTGTAAACTGCGAGTGCTGGGGTAAGAATTTTTGCAAATAGTTTACCGGGGAATATTTATTATATAGTGCCTAATGTTTTAAAGAATGCTGAAACGACTTAAAGAGGAGCTCCAGGCTCCCCCCAAAAAATTCAAAGTCAGCAGCTATAAATACTGTATAAGGACACTTACCTGTCCAGGAATCCAGAGATGGCCTCACCTGAACCGATTCTTCAGTCAGCTTTGGGTGCAGGCATCTGCATTTCTAGTAAGGGAAACAGGAAATTAAGCCTTGTGAATGGTCCCCCAGGCTTGTGATGTGTTCCAGAACACTGCGGGGAAAGGAGGGGTGACCAATCACAGCTAATATTCAAAGAAAGCGCAGTGCTAAACCAAATCGCAAAATAGATATCCCATAATAAACTGAACAAAAAATGTGAAGAAAGATATATAACAATAATAAAATGACAGTGTAGTCCAAGGGAATAAAGTCTGCAGAATAGAAAACATAAATCCCAGTGCAGTGAATAATCACAGATCAGGGTCGTGTCACCTTCTTTGCTCCAATCCTCAATGTTAAAACCTTTCACCATTTGTAAAATGACGGCTAACCAGAACATATGGACTCAGTTACAAGTGCAATAGCCTGAAAGTAGGAAACCCAACGCGTTTCGTCTTCAAAGACATCATCTGGTTCCCAGACCCAAGATGATGTCTTTGAAGATGAAACACATTGGGTTTCCTACTTTCAGGCTATTGCTATTGCGTGATCTTGTATACTGGATGATGTTACAAGCACTTGTTTATTGGGAATGATGTACGTTTTCTACCTTTTCAAATACATTTTGGAGATACAGTTTTACACAATGTGGATCCTTTCTCTATCTTTATGGTCCAAAGCACTGTTTTGACACCAATCTATGTGGAACAGATTAATCGCATTGTTACGTGTGAAAGGGTTTGGAGTCTTTTAGTACCACTCCTGGACACATTCAAAATGTGGTTGACCCACTACCTGTATGGGTAACTGAGTCCATATGTTCTGGTAAGCCGTAATTTTTACAAGTGTAAGAAGATTTTCACACTGAGGATTGGAGCACAGAAGGTGGCACGACGCTGTTCTGTGATTATTCACTGCACTGGGATATATGTTTTCTATTCTGCAGACTTTATTCCCTTGGAGTGCACTGTCATTTTATTATTGTTGTTATTGTATATATTGCTTCACATTTTTTGTTCAGTTTTTTTATGGGATATCTATTTTGTGATTTGATTTAGCGCTGCACTTTCTTTGATTATCTGTTTATTGCAATGACATGTCCATTGTAGTGCAAACAGCTAGGGATACATTGGAATTAGCGCAGTTTCTGCACATTTCACATAATCACAGCTAATCACAACAAAACACACTGCATGAACCAGTTTCTCTCAGTATACAGTGCATTGCGAAAGTATTCGGCCCCCTTGAAGTTTGCAACCTTTTGCCACATTTCAGGCTTCAAACATGAAGATAGAAAACTGTAATTTTTTGTGAAGAATCAATAACAAGTGGGACACAATCATGAAGTGGAACGACATTTATTGGATATTTCAAACTTTTTTAACAAAAAAAAAACTGAAAAATTGGGCGTGCAAAATTATTCAGCCCCCTTACGTTAATACTTTGTAGCGCCACCTTTTGCTGCGATTACAGCTGTAAGTCGCTTGGGGTATGTTTCTATCAGTTTTGCACATCGAGAGACATTGAAATTTTTGCCCATTCCTCCTTGCAAAACAGCTCGAGCTCAGTGAGGTTGGATGGAGAGCATTTGTGAACAGCAGTTTTCAGTTCTTTCCACAGATTCTCGATTGGATTCAGGTCTGGACTTTGACTTGGCCATTCTAACACCTGGATATGTTTATTTGTGAACCATTCCATTGTAGATTTTGCTTTATGTTTTGGATCATTGTCTTGTTGGAAGACAAATCTCCGTCCCAGTCTCAGGTCTTTTGCAGACTCCATCAGGTTTTCTTCCAGAATGGTCCTGTATTTGGCTCCATACATCTTCCCATCAATTTTAACCATCTTCCCTGTCCCTGCTGAAGAAAAGCAGGCCCAAACCATGACCTGCCACCACCATGTTTGTCAGTAGGGATGGTGTGTTCAGGGTGATGAGCTGTGTTGCTTTTACGCCAAACATAACGTTTTGCATTGTTGCCAAAAAGTTCGATTTTGGTTTCATCTGACCAGAGCACCTTCTTCCACATGTTTGGTGTGTCTCCCAGGTGGCTTGTGGCAAACTTTAAACGACACTTTTTATGGATATCTTTAAGAAATGGCTTTCTTCTTGCCACTCTTCCATAAAGGCCAGATTTGTGCAGTATACGACTGATTGTTGTCCTATGGACAGAGTCTCCCACCTCAGCTGTAGATCTCTGCAGTTCATCCAGAGTGATCATGGGCCTCTTGGCTGCATCTCTGATCAGTCTTCTCCTTGTATGAGCTGAAAGTTTAGAGGGACGGCCAGGTCTTCGTAGATTTGCAGTGGTCTGATACTCCTTCCATTTCAATATTATCGCTTGCACAGTGCTCCTTGGGATGTTTAAAGCTTGGGAAATCTTTTTGTATCCAAATCCGACATTAAACTTCTCCACAACAGTATCTCGGACCTGCCTGGTGTGTTCCTTGTTCTTCATGATGCTCTCTGCGCTTTAAACGGACCTCTGAGACAATCACAGAGACTTGATTACACACAGGTGGATTCTATTTATCATCATTAGTCATTTAGGTCAACATTGGATCATTCAGCGATCCTCACTGAACTTCTGGAGAGAGTTTGCTGCACTGAAAGTAAAGGGGCTGAATAATTTTGCATGTCCAATTTTTCAGTTTTTTATTTGTTAACAAAGTTTGAAATATCCAATACATTTCGCTCCACTTCATGATTGTGTCCTACTTGTTGTTGATTCTTCACAAAAAATTACAGTTTTATATCTTTATGTTTTAAGCCTGAAATGTGGCAAAAGGTCAAAAAGGTCAAGGGGGCCGAATACTTTCGCAATGCACTGTAAATGGTTGCTTATACCAGTGAAATTCATTGGTAAAAGCATTTATAATGTGTAGAAAAAAAAAATCCTAAACACTTTCCCAGAGTACTACAGTGTTACTATGATAATGCTGCATTGCTCTGGATACAGTGCATGAAAAAAAAATGTAAACAAAAAGAAAAGAAATGTAATTTAATAAATAAATAAATAAATAAATAAATAAAACATTTTTAAAAAATTATTAACTTTTTTATTTTTACATACTGTCACCAGTCAGTGTCCCTGATCACCACCATACCTGTTATAATATAACACTGTACTGCACTGGGGACAGAATGTTAAAAAAACAAATCGTAAACAAAAAGAAAAAAAATGGAATTAAATAAAAAAATAAAAAAAGTGGAAACAAATTGTTAACTTGTTTTTTACATACTGTCACCAGTCAGTGTCCCTGATCACCACCACACCTGCTATAATATAACACTGTACTGCACTGGTGAAAGAATGCTAAAAAAAAAAAAAAAAAAAAATTGTTTACAAAAAGAAATTATTAAAAAAAATAAATTATTAATTTGTTTTTATTTTTACATACGTGTATCCCGTCAGTGTCCCTGATCACGGCCACACCTGTTATAATTTAACACTGTACTGCACTGGTGACAGAATGTAAAAAGAAAAGAAATGTGACAATTTCTTAGTTTTTTTAAAATAAATATGGTGACAAAAAATTACAACCAATACCTTGGACTGACTACTTTTCAGAAAGGGGTAATTTGGGAAATATTTGCACTGTTCTGGCATTTTCAGGCCTCAAGAAATTAGATAGGCCATCGGTACATCAGGATTGATCGATTTTTAGATATACGGTATCTCACAAAATTGAGTACACCCCTCACATTTTTGTAAATATTTTATTATATCTTTTCATGTGACAACACTGAAGAAATTACACTTTGCTACAATGTAAAGTAATGAGTGTACAGCTTGTATAACAGTGTAAATTTGCTGTCCCCTAAAAATAACACACAGCCATTATTGTCTAAATCGCTGGCAACAAAAGTGAGTACACCCCTAAGTGGAAATGTCCAAAGTGTCAATATTTTGTATGGCCACCATTATTTTCCAGCACTGCCTTAACCCTCTTGGGCATGAAGTTCACCAGAGATTCACAGGTTGCCACTGGAGTCCTCTTCCACTCCTCCGTGATGACTTCACAGAGCTGGTGGATTTTAGAGATCTTGCGCTTCTCCACCTTCCGTTTGAGGATGTCCCACAGATGCTCAATAGTGTTTAGGTCTGGAGACATGCTTGACCAGTCCATCACCTTTACCCTCAGCTTCTTTAGCAAGGCAGTGGTCATCTTGGAGGTTGTTATTATGTTAGAATACTGCCCTGCGGCCTAGTCTCTGAAGGGAGGGGATCATGCTCTGCTTCAGTATGTCACACTACATGTTGGTATTCATAGTTCCCTCAATGAACTGTAGCTTCCTAGTGCCAGCAACACTCATGCAGCCCAAGACCATGACACTCCCACCACCACGCTTGATTGTAGGAAAGACACACTTGTCATTGTACTCCTCACCTGATTGCCGCCACACACACTTGACATCATCTGAACCAAATACGTTTATCTTGGTCTCATCAGACCACAGGACATGGTTCCAATAATCCATGTCCTTAGTCTGCTTGTCTTTAGCAAACTGTTTGTGGGCTTTCATGTGCATTATCTTTAGAAGAGGCTTCCTTCTGGGATGACAGCCTGCAGACCAATTTGATGTAGTGTACGGTATATGGTCTGAGCACTGACAGGCTGACCCCCCACCCCTTCAACCTCTGCAGCAATGCTGACAGCACTCATACGTCTATTTCCCAAAGACAACCTCTGGATATGACACTGAGCATGTGCACTCAAAGTCTTTGGTCGACAATGGCGAGGCCTGTTCTGAGTGGAACCTGTCCTGTTAAACTGCTGTATGGTCTTGGCCACCATGCTGCAGCTCAGATTCAGGGTCTTGGCAATCTTCTTATAGCCTAGGCCATCTTTATGTAGAGCAACAATAATTTTTTTAGATCCTCTGAGAGTTCTTTGCCATGAGGTGCCATATTGAATTCCCAGTGACCAGTATGAGAGAGTGAGAGCGATAACGCCAAATTGAACACACCTGCTCCCCATTCACATCTGAAAACTTAAAACAATAATGAGTCACATGTCCCCCTGGGAGGGAAAATGGCTAATTGGGCCCAATTTGCACATTTTCCCTTAGGGGTGTACTCACTTTTGTTGGCAGCAATTTACACATTAATGGTGTGTTGAGTTATTTTGACAGGACAGGAATTTACACTGTTATACAAGCTGCACACTCATTACTTTACATTGTAGCAAAGTGTCATTTCTTCAGTGTTGTCACATGAAAAGATATAATACAATTTTTAGAAAAATGTGAGGGGTGTACTCACTTTTGTGAGATACTGTGTATACCATAGTTTGTGGACTCCATAACTTTTCTACAGACTGAATATTTAGAAACAAAAAAAAACAGTGCTGATTAAATGCCACCAAAAGTAAAAAATAATAACAATTTCTATGGGTACAGTGTATCATGACCGCGCTATCGTGATTCTAAGTGTGACAGTGCTAAAAGCTGAAAATTGGCCTGAGCAGGAAGGGGGAGAAAGTGCCCTGCATTGAAATAGTTAAGTGGGACCAGGCACCACTCTTCAATACCACCAATACCATCCCTACAGTGAAGCATGGTGGTGGCAGCATCATGCTGTGGGGATATTTTTTAGCGGCAGGAACTGAGAGACTAGTCAGGATCGAGGGAAAGATGAATGCAGCAATGTACAGAGACATTCCTGATGAAAACTTGCTCCAGAGCTCTCTGGACCTCAGACTGGGACAAAGGTTCATCTTCCAACAGGACAACGACCCTGAGCACACAGCCAAGATAACAAAGGAGTGGCTATGCAACAACTTTGTGAATGTTCTTGAGTGGCCCAGCCAGAGCCCAGACTTGAACCCGATTGAACATCTCTGGAGAGATCTGAAAATGGCTGTGCACCGAAGCTCCCCATCCAAACTGATGGAGCTTGAGAGGTCCTACAAAGAAGAATGGGAGAAACTGCCCAAAAATAGGTGTGCCAAGCTTGTAGCATCATACTCAAAAAGACTAGAGGCTGTAATTGGTGCCAAAGGAGCTTCAACAAAGTATTGAGCAAAGGCTGTGAACTCCTATGTACATGTGATTCTTTCATTTTTTATTTTTAATACATTTGCAAAGATTTCAAACAAATGTCTTTTACGTTGTCATTATGAGGTATTGTTTGTAGAATTTTGAAGAAAATATTGAATTTAATCCATTTTGGAATAGGCCTGTAACAAAGCAAAATGTGGAAAAAGTGAAGCGCTGTGAATACTTTCTAGATGCACTATATATGATGCAATATGTCATTAGCATTAACATTTTTATTACTTAATCCTACCAGTAGATAATTTATTTTTCCACATTGCAACCCTGTAGCCCTGACACCCTGTAGCCCTGACACCCTGTAGCCCTGACACCCTGTAGCGCTGACACCCTGTAGCCCTGACACCCTGTAGCCCTGACACCCTGTAATACTGCCACCCTGTAGCCCTGACACCCTGTAGCCCTGACACCCTGTAGCACTGCCACCCTGTAGCCCTGACACACTGTAGCACTGACAGTCTGTAGCCCTGACTCCCTGTAGCACTGACACACTGTAGCCCTGACACCCTGTAGCACTGACACCCTGTAGCCCTGACACCCTGTAGCGTTGACACCCTGTAGCCTTGACACCCTGTAGCCAGGGCCAGATTAACGTAGGGGCTATTGGAGCTGCAGCTCCAGGCCCCTACCTTTTATATAGGCCCCGGGTTGGCCATATTCACTGTTACCGCTCTTCTGTCACTTGTAAATACAGAAGTCTGGCTTCTATGCTCGCTTCCCCAGGCAGCTCCCTCAGAACCTCCCCACACAGCACGAAGGCCGGACAAGGAGGGACAGTTGCCGATGCATGGATGTGTTTATGGGCTTCAGAGACAGCATCCCATGTTGAATTAGGCATGCATGGCTGCACCCTTCCTCCTCTGGGTGCATGCCAAGGCACGGCCCTTAAGGCCCTTCAAAATCCTCAGCACCAAGCCCATGATGCTCTTAATCCGGCCCTGCCTGTAGCACTGACACCCTGTAGAGCTGACACCCTGTAGCCCTGACACCCTGTAGCCCTGACACCCTGTAGCCCTGACACCCTGTAGCCTTGACACCCTGTAGCACTGACACCCTGTAGAGCGGACACCCTGTAGCCCTGACACCCTGTAGCCCTGACACCCTGTAGCGCTGACACACTGTAGCCCTGACACCCTGTAGGCCTGACACCCTGTAGCGCTGACACCCTGTAGCGCTGACACCCTGTAGCGCTGACACCCTGTAGCCCTGACACCCTGTAGCCCTGACACCCTGTAGACAGGGTCTTAGACAGAAATTTCCTAAATAGATTTTAGGTAAATGACAAACACTTTTTAAACAGTTATAAAAAATGTTTTTCTATTGGTTCAAAGGTTTAAGCAATATCAGTGAACACTGCAAAAGAAAAAAATAAAGGCAGAGCCTTTCTAAGGCTTCCTGCACACAGCCACAAGAGGGCGTACAGCATGCATGGAGTGTAAATAGGTGTCATAAAGGAGCCACAGGTGTAGCATACATCCTCCCATTGCAATGATAGGCCATACACTGTTATACGAAGACCTATACATACACTTGTATAAACAGCCAGAGCTACAATGTAATGGTTTAGCTAAAAGCATATTCATGTGTTTGAATGGCCCAGTCAAAGTCCAGACCTAAATCCAAATGAGAATCTGTGGCAAGACTTGAAAATTACTGTTCACAGATGCTCTCCATCCAATCTGACAGAGATTGATCTATTTTGCAAAGAAGAATGGGCAAAAATGTGACTCTTTAGATGTGCAAAGCTGGTAGAGACATTCCCAAAAAGACTTGCAGCTGTAAGTGCAGTGAAAGGAGGTTCTACAAAGTATTGACTCAGGGGGGCTGAATACAAATGCAAGCCACGCTTTTCACATATTTATTTTTTTTAATAAAATTTTTATTGATTTTTGTCAAGAAAAATTTACAAACAGTAAAACAAGAGAAGAATATGGTGAACAAGTTGTATAACATTCAATATCCACTGGTTCAAATATAAAACATGTGCAACCTGTACATGTAAAACATGAGCATTTATGGTGATGAAGACTAGAAGTCCGTATCTCGAGTGCAAGACTCCGTCTCCCTTGGGAACATTTTGTGCCAGGGAGGGAAGCCTTGCAGTTCCAGGAAGACCCAGAAGCCGGGGAGAGTCCATAGATACGAGACCAACAATAAATACAATAATAACCAGTGTCTCTGTGCTAAAACTGGGGAACAAAGGGATAGAGTAGGGACAAAGAAAAGGGTATATTTATTTGTAAAACATTTTGGAAACTAGTTATCCTTTTTTTTTTTTTCTACTTCACATCTATGTGCCACTTTGTGTTGGTATATAACATAAAATCCCAATAAAATACATTTACATTTTTAGTTGTAACATGACTAAATGTAGAAAATGTCAAGAGTAGTGTTGAGCGAACACGGACTGTATTATTCGTGTTCGTACCGAATAATTGGATTTTTTTTACCCGAACACGGACACGGACACTTTACTGTATGTTCGGGTAAAAATCCGTGTTCGGTCGTTTTATTTCCGGGTTTTGCATGCTTTGGCGCTCTTTTCATGGCGGGCTTTCAACAGCCAATCAACAATCGTTTAACTGGTGTGCCTTAAGCCATCCCAGCCATGCCTGCAAATGTCTTAGTAGCTGTGATTGGCCGTCTGAAGCATGTGACCAAGTCTTTATAAGTTCGAGGCAGCCGCCGCAGCAGCGTCATTCTGCTGCTTAGCTAAGGGACAGAGCACACATCAATGTGCTGGCTGCTGATTAGGGAAAGATAGGCAGGAAAAAACCATTTGTGTCCGGATAGAATTGAGGGACAGGTCGGAGTGTTTAGGCAGGGCGAGTTGTAGGCATTTTAGGGATAGAGTCTGCTGAATTATAGGGTCAGTGTCTTCTACAAACTACAATCGATATTGCTGTGTGGGGGGTGGGGTGAATCTGCACTCAATCCTGATCTACGATCTCTTCTCAATCCTGTTAGGGACAGAGTCTGCTGAATTTTAGGGAAACTGTGTTCTACAAACTACAATCGATATTGCTGTGTGGTGTGGGATTGGAGATAGGCAGGTGTCAGTGATCCACATCCATTTTTCTGTGTGTGAGCTGCAGTGAACACAATCTTTTTGGGCTGCAGTGAACACAATCTTTTTGGGCTGCAGTGAACACAATCTTTTTGGGCTGCAGTGAACACAATCTTTTTGGGGTGCAGTGAACAAAATCTTTTTGGGGTGCAGTGAACACAATCCTTTTTGGTGTGCAGTGAACACAATCTTTGTGGGGTGCAGTGAACAAAATCCTTTGTGGGGTGCAGTGAACACAATCTTTTTGGGGTGCAGTGAACAAAATCCTTTTTGGGGTGCAGTGAACAACATCCTTTTTGGGGTGCAGTGAACACAATCTTTTTGGGGTGCAGTGAACAAAATCCTTTGTGGGGTGCAGTGAACACACAATCTTTTTGGGGTGCAGTGAACACAATCTTTTTGGGGTGGAGTGAACAACATCCTTTTTGGGGTGCAGTGAACAAAATCCTTTTTGGGGTGCAGTGAACAAAATCATTTTTGGGGTGCAGTGAACACAATCTTTTTGGGGTGCAGTGAACAAAATCCTTTGTGGGGTGCAGTGAACACAATCTTTTTGGGGTGCAGTGAACACAATCTTTTTGGGGTGGAGTGAACAACATCCTTTTTGGGGTGCAGTGAACAAAATCCTTTTTGGGGTGCAGTGAACAAAATCATTTTTGGGGTGCAGTGAACACAATCTTTTTGGGGTGCAGTGAACACAATCTTTGTGGGGTGCAGTGAACACAATCTTTTTGGGGTGGAGTGAACAACATCCTTTTTGGGGTGCAGTGAACAACATCCTTTTTGGGGTGCAGTGAACACAATCTTTTTGGGGTGCAGTGAACACAATCTTTGTGGGGTACAGTGAACAGAATCTTTGTGGGGTGCAGTGAACACAATCTTTGGGGGGTACAGTGAACACAATCTTTTTGGGGTGCAGTGAACACAATCTTTGTGGGGTGCAGTGAACACAATCTTTTTGGGGTGGAGTGAACAAAATCATTTTTGGGGTGCAGTGAACAACATCCTTTTTGGGGTGCAGTGATCAAAATCCTTTTTGGGGTGCAGTGAACACAATCTTTTTGGGGTGCAGTGAACAAAATCCTTTGTGGGGTGCAGTGAACAGAATCTTTGTGGGGTGCAGTGAACACAATCTTTGGGGGGGTACAGTGAACACAATCTTTTTGGGGTGCAGTGAACACAATCTTTGTGGGGTACAGTGAACAGAATCTTTGTGGGGTGCAGTGAACACAATCTTTGGGGGGTACAGTGAACACAATCTTTTTGGGGTGCAGTGAACACAATCTTTGGGGGGTACAGTGAACACAATCTTTTTGGGGTGCAGTGAACACAATCTTTGTGGGGTGCAGTGAACACAATCTTTGGGGGGGTACAGTGAACACAATCTTTTTGGGGTGCAGTGAACACCATCCTTTTAGGGTGCAGTGAACACAATCTTTGTGGGGTGCAGTGAACAACATCCTTTTAGGGTGCAGTGAACACAATCTTTGTGGGGTACAGTGAACAGAATCTTTGTGGGGTGCAGTGAACACAATCTTTGGGGGGTACAGTGAACACAATCTTTGTGAGGTGCAGTGAACACAATCTTTGTGGGGTGCAGTGAACACAATCATTGTGGGGTGCAGTGAACTCAATCTTTGTGGGGTACAGTGAACACAATCTCATACTTCTGAAGATTTGAGGGTGCTGCCTGTTCCATACTCCCCCTACTCCTCATCTAGCCTTTTAGGGGTACAAACAATAGTAATTGGGGCCTAGTGTGGTTGTGTACGTGTGATATACATACACTTTTTTTGGATCATATTTTCTATTCCGCTATTTAATCAAAAACCTTTGGGGATCAGTTAAATTGGGGGATAGTCTGTGTTGGTACGTGTGAGAGAGATCCACCTTTCCAAGTTGTTGGGGTTCATCTCATACTTCTGAAGGTTTGAGGGTGCTGCCTGTTCCATACCCCCCCTACTCCTCATCTAGCCTTTTAGGGGTACAAACAATAGTAATTGGGGCCTAGTGTGGTTGTGTACGTGTGATATACATACACTTTTTTTGGATCATATTTTCTATTCCGCTATTTAATCAAAAACCTTTGGGGATCAGTTAAATTGGGCGATAGTCTGTGTTGGTACGTGTGAGAGAGATCCACCTTTCCAAGTTGTTGGGGTTCATCTCATACTTCTGAAGGTTTGAGGGTGCTGCCTGTTCCATACTCCCCCTACTCCTAGCCTTTTAGGGGTACAAACAATAGTAATTGGGGCCTAGTGTGGTTGTGTACGTGTGATATACATACACTTTTTTTGGATCATATTTTCTATTCCGCTATTTAATCAAAAACCTTTGGGGATCAGTTAAATTGGGGGATAGTCTGTGTTGGTACGTGTGAGAGAGATCCACCTTTCCAAGTTGTTGGGGTTCATCTCATACTTCTGAAGGTTTGAGGGTGCTGCCTGTTCCATACTCCCCCTACTCCTAGCCTTTTAGGGGTACAAACAATAGTAATTGGGGCCTAGTGTGGTTGTGTACGTGTGATATACATACACTTTTTTTGGATCATATTTTCTATTCCGCTATTTAATCAAAAACCTTTGGGGATCAGTTAAATTGGGGGATAGTCTGTGTTGGTACGTGTGAGAGAGATCCACCTTTCCAAGTTGTTGGGGTTCATCTCATACTTCTGAAGGTTTGAGGGTGCTGCCTGTTCCATACCCCCCCTACTCCTCATCTAGCCTTTTAGGGGTACAAACAATAGTAATTGGGGCCTAGTGTGGTTGTGTACGTGTGATATACATACACTTTTTTTGGATCATATTTTCTATTCCGCTATTTAATCAAAAACCTTTGGGGATCAGTTAAATTGGGGGATAGTCTGTGTTGGTACGTGTGAGAGAGATCCACCTTTCCAAGTTGTTGGGGTTCATCTCATACTTCTGAAGGTTTGAGGGTGCTGCCTGTTCCATACTCCCCCTACTCCTCATCTAGCCTTTTAGGGGTACAAACAATAGTAATTGGGGCCCAGTGTGGTTGTGTACGTGTGATATACATACCCTTTTTTTGGATCATATTTTCTATTCCGCTATTTAATCAAAAACCTTTGGGGATCAGTTAAATTGGGGGATAGTCTGTGTTGGTACGTGTGAGAGAGATCCACCTTTCCAAGTTGTTGGGGTTCATCTCATACTTCTGAAGGTTTGAGGGTGCTGCCTGTTCCATACCCCCCCTACTCCTCATCTAGCCTTTTAGGGGTACAAACAATAGTAATTGGGGCCCAGTGTGGTTGTGTACGTGTGATATACATACACTTTTTTTGGATCATATTTTCTATTCCGCTATTTAATTTAACTGGGCCTCCATGCGAGACCTGTGTGCCTTGTTGCGCTGTTTTGAGTACTCCACCAACATGGCCAGTGGCAATGACGCCGTTCTCAGCTTAACTATCCCACTTCTATGCCTCCTTGAAAAAACAATTCGGGCAATGATGGAAGAGGATGTGGCACAGGATGAGGAGGAGGAGGAGGATGAAGAGGTAACATTTCCAAGGCTTTCAGGGCAGTCATTCGCAAGGGGCTCCGAGGGTGGGTTCCTGCACACGCAAACGCCAGGGACGCAATTGTCCAGCAGGGGCACAGTTCTGGAGGATGAGGAGGATGAGGAGGAGGAGGAGCTGGAGGAGGAGATGGAACCATGTTCACAGCAGGGTGGCACCCAGGCCAGCTCATGGCCATCACTGGTGCGTGGCTGGGGGGATACAGAGGACACGGACGATACACCTCCCACAGAGGACAGCCTTTCGTTGCCTCTGGGCAGCCTGGCACACATGAGCGATTACATGCTGCAGTGTCTCCACAACGACCGCCGAGTTGCCCACATTCTAACTTGTGCTGATTACTGGGTGGCCACGCTGCTGGATCCCCGTTACAAGGACAACGTACCGTCCTTAATTCACTCACTGGAGCGCGATCGCAAGATGCGCGAGTACAAGCGCACGCTGGTAGACGCCATGCTGCTGGCATTCCCATCTGACAGCGGGGCCACAGTGGAAGCACAAGGCAGAGGAGGAGGAGGAGGAGGTCGCCAACGCAACCAGGGCACCGCCAGCACCTCAGAAGGCAGGGTTAGCATGGCCGAAATGTGGAAAAGCTTTGTCAGCACGCCACAACAAACAGCAGCACCAGCAGCTCAGATGGAACGTCTTAGCAGGAGGCAGCATTTTACCAACATGGTGGAGCAGTATGTGTGCACACGCCTACATGTAGTGAATGACGGGTCTGCCCCCTTCAACTTCTGGGTCTCCAAATTGGGCACATGGCCTGAGCTTGCCCTTTACGCCTTGGAGGTGCTGGCGTGCCCTGCAGCCAGTGTATTATCTGAACGGGTATTTAGCACGGCTGGGGGCGTTATAACAGACAAGCGCAGCCGCCTGTCCAGAGACAATGTGGACAAGCTCACGTTCATTAAAATGAACCAGGCATGGATCCCACGGGACTTTTCCGTACCTTATGCAGAATAGCAATGGATACCGACCTTACCCACCCATTGTTCCATTTTTGCTCTTTCTCACTCTTTTGGGGTGTACCCTCATTTAAAATTTTTGAAAAGAAGCAGTGTTGGCTACCTCGTCCTCCTCCTCAGGGCCAGATTAATGTAGGGGCTATTGGAGCTGCAGCTCCAGGCCCCTACCTTTTATATAGGCCCCGGGTTGGCCATATTCACTGTTACCGCTCTTCTGTCACTTGTAAACACAGAAGTCTGGCTTCTATGCTCGCTTCCCCAGGCAGCACCCTCAGAACCTCCCCACACAGCGTGAAGGCCGGACAAGGAGGGACAGTTGGCGATGCATGGATGTGTTTATGGGCTTCAGAGACAGCATCCCATGTTGAATTAGGCATGCATGGCTGCACCCTTCCTCCTCTGGGTGCATGGCAAGGCACGGCCCTTAAGGCCCTTCAAAATCCTCAGCACCAAGCCCATGATGCTGTTAATCCGGCCCTGGTCCTCCTCCACCGCCGCTTCCACCTACACCGCCCATAGGTGTGCGCAGCCTATTGCATTAAGGTGTGCACCCCAAAGTTGAAATACACATGCATGTGTTTGCCAGCAGGGAGAGTAATGTATCGGGGCCATGTACCTGTAGGCAAGGAGAAATAGAGCAGAGCAGGTCCCAGGGAGATCTTTCCCATCTCCTCACTGGCAATGCTATGTGCCCTAGGTGATTAGGGTGTGCCCAGGCACACCCAGCACACCCTGTGCGCACGCCTATGTCACCGCCACATCCACCACCACCTCAACCTCCCTCCTACTCCATATGGGCCTCGTCCTTCAGAGATGAAGAAGAACATTGTTTTATTTTTCTGTTTTTTTTTTGTTGTTTTAAGTTATTTCCCTATCCACATTTGTTTGCAGAGCACTTGCCATGCTCTTAATTACGTTTTGCTGCCATTTGCAGCACTCTAGCCCTTTCCTTTGGTGTTTTAGAGCCATTTTAGTGCCTTAAAGTTCGGGTCCCCATTGACTTCAATGGGGTTCGGTGTCCGGGAAAAGTTCGGTAAAAGTCCGGGACACGGACCCGGACTTTTTTTTAAAGTTCGGCCGAACCCGTCGAACACGGACATCTAGGTGTCCGCTCAACCCTAGTCAAGAGGTATGAATACTTTTTCAAGGCACTGTATACAGAATATATAAATTAACTAATAGATGCCAGTGTCATGCATGTATTTAACCACATGGTGGCGATCAAATATCATATTCAATTTTTAAGTCAATCTATAGTCTAATAAAGTATCCAAAATAAACATTTTAGTATTTTAGACATCATTTTCAAAACTTTAGCTGTATTTTGTTTTATAATATGGTTTGCAACCAGTTAGGCTTCAGACCCCTTCAGCTTTGGGGTTGTTTTTCAGCCATCATTTTATCTAATGACACTGAACGGATACAAAAAAATATTCTTAGTGGCGGTATTGTCTTTCAAGAGTTACTTCATTTTCTTTATACAATATAGGCAAAAAAAATAAAATAATAATATTTTCTGTTTTTTTTTTCTTTCTTAAAATTGCAATTATTAACACTCACTCACCATTATCCAGAGAGGAGCAGCATTGTCACCTTAGGACTGGAAACGTCTTTTAGGGACCAGTCGTACAGTGAGGAGGAAGCATTCAGGACCATGGAGTAAGGTGAGTGATTCACCTTATTCATCATTGCCTATACAAAACAAACATTTAACCCATGCAGTGTGTGTGGGTGTGCTGGGGAGAGAGGCAAACCACAGAGGTAACATTTACTGCAGACGCTTTAATATACCAAAAAGGAACAAATAAGAGAAATTAATTGTTTGGATATACAAAAAATGTAATATGTATGTTTGTTTTATTTTTGACAGCACCTCAAAAAATAAACAAAAAAGGCTTTGTTCACAGATAGGCATTTTGGATCGTGAGCAGAATTGCCGCAATTCTGCCAGCAATTCCGAACCATTGCAAGTTGCGGGATGCCTGAGTGATTCCTGTGACTTGCAATGGCACCTCAAACGCAGCGCAATTTTGCCATGATTGTCGCCTGAGGAATCGGGTTAAAATCGTGCAAACAGAATCGCGGGACGCCTGACGCCGAAAAGAAGTACAAGAACGTATTTTGGGCGTCAGGCGTCCCGCGATTCTGTTTGCGCGATTTTACTGTGATTCGTCGGGCGACAATTGCAGCAAAACTGCACTGCATTCAGGGGGTCCATTGAAAGTCACAGGAATCGCTCGGGCGTCCCGCAACTTGCAATAGTTCGGAATTCTGCCCGCGATCCAAAAAGCCTTTATGTGAAAGGAGCTAAAACGGACAAAAGCAAATAATGTACAAGAGTTTTAAAATATTTTAAACATTCAGCGAAAATATAACCTTTGATTAAGGCATGGAATACCATATTATCTGATCGATTAAAGTGCTACTAAACCTACAACAGTAAAATCAGTCTGTATATGCAGTGTAGCATGCCTAATATACCCATTGTTAATAAGGGGTTAATCCTCTGCATTGGGTAAAGAGGCTGTTTGATCCTTCTCTGATCCTCCCCTTCTTCCACTGCCCCCAAACCATCTCCTAATAAGACAGAGCCGTTGGAGGTACTCTGCACATGCTCAGTTTAGTGTGTATTGCTAGAGAGTTTTTTTTCCTTAAGA
The DNA here is from genome assembly GCF_965119305.1 of Pelophylax lessonae. Taxonomy (NCBI): domain Eukaryota; kingdom Metazoa; phylum Chordata; class Amphibia; order Anura; family Ranidae; genus Pelophylax; species Pelophylax lessonae. The sequence continues at coordinate 96,324,904 of NC_138768.1, forward strand.
GGGTGCATGTGATCAGTTTAGAGCCAATCAGCACTGTGCAGACAGAGGGTCAGGGGTTCTGCAGCCTCATAGGATAGTCAGAGCAGAATGAAAACTCCTCCTGCAAGCTTTAACCAGACACTGATAGAAGTCACAAGACTGCTATATACTGCTGGTAAGAAAAGGTATTTAGCAGTTTATATTTACTAAAATAATTGCATTTCCATGTTCTGTGTACTGTGGGAGACCAGATATAGTGGATGCAGGCTCCTGGGTTTAGTAACACTTTAACCAAAACAGATGAGTTATTTTAACTACATTTTTTTATTTTACTTTGTAGTTTTCTTATAAAATGATGGCAGTGGTTCAGTTTAAGCAGAGTGCTAGTCTGCACATTGCTCTATATGTGTAAGTACCCATGAGCTCAGATAATACCACACAAGTCAAGAGTGTCTTCCTGTGTAAGTTCACTGCTCTCTAGAACACTACATGTATTTATTCTTATTTAAAGTTATTCAGAAATGTATTAGCATGGGTTTTGTTGCAAAGCTGGTGAGCAAAAAGTATACAAAGGAAATTTCTAATTTGACTTGAACGTGGGAAAGTAAAGAAAGATAATAATAATAATAATAGTAATAATAATATTAATAATAATAATACAACTGCTGCCTTGTTGTAATTACCTATAGATTTCAGGATTACAGGAGTCTTATCTGTGTAGTTTTAAATTCATTCCAACCTTAGGATGGGAGATTGTTACCATATTACAGAATCCTATTGAACTACATCTATCAGTTGATAATGGGTGTTAATTCTTTTTTATTAGGTCATTCTTTTGTCCATGTCTGACAGATCACTTTAAAAACAGAGTTAGGTACCTGATAACAGACCTCTGTTCTATAACTAGGGATGATCGAACGGTTCGGGTCGACCATCGGTTCGACCCGAACATTGACTGTTCGAGGTTCGGCCGAATTTAGAACTTTTTGCTGAAAAAGTTCGGAATTCGGCAACCAGAACCGACCAAAATGCAATAGGCCAGGAAATGGGCTTTAAAAGCCTGTGATTGGACCAGAACCATTAGTAAAAGCCAATTGAGGGGGCAGGAGAATGCTAGGAATGTGATTGGAGTGAATAGGGGGTCCCTAGGCCAATCATTAGTGAATACGCCCCCCAGTATATAAGATAGCCCCCGCCAAATTCCTAGCATTGTAATACAGGGACATGGAAGAGAGTCGAAGCAGTTCTGTTAATTTTACTTTAAAAGTGTCATTTAGCATTTATTAGTGTGAGGAAAGGGATATCTATTGTAGTTAGGGTGCTCTTTTACACTTTAGTTAGATGCAAAAATGTAGTTTCTGTAGGGAAAGTGTTAAGTGCCAGGGTGACCGTAGTGTAGTGTAGGGTGAACTGACACTGATTGCTATGGCAGGGTGACCAAACCCTTCCATATCAGGGTGACCGCTATAGAGAAAAGATAGTTTCTCTTAAGTCACATTCGGTGCACTAATATGGCTTCTTGCCGGTCAGCCTGCTTTTTTGGCTGCAGGCGTTTATATGGATTTTTTGAGGACATGTTTGGAGTCAGGCATGACATCTGAACATGTGTATAGGGGGTATATATACACACCCATGTATGTATATATGCACCTGCACATATATAGGTGTGAAAGGAGCAGAAAACACTACTTGCACTAATGAAATAATTAACACCAATATAGTTACACTCCTATCACACCTATATATGTGTATGTGTAAAATACATATCAGTGTGTGTGTATATATATATATATACCCCTATATCAAATGCCCAAAAAAACGCTAGCGCCAAAAAAAAACGCCCAGGTGTGTTGTTGCAGGCATTTTTTTGGGGTTTTTGGAGGCAGGCAAAACATCTGAACTTGTGTATAGTGGTATATATACAAACACATACTTATATGTATTTTACACTTACACATATATAGGTGTGATAGGAGCGGAGCCATATTAGTGTTAGCGCAAGCATATATTTCTGCTACTATCACACCTATATATGTCTAGGTGTATATATACATATAAGTATGTGTGTATATATACCCATATACACAAGTTCAGATGTTTTGCCTGCCTCCAAAGAACCCCAAAAAATGCCCAAAAAAACGCTAGCGCCAAAAAAAAACGCCCAGGTGTGTTGTTGCATGCATTTTTTGGGGGTTTTTGGAGGCAGGCAAAACATCTGAACTTGTGTATAATGGTATATATATACACACATACTTATATGTATTTTACACTTACACATTTATAGGTGTGATAGGAGGGGAGCCATATTAGTGTTAATTATTTCATTAGCGCAAGCATATATTTCTGCTACTATCACACCTATATATGTCTAGGTGTATATATACATATAAGTATGTGTGTATATATAACCGTATACACAAGTTCAGATGTTTTGCCTGCCTCCAAAGAACCCCAAAAAATGCCCAAAAAAACGCTAGCGCCAAAAAAAAACACCCAGGTGTGTTGTTGCATGCATTTTTTGGGGGTTTTTGGAGGCAGGCAAAACATCTGAACTTGTGTATAATGGTATATATATACACACACACTTATATGTATTTTACACTTACACATTTATAGGTGTGATAGGAGGGGAGCCATATTAGTGTTAATTATTTCATTAGCGCAAGCATATATTTCTGCTACTATCACACCTATATATGTCTAGGTGTATATATACATATAAGTATGTGTGTATATATAACCGTATACACAAGTTCAGATGTTTTGCCTGCCTCCAAAGGACCCAAAAAAATGCCCAAAAAAACGCTAGCGCCAAAAAAAAAAACGCCCAGGTGTGTTATTGCAGGCATTTTTTGGGGGTTTTGGAGGCAGGCAAAACATCTGAACTTGTGTATAGTGGTATATATACACACATACTTATATGTATTTTACACTTACACATATATAGGTGTGATAGGAGCGGAGCCATATTAGTGTTAATTATTTCATTAGCGCAAGCATATATATCTGCTACTATCACACCTATATATGTCTAGGTGTATATATACATATAAGTATGTGTGTATATATACCCGTATACACAAGTTCAGATGTTTTGCCTGCCTCAAAAGACCCCAAAAATGCCCAAAAAAATGCCTGCTACTAAACCGGCAAGGTGTGAAAATAGCGAAGCCATATCCCTGTTCTATTCTTCCGAATACAGGCATGTCCTCCTTCTCCATGGATATGGGGGATCTTAAAACCCCCTATCCTTTTTATTTTACATTCCACACTGTATTTACAGCAACATGTACAAATGCAGGAAGTCTACTGTGCATAGAATCAGGAAGTGACATGTGTTCTGAGAATCACTAAACACAAAAATTCCAAACACTATGTCCCCCTAATCCCTGGGAACACCAAGACATCTCCTACACTCACCTAGCAAATCAGCAACAGCATCTCATGATAAAAGAAAGTGATTTTACTATGTTAACTTGCTGACAGCTCTAAACGGCACAAACACTTGCAAGTGCATCCCACTGTCCTTCCACACATATGAGGATGCATTATCAGGCCAGCAGCCGGAAACCAGTTGTGTGCCATTGCGAAAAGATATGCGCGATCACAATAAATTCACATTTGCTAACGTTAATCTTTTCACGTGTTCAATATGCTTATTTCGCTAAATAATTATTTAAAAAATGGTGTTTATGGGGTTGGCAACTGGTGATTAGAGAAAAGGAATACTTAATTTGACATGTTCAATAGTTTACCTGGTCCATAGCAAAAATCATTGGAACCTAAAAATCAGCATTGGAGCTGTTAAAAGCTTGCTCTTTTAGTTTTGGATTTACACTTTTTTCACTATTTTATGACTTGCATGTGTGCAGAATAAAATTATTTTGTAGCAAAGTAGATTTAATAGAGATTGGGAGGTGTGTTAACAAGACATTTCACTTTTAAATATGTTATTAAACCTCAACAAACAAACAAAAAAAAAAAACAAATTCAAAGCCTTTGGACAATAGGAAGACTATTTTGTTAATTCAGTTACATTGCCCAAAAAAATTGACTGGCATTTAATGTTGCAACATTTTTCACAGTACTTTGCAATATGGTTAGAAGGGCCCTGCTTTAAAGAGCTTACAATCTAAAAGAAATACTTAAATTGGACACACTTTAAATTTCATAGTGTACAGCAGGGACAAAGGTAAGGTGAGCACTAACAATACCCAACATTTCAGGGTATAACAACTCTCACCACCCCACCCCATCAAAAGTTTAAGTGCAGGATTAAACAAACAAAATGGACAAGATATAAAATGTAACAAAATAAAAGGCAGCGCAATCACTACACCCCTCCAAATTCACACATACATACATTTCTGATTAGGATTAGCAGGAAGCCTTATTTTTATAGAAACAATTTAGGAAACTAGATCAACATTAGGAGTTGTCTAACACATGAGAATTGTAAGTAACAATCAAAAGAGAAGGGTCAGCTGATGCTCACAAACAAGAAACACATGGTCACATTGGACAAAGACACACAAAAATCCACTTTTGAGGGCCAAAATGCAAAACAATTACAGCAAAAAGACAAAACATTCATCAAACCAGAGCCAGTGTGGGTCATTATGCACGCTATCGCACCCTGCCTGCAAATAATCGGATCTCTTCTTAGGAAAAGCAAACCACGCTAGTGCAGGCCTTTCTATAACATAGGTTGGATTGATAGCACACCTACACCCACCCAGTAAAGGACACACCCACCAGCGTAATATATTCTGTCTCTTCATGTATGCCTCAAGTACTCACACCTGTTGATCAGGAATACACACTCTTGGCAAATGAAAGAATGCATTAGCTACAGTATATAAGAATATGTATCTGTGCAGTGTATAACAGGAAAGATCAAATGTCCAAGTCTCTGGCCATGATCAGTGATACCAAAAACAAAACAATATAAGTTGTAAGTTGTTGGGCATGTGGAGGGTACAAACAAGAAATGTCAACTTTGTAAGTGGTGCTTCACACAAATTGTTGACAAGCACATTCGTCATCAACATCCGACATTTAAATATGGGTGCAGGATCACACCATACTTATAAATCCATATTTGACCAAAAAAAAAAAAACTGTTATAGATTTGGTGTAAAACTCACACTCGCTTTACCTACAGTGTTATTTTTTTTTTTTTTTCGTTTCCATTATGTGAAACCCGTCAGAAATATAATACCTTGTGAAAAAGAAGCGATAACACCACAACAGAGGAAGAACATACACACCTCTAATCAGATAGTGGAATGTTTGGGATTTGAACTAGCGACCCCAGTACCGCAAGGCAGAAGTGCTAACCAACTAGCCACTGTGCTGCCACATGCATTAAGCCTCCATCTCTATGGTGTTAAACAGCCCTAAGTCCCTGGGGTGCAAAAAATGAATCAATGCAGATGTACCCTGGATGTCCTGAGTGCCATTGATCAACCTATTTCTGTGAGATGCCATCTGGTTCCAAGGCTGGTTATGGCTGATTACTGTCAGCATGCTCCTATAGGACCATCTCTAATTTTGGGGCTTTTTGCTTGCTGAGAGGCTGTAATTGGTGCTGGTGTGGAATTCACAAATCTGCTTCCTGCCCTTCCCTGTGGAACACATATGACAAGATTTGAAATGGTGGTGGAACCCTCCTACACCTAAATACTACATTTCTTTGGGCATTTACCTATAGGTGGTGGAATTACATCAGGCAAGAGTTTTGTTTCTTGATTTATTCTGTGATATTTGGTGTTTATTGGTGTGTGACTGTAGAATAGTGGTTCTACCCTCTAAATGTTGGTAATGACATTTTGATTTGTATTAATGATATATAGAAGAAAGGGGATGGTATCACTAACCCTGCGGGCTCTGTAGAAGTCCCAAAGAGACCGCAATAAGTGGGCGTGAACCAAGCAGTGGGATTTTGAAGGTGAAGCTTGCTAAGGTATATATTAGATAAATAATAATGAGACCAAATAAAATAACAAAATTTTATTACAAAATTGATAAAAACAATCACATACAGTGATATAAATTCATAGCATAAAGATACATAGTATACAAAGAACCATATACTGTGTGCTAAGGGCCACTTGTGTCCGACATGTTTCGCCAGCAGGCTTCTTCTGGGACAATACAAAATGGTGACCTCAACTCAGGTTCTAAGTGTGAATAACAAACAATCAGTTTAAATATATAAACATAGTTAAGTTTAGCCAATTTTTGATGTAACAAAATATTAGGGCTCACCAATGGTTGTATCTAGAGCATAACAAAAGTATCCGTATACCAGAGATCGTTGCGGTGTATCCAATGGCGGGTAACCACCCTGAACTAAACAGTCCAGCCAGATCTGACCCCGCTAGTTTGACAGGAACCGGACGGGGCTCTGTCGAATCAAGGCAAATCTAGAAAAATCAATGATTTATAGAAAAAGGAGCTCATTACTGAAAATCCTATAAACCACCAGAGTAAAACAAGAACTCTAGTGTGTATGAGTATAGCGTACATTGGTCTCCGAGAGCAGGGTCAGGTAAGTGAAGGAAAAAGAAAGTGGAAAGAAAGATAAACAAAACATCATACAGGGATTGTGAAAATGAGCTGCAGTGGGCAAGGTGAAAACCCATAGAAAGTGAATGAAGGCTGAGAATGTAGGAAGGCCAGAATGAAAACAAGAATGTAGCATAGAGATAGTGACCAGGTGCCTGATAGATAAATACATAGAAAACGCCAAGTGTATTTGCATCCAAAACTTGTGGGAGTGTATTCTGAAGGGGAGATTCAGAGCAGACCCAATCAATAGTGGAGAATAATGGAGAGAGAGTGACATGAATAGAGAGTGTACCCACAAAGAAGGCTGGTAAAGACTGATGCAAAAGAAGCCGTGCAAACAGGAGATCAATGTGATAACACGCTTACCTTGAATGCTCCGATCATATGGTAACAGGCAGCCGCGCCACTAGTCGTGGCCTGTCTGTACCATGCCATGTTCGGCGTTATAAGCGTGGTCCCACCGGAAGTGATGAGGTACCTCGTGACCTCCAACTAATCACTTTCGGTGCGGGCGCCATCTAGCGGTCCTAGTCAAAACTGCACCGCTAAAGAAACGGCACAGGTGAGTCGGAGCGCTGCACATCCGCCATGAGAAGAGGGCGGACTCGGGGAATAACTTGGGAGGAGAAGAATGGTTAGAATCTCAACACCACCACCCCCGGCTTGGCGCCCGAGCCCCTGTCAAAAAAAGAGAAAGCAAGGAAAGAACCGGCACATTGGATTTGGTCGCAAATTGATCTCCTGATGATATATGGATTCCCATCTGATAAAAATAATAAAGAAAAAAAAAAAAAAAAGGGAAAAAGTATAAATAAACATACAACATGTTTGCAATGGATGAAATGGTTTTCATTAATATCTTACAACACATAACAGCCACATGTTATGTTCACAGAGAAATTTTTTAAATAATCAAATGGAAAGTATACAATAGTATCTTATCCTAAATCATGGCAAAATGGTAGGCTACTGTGATGTTGATACAGTATTTTGGTTATCTCTCGACTACATTAAATGTCCCCCAAATATGACATGGGTAAACATATGGTATAGATAGCACAGAATATAAACAAATGTATCATGAAGCAATAAAACAAAGAGGAGAAGAGCCTAAGGGAGGGGGGGGTTTTTAGATATTCTCACCCATATTAACATTAGTATCGTCCTGGGTTTATTCCAGAAAGGGTTTAAATTACAAGGCTGTGTTTAATCCTGGTGGTCTAGTGGCCTGTAATTTGTAGATCCACTTAACCTCTGCTTTGAGGATTGCGTTATCATAATTTCCACCTCTCTGGTTTTTCTTAATAGCTTCTAATACAATAAATTTAATGGTATGGGGGTCAAAGTTGTGTTTCAGGCCCACATGCTTACAAATGGGTGTAAACATGAGTCCAGTGTCCATATAATAGAGATGGTCTTGAATACATTTGGCAAAAGGTCTAATAGTTTTACCAACGTAAAACGCCCCACAGAGGCATGTGGCTAGATACACAACACCCTCAGTGAGGCACGTAGCCCTAAATTTAGGTTTTAAGGTCCCTCCCCGGGGTAGAGGGAAGGTATAGCCCTCTCTCACCCAGGGGCATTCCGAGCATTGTCCACATTTGTAAGTGCCAAGACCCCCCACTGCTCCGTGAGAGTCCTCCTCTTCAATAGATTTGTGATGACTATGTACAAGTCTGTCTCTGAGTGAGGCAGACTTGCGATATATTATCTCTGGATATGGTTTTATGTATTTGGAAACCGTGGTATCATCTGCTAAGAAATGCCAATTGTTGTCCAGGATTTTACGTATAGTTTGGTGTTGGGAACTATATTTAGTGATTAGTTTGGTAGTGTTCATAGGGTTGGTCTGACGTAAACCAAAAATAAGCTTATCCCGTGATTGGAGATTAGCTCTTTGATAGGCTTTTTTAAGGAGTTTCCTACTGTAACCACGGGCCAAGAGCCTTTGCTGTAAGGTCTTGGCTTCTTGTTTGTAGTCCTCATCCAATACGCAGTTGCGTCGTATTCTAAGATATTGTGAATACGGAATACTGCGTACTAAAGATCGTGGATGACTGCTTGTATAACGGAGTATAGTGTTTCCCGCTGTATTTTTGCGGTACAAAGAGGTGTAAATAGTACCATCAGGTGTAAGATAAATCATAGTGTCCAGAAAGGCTATTTTTTGGGTGTCATATTGAATGGTAAATTTAAGATTATAATTATTGTTTGATATAAAGTCCATAAATTCCAAAAGAGTAGACACCGAGCCTGTCCACACAACGATGACGTCGTCAATATACCTGCGCCACAACGCTAGGTGGCGCAGGTATATCGCGGCGGCATCATCGGCGAACAGCTCCCTTTCCCACCCCCCCAGGTACAGGTTGGCATACGATGGGGCACATGATGTCCCCATCGCTACCCCCTGTACCTGGAGGTATGTGGTTTCACCAAATACAAAGATATTAGATCTAAGGATATGGTTGAGCAATTGGAGGGTAAAGTCTGCCAGTGCCCACGTGCAATGGGTCTGTTCCTTGAGAAAGATGGTGATTACCTCAATACCCCTAGTATGGGGAATACTGGAGTAGAGGGCCTCGATGTCAAGAGTAACCAATAGGGAGTCCCCGGGGACACTGAGGCCCTCCAGGACTCTCAAAAGCTCCAGGGTGTCCCTGAGGTATGAGGGCAGACCCATCACATGTGGGCGCAGTTCATCGTCAACAAACCTACTTGAGGGCTCGGTAATGGATCCCATACCCGATACAATCGGGCGCCCTGGAGGTTTATCGAGGCTTTTATGTACTTTGGGTAAAGCATAAAACGTTGGCAAAATTGGCCATTTTACATTTAGGTAGTCATAAAGCTCTTGGTTAATCACGTGTGATTGTAAAGCATTGAAAATTATGGATTTAAACCTTCCTTTCATGATGTCAACTTCCTCCATGGATACTGGTCTATACCATTCTTCATTATTTAAAATGTCGAAACACATAGTTTCGTACTGATGCCTGTCCATGACGACCACGTTGCCACCCTTATCCGAGGGTTTAATGACAACGAGCTCGTCACGGACAAGGTCATCTAAAGCAGCCCTTTGGGAGGCCGACAAATTCGAGGCCCCAAGTGGGGGGGCCTCCAATCTGTCGATCTCCTTCTGGGTATGCTTCACAAAAGCCCAGATAGCTGGGCAAGTCTGAAGTTTATGGAATCGTGTGGATTTGGGTTTGAATTTGTTAGTTTCATCGTGTGGCTCCTCCTCATCGTCAGAAGAGGAGTCAGACGATGAATAATCTGGATGTTGTTTATTTTCCTCAATTAGCTGCATCATTGTTTTGAGATTTCTAAAATCTTGAGACTTAAATCCTTTGTATAGATCCTCATCCCGTGTGTTGTTTTGACCTTTATTTTTATCAAAAATATATTTGTATGTCAAATTCCTTGCAAATAAATGAAGGTCTTTGACCACTTCAAATTTATTCAATTGTTGGTCTGGGCAGAAACTCAAGCCAAATTGTAATACTTCTTTCTCAACTTTTGAGAGCAGTCGAGAGGAAAGGTTAATGATATCCAGGGGATTCTTTTTTTCCTTTTCCTCTTCACTGGATGCTATTTGATGGGTAACACTGGGCAGTCCATCCTCAGTCCCCTCAAGTGATAACATCACAGGGGCCGATGCGGGAGTGTCCATGTGTGTATGTCCTATTCCAGGTCCGTTGTTTGTCCTCTTATTACGAAAGTGTCTATGGGTCCTCTTTTTTCGTCTACCGGTTGTACGGGAAGAGGGGTCCCTAAAGGGGGTCTCTGTGATACTTCACCATTCGTTAGTGTTGACATTGACTCATTCCTAAATGTCTTAGGAATGGCTCCCAAATCCCTAACAACTCCCATGGATGGGGTTGTTTTGGCATTCGGTGTGGACTGCGGGGATAAATTGCGCTTCCTATTTGGTTTGTCAGTATCTCCTGCCATATTTTGGGGTTGGTTACCTTTGTTATTCCGTTTCCCCGATTTACCGTTATTACCCTGACCCTGTTTCGTTTGACTCCTCTGCACCGATCGTAGTGATGAGGCAGAAGACGCAAGAGACAATTCGGAATCAGATGGATATTGATATCCCATTTTATCGGGCATTGTTCTTAGGACTCTATTTTTACGTGTATAGGTGGATTTTTGCCATTTGTAAGCATAGCCTCTGGTGAAGGCCAGCTTATCCTTATAAAATTTTAAATCTTTTCTCATCAGGAGGGTTTTATTATAGTTCTCCAAATGAGCCTGTAATTCTAATTCCCTTTTATTGTATTCTACATGTTTAATGAGTATACGGTTTTTTGTTTGTAGATTTTCAATTTCCTTATCAATATCCATCAGATCCAATTTATATTTGTCTCTCAAAAATTCCATCATATTAGAGGTACATTGGGTTAGATTTTTTTCCCATTTTTCTTTGAGGGTTACATCATGTACTTCAAATGAGGGAAATATTTGTATCCATAACCCCATGGGGTTAACTCCTTCTCTAATGTATTTGTCAAAAAACCTAACATGCCAACCGAGGTTGGATTTTCTTTCCATTAACCGTCTTATTTTTTGAAAAAATACCTCAATATCAACATCATTCAAGTTGGTGGTAGTGCAGTTTTTTTCTATATTGTCTAGGAAATCCTCCCAGCTTTTTCCCCCAAGCTGTACCATTTTTGCCATATTGGAAAAATGGAAACTAGCTGTAGGAAGAATCCGGGACAGGGATTCACAGAAGACAATGTATATAGGACACAAGGTCAGGGATAAAGGGTAACAATATCTAGCCAAGAATACTCCAGTATTCACAAAGGGAAAGGGAAAAGGATAAACAGAGAAAACGGGGCAGCTAGGTTGCAGTCTGGTTCAACATACCATTTTAGCCATTAATTCCAAAATGAAATATCATGATATTTGGCTGATTAAGCATAAGCTTTATCTATCATTATTGTGAAATACAGTACAAATTTGATTATAAGACAATTTGAAATATCAAAAATTAGTTATTTATCCAGGCAAGTAGGCGATGGCGAGTGCAAAGCACTATGGGGTTTTACACCCATGTTTTAAACAGTATCAAAAGGAGGAACGCCAAGCCTAAACTAGCCAATGTACCCAGCAAGCTTACACCACATCCCTGTTAAGACATATAGAAGAAAGGGGATGGTATCACTAACCCTGCGGGCTCTGTAGAAGCCCCAAAGAGACCGCAATAAGTGGGCGTGAACCAAGCAGTGGGATTTTGAAGGTGAAGCTTGCTAAGGTATATATTAGATAAATAATAATGAGACCAAATAAAATAACAAAATTTTTTATTACAAAATTGATAAAAACAATCACATACAGTGATATAAATTCATAGCATAAAGATACATAGTATACAAAGAACCATATACTGTGTGCTAAGGGCCACTTGTGTCCGACATGTTTCGCCAGCAGGCTTCTTCTGGGACAATACAAAATGGTGACCTCAACTCAGGTTCTAAGTGTGAATAACAAACAATCAGTTTAAATATATAAACATAGTTAAGTTTAGCCAATTTTTGATGTAACAAAATATTAGGGCTCACCAATGGTTGTATCTAGAGCATAACAAAAGTATCCGTATACCAGAGATCGTTGCGGTGTATCCAATGACGGGTAACCACCCTGAACTAAACAGTCCAGCCAGATCTGACCCCGCTAGTTTGACAGGAACCGGACCGGGCTCTGTCGAATCAAGGCAAATCTAGAAAAATCAATGATTTATAGAAAAAGGAGCTCATTACTGAAAATCCTATAAACCACCAGAGTAAAACAAGAACTCTAGTGTGTATGAGTATAGCGTACATTGGTCTCCGAGAGCAGGGTCAGGTAAGTGAAGGAAAAAGAAAGTGGAAAGAAAGATAAACAAAACATCATACAGGGATTGTGAAAATGAGCTGCAGTGGGCAAGGTGAAAACCCATAGAAAGTGAATGAAGGCTGAGAATGTAGGAAGGCCAGAATGAAAACAAGAATGTAGCATAGAGATAGTGACCAGGTGCCTGATAGATAAATACATAGAAAACGCCAAGTGTATTTGCATCCAAAACTTGTGGGAGTGTATTCTGAAGGGGAGATTCAGAGCAGACCCAATCAATAGTGGAGAATAATGGAGAGAGAGTGACATGAATAGAGAGTGTACCCACAAAGAAGGCTGGTAAAGACTGATGCAAAAGAAGCCGTGCAAACAGGAGATCAATGTGATAACACGCTTACCTTGAATGCTCCGATCATATGGTAACAGGCAGCCGCGCCACTAGTCGCGGCCTGTCTGTACCATGCCGTGTTCGGCGTTATAAGCGCGGTCCCACCAGAAGTGATGAGGTACCTCGTGACCTCCAACTAATCACTTCCGGTGCGGGCGCCATCTAGCGGTCCTAGTCAAAACTGCACCGCTAAAGAAACGGCACAGGTGAGTCGGAGCGCTGCACATCCGCCATGAGAAGAGGGCGGACTCGGGGAATAACGTGGGAGGAGAAGAATGGTTAGAATCTCAACACCACCACCCCCGGCTTGGCGCCCGAGCCCCTGTCAAAAAAAGAGAAAGCAAGGAAAGAACCGGCACATTGGATTTGGTCGCAAATTGATCTCCTGATGATATATGGATTCCCATCTGATAAAAATAATAAAAGAAAAAAAAAAAAAAAGGGAAAAAGTATAAATAAACATACAACATGTTTGCAATGGATGAAATGGTTTTCATTAATATCTTACAACACATAACAGCCACATGTTATGTTCACAGAGAAATTTTTTAAATAATCAAATGGAAAGTATACAATAGTATCTTATCCTAAATCATGGCAAAATGGTAGGCTACTGTGATGTTGATACAGTATTTTGGTTATCTCTACCTATGATAGTGCTGCAAGCCATTGGGTTACCCTTATATGGACGTATATACCAAATTTGTGAGTAAATGAACAAATGCAATTTACATGGTGTGAAGACCAAATATAACCAAAACCCACATATACAATATATATCTTTCCAGACCAAGGTACACCACGGTTCCTTGTTGCAGTTGTTGAGGATACAGAGAAAAAGTTTTTTTGCTGAAACAAAGTAAAACTATGTATGTACAAATACCCTATTTCTTCCTTTACTTATTTTTGAAACTCTAATTATATGTATATCTGCAATAACGGAAATGTTATTGTTTATACATTACAGCTGGGTGACAAAAATTCTTTGAAAAAGGCTATAAACAGCCGAAACGCGTCAGAATACGGATGAACTCTGTGAACCACCTTTTCCTGGGAATTCCACAGGAAACACAGAGACTATATTCCGATTTATGTCACAATTTACCACACATGTCACAGATTCACTAGAATCTTTCTTCTTTCAATCTTATCACATTGGGCCTATACCCAAACACCAATGATCACATCATTGATATGTATGTTATGTATATATAATGGAATAAATCCAAATTATTTTACTTCTTGAATTTAATTTATTAATTGCCCATAAAGTCCCAAATTTTGGCTTGAGACACCAAAAAACCCCCTACTCATGAGGGACCTTGTTAGACAGTGGAGGAAACCTAGCCAATAGCACACCAGGGTTTATGACTGTCCCAGTGAGCGGGGATTGCCGCAGTGCACCCTGGGATTGAAAATAAATCTGGAGGGAGTGTGTGACAGAGTGTCTTTTGGCGGGAGCATCAGTCCCAGGAGGAGGTGACGGCTGTCTCTCTTCCTGTTGAAGTGTGAAGGTGGTCCTGGGCTGCAGAGGATCCAGAGTGTGCTGACTGAGTGGAGCTGCTGGGCAGAGATCTTCTGGCAAAACAGTGTCGTGAGTACTCAAGATCTGCCCAGGGGTCTGCCTAAGAGAGGGGACCACTACAGAGAGATCAAGGGGGATCCAGGAGCCAGCTAACCAGGAGTGTACAGTAAAGGGGTGCCAAGTATTAAAGCCCTGAAGTTTGGGGATTAAAGGGGGCAAGAGGAAGGGCCCTGAAGTGTTCAGCAATACAGATTGCACTACAAGTCAGCTACCATAGGAAGGAGTACTAGCCGTGACCAGCATCAGTCAGCGTTAACCAGCGTCAGTAAGCATTAACCAGCGTCAAGGAGCATCTTTTTAGAGTCCCTGCCTATTTGTGCATAGTTCGTTGTTGGAGTATCCCACTCATCCCTTCTCCCATCCAAGTTCTCAAATAAACCTAAAAACCCAAAGAAACTGGACTGGTTCTTGTCTGAGGTATTCACACTTGGGAAAAATGTTTAAAGGTACTACTGTTGTTAGCGGTAACCCAGGGGGACCCACACTCGCACGCTCCCTTGGGAGTAGTGCTAAATGTAAAGACATATTGCACTAGAAGATTCACTAAAGCTGTTCACCACACCTGTTGGATATACTGTATAAGAAATGTTCATAATTCTTCTTTAAGCGCACAGAAGTTTTTACTGCTACTTTTCCATTAGCATTTCATTTTTTTTTTTTTTTGTAGTACAGATTTCTACACCTTATCTAAAAGTGGAGGAATTTGAGGATAAAAGAGGAACAGGGATGGGTTTTCAAAAGAGACAGTCCTTCTAAACAAGGGTAAGTTGGAAGCAGGGCTGCACATAGTTTACTTTATAGTAGACAGCCTAATGTGCAATAGATGTGCATGTCATTTTCCTACTGATCTGCTTGATAAACGTCCCTAATGTGTCATTTTTACTTTTTGTAGGCTGTTTGCACATATCTTCAAATCCCATAATTATAAACAAGAAATAGTTTCCATTCTAGACTAGCGGATTAAATATAAGCACACCTCTATTTTCCTGCCCTTAGAGGATCTGAGAATTTATGCCTCTCACAGTCGTCATTTGTGTAGTGTTTGAGTACATCATATGGAATCCTGGTGATGGCTGTGCTAATGCACCATTAGCTGGAATAGCAGGTTGTTTTAAGTGGCTATAGGATCACAGGTTGCCATCCTCTTTTAAGCTATGTATTGCCATTATTGGGAACTATTAACTAACGTGCAAGCAGTTGGTACTTTTGTAGTTACAGAGCTTTCCTTAGAAACCAATGTAGAGTGCAAGGATGACCAGTATTCCACAGCAACTAGAACAATTTCCATTTCAATTAGTTGAGCTCAGAGAGAAAAGCGATGGGTGACTTTAAATCTATTTTTAACCCTTTCGCTGCCAGAGCCATTTTTGCTTTTTATTTTTTTGCACACATTTAACCACTTGCTGACTGCCTAACTGGGAACTTATGTCAATATTTTGACAATAAATACCAGGGTTATGGCTGCAGCTAGATGCCATAACACTGGCATTTTCTTTCTAAAGCTGGATACACACTATCCAACTTTTGTGGTTAGATTTCCTTCAGATTTACCTTTTCTATGTAGTGCAAGGGCCTGCCAGATTGCATACAAATTGAAAGTGTTTAGGTTTGACCTCATATTATATGGTTTTGGTAAGTCTAAAGGAAAAAGTCTTCAGAAAATCTTATAGTGTGTATGGCCCATTAGGCAGCTGGCTTTCAAATAAAAGTGGTCCCTGTGGCAGATTTGCCACGGGATCACTTTTAGAAGCGGTGGGAAAGGTGCCTGGGAACCATCCTGCGTCAGCAGTGTTTTCACATAAAGATGAGCGCTGGCAATATGGTCACCACTCATCTCTATGCTTGGAGGACCGGAGCGAAGTCATGACATCATTTGCTCTTCTCAGGCCATGTAAACATGTTTTTTGTTTTTTTTTCTTTCTTTCATGAAGCAAAAGATAAAAAAAAAAAAAAAGTGATGTTTTCCTTTTTAAGAGTAGAGGAGAGATTTGATAGAGGTAGAGGAGAGATTTGGTGTAAAAATTTAAAAAAAGCAATAAAATAAATAATATTGCTCGTGTGCAGTAGTGAATGAAGCTCACGCCTTCAAATGTAAATAGTGTTCTCACCACACATGTGAGGTATCACCCTGAACATCTGATCGAGAGCAAATATTCTAGCACTAGACCTCTTCTGTAACTATGAACTAGTAACTTGTAGAAATTTTTAGAGCGTCACCTATGGAGATTTTAAGTACTAAGTACCGTAGTTTGGTGTCATTCCACGAGCTTGCGCAATTTTAAAGCAAGACATATTAGGTATCTATTTACTTGGTTGAAGATCATCTTCAAATTATACAAAAACATTGGGGTACATATTATGTTTTGTTTTTTTTTAATTCATTAAAGTGTATTTTTTTCACATTCCAAATTTACGTTTGAAAAACTGCTGCACAAAAAACTGTGTTTGCAATGACCAGTATTTTATTCTCTAGGGTCTCTGCTAAAATATATATATATATATATATATATATATATATATTGTGAGGGATTAGCTCGGTGGCGGGCATGGATGACCCCTTTGGGGGGGTGCGTTTACACATTAAGATAGCCGAGAAGTGGTTGCAAAAACAGTGTATGAGTTTTATTCTTGCAATTTTTCTTGACACCAGTGCAAGCATCAAAACAGCAAAATAAAAATTAAACAAAATAAATCCTTGCCACGGTGGGCGGTTACCTTCGCACACTGGAACCTACCTAAGAGTCTGTCCCCAACCTACTGTTGGGCAGACTTTGCTGATCCTACAGCAGACCATCAATAGTTCATTTATAATCTCTTCACACAGCAAACAGTTCATTTAACATGTCCCTTTTCCTCTTCATATGGAACATGTCCCTTTGTTTTCTCTCCACATAGAAAAACAGTCCATGTCCTCACCTTTGAGAAGTCTTCAGTCTTACTTAATTTCCCCTTCACACAGGAAATGTCCATTGGTTTCTTTTCACCTAGAAACAATCCAAGACCTCACTTCGAGTAGTCTTCACACTTGTTTACCCTCCTTAGCGCACATAACTTCAGGGGGTCTTCTCCCATGCTCACCAGCTTGTCGGAAGGCACTCATCTGTCTGTCCTCCTCTCCCAGCCCACACGGCGACAGGAGGCAGCAGTCCTTCTCCCAGGTTTCCTCAGCGTCGGGAGGCACACATCTGTCTGTCCTCCTCTCCCAGCCCACATGGCGACAGGAGGCAGCAATCCATAGACTTCCTTTGGACAAATTATAGAGGCCTTAACTTCCTCATTCCGAACAGCTGAAGGCCTTTCAACTTCCTTAGACAGTTCTGGCTACCTTTGCAGCCGACACCCTATAGTAATTGGTGATTTGTCTAACCCAGGTGGAAGTGTAGCTCCTGTCTGTGACTACATTCACAGATTTACCTGACTTCCTGTCACAATATATATATATATATATATATATATATATATATATATATATATATATAATGTTTGGCGGATTCTAAGTAATTTTCTAGTTAAAAAAATGCAGATTTTTACTTGTGAACAACAACAGTTAGAAAAAGGCTAGATCCTTAAGTGGTTAAAAAATCATTTTAGGCCAGAAGATTATACAAAACCCCCAACCATTATATATATATTCTGAAAGCAGACACCCTAGAAAGTAAAATAGTGGTAGTTCCAATTCTTTGTCAGTTGATATTACCACAAAGGTCTAGGAAACACAATATTTCAGTAAAAGGACACACTAAAATGTATATTAGCGCAAACAAACATAATAAAATATCCAAATTTTTGGTGAAATATAAATGACGAGGTTGCATAGGTCGAGTAAATAGATACCCAATATGTCTAGCCTTAAAGTGTAATTCCACTTTAGCGGGGAAAACAATAGCAAATAAAAAAAAAAAAACAATATAGCGTATACAATTGCGACACAAACCATATTGTGATTGAATGTTATTAAAAATTACATTTCCTTTTCAATCT
Source organism: Pelophylax lessonae (assembly GCF_965119305.1). Lineage (NCBI taxonomy): Eukaryota > Metazoa > Chordata > Amphibia > Anura > Ranidae > Pelophylax > Pelophylax lessonae. The sequence goes on from NC_138768.1 coordinate 96,343,260, forward strand.
GCAGTTGCTGTAATTTTCAGAAAATGCAATGCAATATGGCTACCTGGAGCTGTTCTGTACACAGAATGTATACTGACCACACCCCAGAAACATCATTTCCTGCTTGTGTGATTGGCTCACCAATTTTCCCAGAAGTCTGCCTAAGATACAAGTCAGGTTTCTGGCATCCCCTGCAACAAAAATGTAATTTTTGGTGAGATACTTCCAATAGGAACACATCTAAAGGGATGCAGGCCCAGCAGCTTTCCTCATTAGAGCTTTGCAGCTGCCACAGCTGATAGATAATTATGAAACCACTCCCATTATACCCACTCAGCACAGAAGCACAGAGGAATAAACAATGATTTCTTCAGAATAACAAAAGGTAGGAATCTGCAGCAAAGTTTGTTAAAATCCTTGTAATGTACATAGACCACCCAGAGGGGAATGTTTTTTTCTCAACAAAAGTGGAGTTACTCTTTAAATTTGTGTGCTCCCATAAATGGGGACAAACTTTAGTATACTATATGTCCTGTAGGCAAAAGCCCCCTATAGGTCATCAGTTTAGTGTTACAGAGGAGGTCTTGCTAGAAATATTGCTCTCACTCTGGCGTGCATGGAAATATGTGACGTGTATCACAATCAACATTTTCACATGTAGGCACCCCTGAACTGTGCGTTAACATTCATATGTGCGTATATGTGTGGGGGGTTTTATGTGCTTGGGTGTAACTTTATTTTTTTTTTTAAACTATATAATATAAGACCCTACATGTCTCCTCTGGGCTCCACTGAATGTATTGCAATGCACATCGCATTGCAATTCATTTCTTCCCAGCTGGAGACACTGACAAACTGACCTGGAAGTGACATTATACATGTTGCTTTCCAAGCAACAAGGTCCATAAAGACATGGATGAGCCAGTTTGGGGTGGAGGAACTTGACTGGTCTGATCTCAACCCAATAGAACATCTTTGGGATGAATTTAAGTGGAGACTGCAAGCCAGGCTTTCTCTACAACATCAGTGCCTGACCTCACAAATGTGCTTCTGGAAGAATGGTCAAACATTCCCATAGACACACTCTTAAACCTTGTGGACAGCCTTCCCAGAAAAGTTGAAGCTGTTATAGCTGCAAAGGGTGAGCCAACTCAATACAATTGCGGGATAGTCTGTGTCGGTACGTGTGAGATCCACCTTTCCAAGTTTTTGAGGTTCATCTCATACTTCTGAAGATTTGAGGGTGCTGTCTGTTCCATACTCCTCCTACTCCTCATCCATCCTTTTAGGGGTAGAAACAATAGTAATTGGGGCCTAGTGTGGTTTTGTACGTGCGAGATACATACACTTTTTTGGATCATATTTCCTATTCCGCTATTCAATAAAAACCTTTCTAGGGCAAGATCTTAAATTACAGAAATATGAGGAGACCGTCAAATAAGGGCCGTGGCCTGGGTCGTGGTGCTGCTGGTAGAGCTCCTGTTGCAAGGAGAGGACGTGGTCGATCTGTGCCAGCTACACGCACAAGTGAAACACCTTCCTCAAGTGTGAGTAGGCGACAGAACCTGCATCAGTATTTGGTAGGGCATCATACGCCCCTAGAAGTGATGAGGCCAGAACAAGTGGAGGCGATAGTAGATTGGTTTGCTGCTGAAAGTGCCTCCAGTTCCTTCACATTGTCTCCCACCCAGTCTACTGCAGAAAGGTCACAGTTGGCACCTGCAGCCGATGTCCAACCGTCTTTCACCTCACCCCCTTGCAAATCAGGCAAGCAGTCTGAGCCCCAAGCCATACAGCAGTCTCTTCTTCTTTTTGATGACTCTGTCAGCAGGGTTTCCCAGGGCCATCCACCTAGCCCTGCCCCAGAAGTGGAAGAGATTGAGTGCAGCGATGCCCAACCACTTATTTCTCAAGATGAGTACATGCAAGGATCATCGCAGCACGTCTCCGATGATGACGAAACGCAGGTGCCAACTGCTGCGGCGTTCAGCATTGTGGAGACCGACAAGGAGGGCAGGGGTGAAGACTGGGTGGAAGATGATGTGGAGGACGATGAGGTCCTCGACCCCACATGGAATGAACGTCATGCAGGTGACCTGAGTAGTTTGGAGGAAGAGGCGGTGGTCGCACAGAGCCACCAGCACAGCAGAAGAGGGAGCAGGGTGCAGAAGCGGAGCGGCCGTGCCCTAGACACTACGCCCGCTACTGCCCAACGCAGCAAGGGAACGAGCGCACCAAAGTCAGCTCAAAGGAGTTCTCTAGCGTGGAAGTTCTTTAGAAAATGTGCTGATGACAGGACACGAGTGGTTTGCACCCTGTGCAATCAGAGCTTGAAGCGAGGCATAAACCTTCTCAACCTGAGCACAACCTGCATGATCAGGCATCTAAGTGCAAAGCACGAGCTGCAGTGGAGTACACACCTTCAAAACCAAGAAACGTCTCTTGCTCATCCTGCTTCCTCTTCTGCTGCAGTCTCGGCCGCTCCAGCCACATCTGTAGTGATACCGGCACCTGCCACCCCGCAAACAGACGATCTGTCAGCAACACCACCACCTGGGTCACCAACAACCATCTCCACAATGTCCCGTGGAAGCGTTCAGCTTTCCATCTCCCAAACACTTGAGAGGAAGAGGAAGTACCCCCCTACCCACTCGCGATTAGTGATGTCGCGAACCTAAAATTCGCCGTTCGCGAACGGCGAACGCGAACATCGGCAAATGTTCGCGAACCGGCGAACCGGGCGAACCGCCATAGACTTCAATAGGCAGGCGAATTTTAAAATACACAGGGACTCTTTCTGGCCACAATAGTGATGGAAAAGTTGTTTCAAGGGGACTAACACCTGGACTGTGGCATGCCGGAGAGGGATCACGCAAAAAAAAGTTCTTAAAAATTATAATTTTTTGATAGAGAGCCAATTATTGGAAAAATTAAAAAAAAATAAAAATAAAAAATTTCTTTGGATTTAGCATCTGGGGGGGTCTAAAAAGTGTACCTGTGAAGTTTCAGCTCTGTAGCATGTCCAGAACCCCTAAAAAACAGCATTTGTCTTATATTTTCAGGAATATGGCTTCTCTGCGGCTGGCTTTTTCTCTTGCAGGCATTTATCGGGCATTTTTTTAGGCAGGCATGTCATTTTTTGTATTTAGTGTCTGGGGGGTCTAAAAAGTGTACCTGTCAAGTTTCAGCTCTGTAGCATGTCCAGAACCCCTAAAAAACAGCATTTTTCTTATATTTTCAGGAATATGGCTTCTCTGCGGCTGGCTTTTTCTCTTGCAGGCATTTAGCGGGCATTTTTTTAGGCAGGCATGTCATTTTTTGTATTTAGTGTCTGGGGGGTCTAAAAAGTGTACCTGTCAAGTTTCAGCTCTGTAGCATGTCCAGAACCCCTAAAAAACAGCATTTTTCTTATATTTTCAGGAATATGGCTTCTCTGCGGCTGGCTTTTTCTCTTGCAGGCATTTAGCGGGCATTTTTTTAGGCAGGCATGTCATTTTTTGTATTTAGTGTCTGGGGGGTCTAAAAAGTGTACCTGTCAATTTTCAGCTCTGTAGCATGTCCAGAACCCCTAAAAAACAGCATTTTTCTTATATTTTCAGGAATACGGCTTCTCTGCGGCTGGCTTTTTCTCTTGCAGGCATTTAGCGGGCATTTTTTTAGGCAGGCATGTCATTTTTTTGTATTTAGTGTCTGGGGGGTCTAAAAAGTGTACCTGTCAAGTTTCAGCTCTGTAGCATGTCCAGAACCCCTAAAAAACAGCATTTTTCTTATATTTTCAGGAATACGGCTTCTCTGCGGCTGGCTTTTTCTCTTGCAGGCATTTATCGGGCATTTTTTTAGGCAGGCATGTCATTTTTTGTATTTAGTGTCTGGGGGGTCTAAAAAGTGTACCTGTCAAGTTTCAGCTCTGTAGCATGTCCAGAACCCCTAAAAAACAGCATTTTTCTTATATTTTCAGGAATACGGCTTCTCTGCGGCTGTCTTTTTCTCTTGCAGGCATTTATCGGGCATTTTTTTAGGCAGGCATGTCATTTTTTGTATTTAGTGTCTGGGGGGTCTAAAAAGTGTATCTGTCAAGTTTCAACTCTGTAGCATGTCCAGAACCCCTAAAAAACAGCATTTTTCTTATATTTTCAGTAATACGGCTTCTCTGCGGCTGTCTTTTCCTCTTGCAGGCATTTATCGGGCATTTTTTTAGGCAGGCATGTCATTTTTTGTATTTAGTGTCTGGGGGGTCTAAAAAGTGTACCTGTCAAGTTTCAGCTCTGTAGCATTTCCAGAACCCCTAAAAAACAGCATTTTTCTTATATTTTCAGGAATACGGCTTCTCTGCGGCTGTCTTTTTCCATTGCAGGCATTTATCGGGCATTTTTTTAGGCAGGCATGTCATTTTTTGTATTTAGTGTCTGGGGGGTCTAAAAAGTGTACCTGTCAAGTTTCAGCTCTGTAGCATGTCCAGAACCCCTAAAAAACAGCATTTTTCTTATATTTTCAGGAATATGGCTTCTCTGCGGCTGGCTTTTTCTCTTGCAGGCATTTAGCGGGCATTTTTTTAGGCAGGCATGTCATTTTTTGTATTTAGTGTCTGGGGGGTCTAAAAAGTGTACCTGTCAAGTTTCAGCTCTGTAGCATGTCCAGAACCCCTAAAAAACAGCATTTTTCTTATATTTTCAGGAATACGGCTTCTCTGCGGCTGTCTTTTTCTCTTGCAGGCAGTTATCGGGCATTTTTTTAGGCAGGCATGTCAATTTTTGTATTTAGTGTCTGGGGGGTCTAAAAAGTGTACCTGTCAAGTTTCAGCTCTGTAGCATGTCCAGAACCCCTAAAAAACAGCATTTTTCTTATATTTTCAGTAATACGGCTTCTCTGCGGCTGGCATTTTCTCTTGCAGGCATTTATCGGGCATTTTTTTAGGCAGGCATGTCATTTTTTGTATTTAGTGTCTGGGGGGTCTAAAAAGTGTACCTGTCAAGTTTCAGCTCTGTAGCATGTCCAGAACCCCTAAAAAACAGCATTTTTCTTATATTTTCAGGAATACGGCTTCTCTGCGGCTGTCTTTTTCTCTTGCAGGCATTTATCGGGCATTTTTTTAGGCAGGCATGTCATTTTTTGTATTTAGTGTCTGGGGGGTCTAAAAAGTGTACCTGTCAAGTTTCAGCTCTGTAGCATGTCCAGAACCCCTAAAAAACAGCATTTTACTTATATTTTCAGGAATACGGCTTCTCTGCGGCTGTCTTTTTCTCTTGCAGGCATTTATCGGGCATTTTTTTAGGCAGGCATGTCATTTTTTGTATTTAGTGTCTGGGGGGGTCTAAAAAGTGTACCTGTCAAGTTTCAGCTCTGTAGCATGTCCAGAACCCCTAAAAAACAGCATTTTTCCTATATTTTCAGGAATACGGCTTCTCTGCGGCTGTCTTTTTCTCTTGCAGGCATTTATCGGGCATTTTTTTAGGCAGGCATGTCATTTTTTGTATTTAGTGTCTGGGGGGTCTAAAAAGTGTACCTGTCAAGTTTCAGCTCTGTAGTATGTCCACAACCCAAAAAAAACAGCATTTTTCTTATATTTTCAGGAATATGGCTTCTCTGCGGCTGGCTTTTTCTCTTGCAGGCATTTAGCGGGCATTTTTTTAGGCAGGCATGTCATTTTTTGTATTTAGTGTCTGGGGGGTCTAAAAAGTGTACCTGTCAAGTTTCAGCTCTGTAGCATGTCCAGAACCCCTAAAAAACAGCATTTTTCTTATATTTTCAGGAATACGGCTTCTCTGCGGCTGTCTTTTTCTCTTGCAGGCAGTTATCGGGCATTTTTTTTAGGCAGGCATGTCATTTTTTGTATTTAGTGTCTGGGGGGTCTAAAAAGTGTACCTGTCAAGTTTCAGCTCTGTAGCATGTCCAGAACCCCTAAAAAACAGCATTTTTCTTATATTTTCAGTAATACGGCTTCTCTGCGGCTGGCTTTTTCTCTTGCAGGCATTTATCGGGCATTTTTTTAGGCAGGCATGTCATTTTTTGTATTTAGTGTCTGGGGGGTCTAAAAAGTGTACCTGTCAAGTTTCAGCTCTGTAGCATGTCCAGAACCCCTAAAAAACAGCATTTTACTTATATTTTCAGGAATACGGCTTCTCTGCGGCTGCCTTTTTCTCTTGCAGGCATTTATCGGGCATTTTTTTAGGCAGGCATGTCATTTTTTGTATTTAGTGTCTGGGGGGTCTAAAAAGTGTACCTGTCAAGTTTCAGCTCTGTAGCATGTCCAGAACCCCTAAAAAACAGCATTTTCCTTATATTTTCAGGAATACGGCTTCTCTGCGGCTGTCTTTTTCTCTTGCAGGCATTTATCGGGCATTTTTTTAGGCAGGCATGTCATTTTTTGTATTTAGTGTCTGGGGGGTCTAAAAAGTGTACCTGTCAAGTTTCAGCTCTGTAGCATGTCCAGAACCCCTAAAAAACAGCATTTTTCTTATATTTTCAGGAATACGGCTTCTCTGCGGCTGTCTTTTTCTCTTGCAGGCATTTATCGGGCATTTTTTTAGGCAGGCATGTCATTTTTTGTATTTAGTGTCTGGGGGGTCTAAAAAGTGTACCTGTCAAGTTTCAGCTCTGTAGTATGTCCACAACCCAAAAAAAAACAGCATTTTTCTTATATTTTCAGGAATATGGCTTCTCTGCGGCTGGCTTTTTCTCTTGCAGGCATTTAGCGGGCATTTTTTTAGGCAGGCATGTCATTTTTTGTATTTAGTGTCTGGGGGGTCTAAAAAGTGTACCTGTCAAGTTTCAGCTCTGTAGCATGTCCAGAACCCCTAAAAAACAGCATTTTTCTTATATTTTCAGGAATACGGCTTCTCTGCGGCTGTCTTTTTCTCTTGCAGGCAGTTATCGGGCATTTTTTTAGGCAGGCATGTCATTTTTTGTATTTAGTGTCTGGGGGGTCTAAAAAGTGTACCTGTCAAGTTTCAGCTCTGTAGCATGTCCAGAACCCCTAAAAAACAGCATTTTTCTTATATTTTCAGGAATACGGCTTCTCTGCGGCTGTCTTTTTCTCTTGCAGGCATTTATCGGGCATTTTTTTAGGCAGGCATGTCATTTTTTGTATTTAGTGTCTGGGGGGTCTAAAAAGTGTACCTGTCAAGTTTCAGCTCTGTAGTATGTCCACAACCCAAAAAAAACAGCATTTTTCTTATGATTTTTAGTAGAAAACTAATGCAGTGTCTTTCCAGCTGTCTTTTTTTCTTTCTGGCAAGCTGAAATATGATATGCCAAGGCAAACATGCCTATCAGTTGAGCTATGACACAGACAACACTGCACACATGGGGAAATATGTAAAACAAAAAACAGGAAAAGGAAATTAGGTGACGGTCACAAAACATGATATTGTGATTGGCCAAATAAAAAGTCACCTCGCGATGAGGTCGCGCCAAAGTCACGCTAAGTCGCGCCAAAGTCGCACTGGAAGCGACGCTACTTTAGTGGTTGCGGCAGTGTAAACCAGCACTAAAACATCCAGTGTGTGAATACGATCAGGTATGATGTTTTATCGGTCAAGTAGTGTAAGGGTTACGCCCGTCGCCCGCTTCACAGTGACAGACCAAACTCTGACAGACCAAACTCCCCGTTTAACAGTCAGTCAGTCCATTTGCACAACCGCAAACTCCCAATTTGCACAAGGTTGGATACCAAGCTAGCCATGTCCCGTTCCTTTTCCTCACTGACATCATTGAAGGTCTCTTCCTCCACCCAGCCACATACAACACCAAGGGTCCCCGAAAGGTGAGAACAAGCCCCCTGGGACGCCTGCTGTGGCTGGTATTCCACCTCCTCAAAGCCACCTTCCTCCTCTGACTTCTCTTCTTCAGACTCCTCTCTCTGCGTTGCCACAGGTCCAGCAATTGACAACGACAAGGCTGCTTCTGGTGGTGATGAGGACCACAACTCTTCCTCTTCATGCTCATCTACAGCCTGATCCAGTACTCTTCGCAGGGCACGCTCCAGAAAAAACGCATATGGGATGAGGTCGATGATGTTGCCTTGGGTTCGACTGACCACCAGGGTTGTCATCTCCGCAAAAGGACGCATGAGCCTACAGCCATTGTTCATGAGCATTCAGTAACGCGGCCAAAAAATACCCAGCTCCGCAGAAAGAATGAAAGAAAATGAATGTTTTTTTTTTATGAAAAATTATCCTGCTGATCGCTTTTGGTCTGTACACAATGAAGCAACGACCTTATCATCTGGGGTGTGCCAACACAATCCTAGAGGTGATCGCTTCATTGTGATACGCAAGCCCCTTCACCACGACAAGGTAACGATCACGAAGGGGAATTGACACATGTATGTGCCTTTTTTTTTGTTTTTTGTTTTTTTGCAGCCACAGTGTAGCACCAGAGGCCAGAAAAATTAGGCATGTACACATGCATGAAAAAGTAGGTATTGTTGCAGCCGCTGCTGTAGCAGCGGCCTGAAAAATTGAGGTTTTAAGGCAGAAAGTGCACTAAAACATTGCGGCTTGAACCGTAGTTGGTGGCGGAGACGTAAGTCATCCGGCATGCAGAGAATGATTATATACAGCAGCGTGTGGACCATTTTTAGGCCAAGGCATCTCAGTCATCACCAGGCCTTTTTTAGTCAAATGCATCCCCCACTGTCAGTCCCTTCGGGATCCATGCCTCATTCATCTTAATAAACGTGAGGTAATCAAGACTTTTTTGACCTAGGCGACTTCTCTTCTCAGTGACAATACCTCCTGCTGCGCTGAAGGTCCTTTCTGACAGCACACTTGAAGCGGGGCAGGCCAGAAGTTCAATGGCAAACTGGGATAGCTCAGGCCACAGGTCAAGCCTGCACACCCAGTAGTCAAGGGGTTCATCGCTCCTCAGAGTGTCGATATCTGCAGTTAAGGTCGAGTCGTTCTCTGAGGGTGGACCCCGAAGGGCTGTGGCGATGCATAGGACTAAAAAAGCTCCGCATGTCCTCCATCAACAAGACGTCTGTAAAGCGTCCTGTCCTTGCCGGCGTGGTTGTGGTGGTAGGAGGAGGATTACTTTCACCTCTTCCCCTGTTGGATTCCCGTTGTGCTGTGACATCACCCTTATACGCTGTGTAAAGCATTGTTTTTAACTTATTTTGTAGCTGCTGCATCCTTTGCGACTGCCGGTAATTGGGTAACATATCACAGACTTTCTGCTTATACCGGGGGTCTAGTAGCGTGGCCACCCAGTACAGGTCGTTCTCCTTCAGCCTTTTTATACGAGGGTCTCTCAACAGGCATGACAGCATGAAAGACCCCATTTGCACAAGGTTGGATGCCGAGCTACTCATGTCCAATTCCTCGTCCTCACTGATGTCATTGAAGGTGTGTTCTTCCCCCCAGCCACGTACAACACCACGGGTACCAGATAGGTGACAACGAGCACCCTGGGATGCCTGCTGTGGTTGGTGTTCCTCCTCCTCAAAGCCACATTCCTCCTCTGACTCCTCTTCCTCACACTCCTCTTCCAGTGTTGCCGCAGGTCCAGCAATCGATGGTAAGGCTGTTTCTGGTGGTGGTGATGGTGACCACAACTCTTCCTCTTCCTCTTCACGCTCATCTACGACCTGATCCAGCACTCTTCGCAGGGCACGCTCCAGGAAAAAACATATGGGATGATGTCGCTGATGGTGCCTTCAGTGCGACTCACTAGGTTTGTCACCTCCTCAAAAGGACGCATGAGCCTACAGGCATTGCGCATGAGCGTCCAGTAGCGTGGCAAAAAAATACCCAGCTCCGCAGAGGCTGTCCTAGCACCCCGGTCATACAAATACTCGTTGACCGCTTTTTCTTGTTGGAGCAGGCGGTCGAACATTAGCAGTGTTGAATTCCAACGTGTCGGGCTGTCGCAAATCAAGCGCCTCACTGGCATGTTGTTTCGCCGCTGAATATCTGCAAAGTGCGCCATGGCCGTGTAGGAACGCCTGAAATGGCCACACACCTTCCTGGCCTGCTTGAGGACATCCTGTAAGCCTGGGTACTTCTGCACAAAACGTTGCACAATCAGATTCAACACATGTGCCATGCACGGCACATGTGTCAACTTGCCCAAATTCAATGCCGCCAACAAATTGCTCCCGTTGTCACACACCACTTTGCCGATCTCCAGTTGGTGCGGGGTCAGCCACTGATCCACCTGTGCATTCAGGGCGGACAGTAGTGCTGGTCCGGTGTGACTCTCTGCTTTCAGGCAAGTCAACCCCAAGACAGCGTGACACTGTCGTATCCGGCATGTGGAATAGCCCCTGGGGAGCTGGGGGGGTGCAGTTGGTGTGGAGCAAGACGCAACAGCAGAAGAGGACTCAGCCGAGGAGGTTAGCAAAGAGGATGGAGTAGGAGGAGTAGAGGAGGTGGCAGCAGGCCTGCCTGCAAGTCGTGGCGGTGTCACCAACTCCTCTGCAGCAGAGCCACGCATTCCATGCTTGGCAGCCGCCAGCAGGTTTACCCAATGCGCAGTGTACGTTATATACCTGCCCTGACCGTGCTTTGCAGACCAGCTATCAGTGGTCAGATGGACCCTTGCCCCAACACTGTGTGCCAGACGTGACATGATTTCCTTTTCCACAATAGAGTACAGGTTGGGGATTGCCTTTTGTGAAAAATAATTTCGGCCGGGTACCTTCCACTGCGGTGTCCCAATAGCGACAAATTTTTTGAAGGCCTCAGACTCCACCAGCTTGTATGGTAAAAGCTGGCGGGCTAAGAGTTCCGACAAGCCAGCTGTCAGACGCCGGGCAAGGGGGTGACTCTGCGAGATTGGCTTTTTACGCTCGAACATTTCCTTCACAGACACCTGACTGTGGGCAGGTGACGAGCAGGAACTGTTGAAGGTGAGAGGCGGAGGGGCGGGTTGTTGATAGGGGGCATGGAGGACAGCAGTGGTTGACGTGGCTGAAGATGCTGGACCAGGAGGAGGATGGTGGCTTTCAGTTTGTGTGCTGCTTTTACTCATGTGTTGATCCCATAGGCGTTTGTGATGTGAGATCATGTGCCTTCGCAAAGCAGTTGTACCTAGGTGGGTGTTGGACTTCCCACGACTCAGTTTCTTTTGGCACAGGTTACAAATGGCATCGCTGATATCAGAGGCAGACACACAAAAAAAATGCCACACTGCTGAGCTTTGCAAGGACGGCATTCTGGTGGTGGCAACAGCTTGCGTTGATTGGCGTGCTGTCTGGCTGACCCCGGGTGCCGAATCTACATGCTGTCTGACTGCGCCACTAGCTCCTTGCGATGACCTCCTCCCCCTGCTTCCAACTCGTCTCCTCCTCCTCTCTGTCTCCCCATCTGAACTTTCCCCCTCTTCTTCTGCTCTTCGAGCAGGCACCCAGGTGACATCCACAGACACATCGTCATCATCAGCCGCTTCACTTGACAACTCAGCAAAGGCAGCAGCAGCAGGTACAACATCATCATCATCACAATGTACGTCCATGTGTATAATGCTGCCTGACTGAGACATATCCCCGTTATCTACATCCTCTGGCACTAATAGTTGCGCATCACTTATTTCTTCAAACTGATGTGAAAATAACTCCTCTGACGGATCAAGTGAAGCGGCTGTGGTGCTAGTGTTGGTGGTGGTGCCGGCGGGCTGGCGAGTGGTAAATTGAGAGGTGCCCGAAGCTGAGCTGGAGGAGGATGGTGCATTAGGGTTCCGAGCGGAAGCTGTAGACGATTGGGTGTCTTGTGTAAGCCAGTCAACTATGGCCTCAGAATTTTTTGAGTTCAGGGTCTGTGGTGGCCTCTGAACACTGGGCATTATTCTAGGGCCTAAGGAAATCACAGCACCACGACCACGACGGCCCTTGCGGGGTGGCCTGCCTCTGCCTGTCATTTTCTTTTTTAATGTGTTGTTACTGTTGTACTATGAGTGCAAGCTGCTGTGCCACCTTATATATCAGTGGTGGGTGGGCAGTGGCACAGTACACTCTCTGTGGACCTGACAGCAGTCACTGGCACCCAGGCAACTGCAATTTAAAAAATATATATATTTTTTTTTACTTTGCAAGCTGCTGTGCCACCTTATATATCAGTGGTGGGTGGGCAGTGGCACAGTACACTCTCTGTGGACCTGACAGCAGTCACTGGCACCCAGACAACTGCAATTTAAAAAAATATATATATATTTTTTTACTTTGCAAGCTGCTGTGCCACCTTATATATCAGTGGTGGGTGTGCAGTGGCACAGTACACTCTCTGTGGACCTGACAGCAGTCACTGGCACCCAGGCAACTGCAATTTAAAAAAATATATATATTTTTTTTACTTTGCAAGCTGCTGTGCCACCTTATATATCAGTGGTGGGTGGGCAGTGGCACAGTACACTCTCTGTGGACCTGACAGCAGTCACTGGCACCCAGGCAACTGCAATTTAAAAAAATATATATTTTTTTTTACTTTGCAAGCTGCTGTGCCACCTTATATATCAGTGGTGGGTGGGCACACAGTGGCACTGCAGTGGGCACAGTACACTCTGTGGACCTGACAGTCACTGGCAGCCCAGGCAACTGCAATAATAAAAAATATTTTTTTTTTCAATTTATTGCAACAAGATGCTGTGCCAACGTATATATATCAGTGGTGGGCAGTGCACTGCAGTGGGTACAGTGCACTCTGTGGACCTGACACAGCACTCACTGCAATTATGACAGAGGAAAAAAAAATATTTTTTAAAATGCCAGGTACTGTGCCTGTGCCACCCGAAATGAGTGTGGTGTGCACACAGTACAGTCTGTGGTAGGTCTGTGGCCTCTCACACACAGCGGGCAGGCAACTGCAGTGTACAATAGATATATATATATATATATATAAAGAAAAAAATCTATTACCTTACCAGCCCTTAAAAGGGCTTTTGGGGACACTATATATATATATATATATATATGTATATATATAAATAAAAAAATCCTCAATTACCAGCCCTTGAAAGGGCTTTTGGGGACACTAGATAGATATAGATATATATATATATATGAAGAAACAACTCAATTACCAGCCCTTAAAGGGGCTTTTGGGGACGCTAGGTATATATATATATATATATATATATATATATATAAAAAAAAAAACACAAATACCAGCCCTTAGAAGGGCTTTTTGGGGTGCTGATATTACAGCAGTAGTGGACCAAGAACACTGCAAGACCAGGAACACTGACTAACTGTCCCTAGCTTAACAGCAGCAGCAGCAGCTCTCCCTACTCTCACTACACACACTGCTTCAGAATGATCTAAGATGGATGCTGCCCTTGCTTATTTATAGGAGGTGGGAGGGTGTGGGAGGGAGGTACGCTGATTGGCTGGAAATGTGTCTGCTGACTGTAAAGTTCAGGGTCAAAGTTTGCCTCAATGATGTCTTATGGGGGGCGGACCGAACATCGCATATGTTCGCCGGCAGCGGCGAACGCGAACATGCTAAGTTCGCCGGGAACTGTTCGCCGGCGAACAGTTCTATACATCTCTACTCGCGATCCCTGGCCCTGAATGCCAGCATTTCAAAATTATTGGCCTTTGAAATGCTGTCATTCCGTCTGGTGAAGACGCACAGTTTTAAAAACCTTATGTCGGTGGCTGTCCCACAGTATGTCGTGCCCAGCCGCCACTACTTTTCCAGGCAAGCCATCCCTTCCCTGCACAACCAAGTGGGGGAAAAAATCAGGTGTGCACTGCGCAACGCCATCTGTGCCAAGGTCCACCTAACTACCGATACGTGGACCAGTAAGCACGGTCAGGGGCGTTATATCTCCCTAACGGCACACTGGGTAAATGCAGTGGCGGATGGGCCTGAGGCGGATAGCAATTTGGCGCATGTCCTTCAACCACCAAGGATTGCAGGGCGCTTCAGTTTGCCTCCTGTTCCTAACTCCTCCTACTCCGCTTCCTCATCCTCTACCGCCTCCTCATCCGGACAGCGTAACACCTTCACCACCAACTTCAGCACGGCCAGGGGTAAACGACAGCAGGCAGTTTTACAACTTGCCTGTTTGGGGGACAAACCACACACCGCGCAGGAGTTGTGGAGGAGCATGGAACAGCAGACAAATGAGTGGTTGCTGCCAGCGAGCCTCAAGCCCGGCCTGGTGGTGTGCGATAACGGGAGAAATCTCATAGCAGCTCTGGGCCTAGCCGGTTTGACGCACATCCCTTGCCTGGCGCATGTGCTGAATTTGGTGGTGCAGAGGTTCCTTAAAAACTACCCCGATATGTCAGAGCTGCTGCAAAAAGTGCGGGCCGTTTGTGCGCACTTTCGGCGTTCTCACCCTGCTGCTGCTCGCCTGGCAGCGCTGCAGCGTAACTTCGGCCTTCCCGCTCACCGCCTCATATGTGACGTGCCCACAAGGTGGAACTCCACCTTGCACATGCTGGAAAGACTGTGCGAGCAGCAGCAGGCCATAGTGGAGTTTCAGCTGCAGCACGCACGCGTGAGTCGCTCTGCGGAACAGCACCACTTCACCACCAATAACTGGGCCTCCATGCGAGACCTGTGTGCCTTGTTGCGCTGTTTTGAGTACTCCACCAACATGGCCAGTGGCAATGACGCCGTTCTCAGCTTAACTATCCCACTTCTATGCCTCCTTGAAAAAACAATTCGGGCGATGATGGAAGAGGATGTGGCACAGGATGAGGAGGAGGAGGAGGATGAAGAGGTAACATATCCAAGGCTTTCAGGGCAGTCATTCGCAAGGGGCTCCGAGGGTGGGTTCCTGCACACACAAACGCCAGGGACACAATTGTCCAGCAGGGGCACAGTTCTGGAGGATGAGGAGGATGAGGAGGAGGAGGAGCTGGAGGAGGAGATGGAACCATGTTCACAGCAGGGTGGCACCCAGGCCAGCTCATGGCCATCACTGGTGCGTGGCTGGGGGGATACAGAGGACACGGACGATACACCTCCCACAGAGGACAGCCTTTCGTTGCCTCTGGGCAGCCTGGCACACATGAGCGATTACATGCTGCAGTGTCTCCACAACGACCGCCGAGTTGCCCACATTCTAACTTGTGCTGATTACTGGGTGGCCACGCTGCTGGATCCCCGTTACAAGGACAATGTACCGTCCTTAATTCACTCACTGGAGCGCGATCGCAAGATGCGCGAGTACAAGCGCACGCTGGTTGACGCCATGCTGCTGGCATTCCCATCTGACAGCGGGGCCGCAGTGGAAGCACAAGGCAGAGGAGGAGGAGGAGGAGGAGGAGGTCGCCAACGCAACCAGGGCACCGCCAGCACCTCAGAAGGCAGGGTTAGCATGGCCGAAATGTGGAAAAGCTTTGTCAGCACGCCACAACAAACAGCAGCACCAGCAGCTCAGATGGAACGTCTTAGCAGGAGGCAGCATTTTACCAACATGGTGGAGCAGTATGTGTGCACACGCCTACATGTAGTGAATGAGGGGTCTGCCCCCTTCAACTTCTGGGTCTCCAAATTGGGCACATGGCCTGAGCTTGCCCTTTACGCCTTGGAGGTGCTGGCGTGCCCTGCAGCCAGTGTATTATCTGAACGGGTATTTAGCACGGCTGGGGGCGTTATAACAGACAAGCGCAGCCGCCTGTCCAGAGACAATGTGGACAAGCTCACGTTCATTAAAATGAACCAGGCATGGATCCCACGGGACTTTTCCGTACCTTGTGCAGAATAGCAATGGATACCGACCTTACCCACCCATTGTTCCATTTTTGCTCTTTCTCACTCTTTTGGGGTGTACCCTCATTTAAAATTTGTGAAAAGAAGCAGTGTTGGCTACCTCGTCCTCCTCCTCAGGGCCAGATTAACGTAGGGGCTATTGGAGCTGCAGCTCCAGGCCCCTACCTTTTATATAGGCCCCGGGTTGGCCATATTCACTGTTACCGCTCTTCTGTCACTTGTAAACACAGAAGTCTGGCTTCTATGCTCGCTTCCCCAGGCAGTACCCTCAGAACCTCCCCACACAGCGCGAAGGCCGGACAAGGAGGGACAGTTGCCGATGCATGGATGTGTTTATGGGCTTCAGAGACAGCATCCCATGTTGAATTAGGCATGCATGGCTGCACCCTTCCTCCTCTGGGTGCATGGCAAGGCACG
Organism: Pelophylax lessonae; assembly: GCF_965119305.1. NCBI lineage: Eukaryota > Metazoa > Chordata > Amphibia > Anura > Ranidae > Pelophylax > Pelophylax lessonae. The sequence goes on from NC_138768.1 coordinate 96,359,318, forward strand.
GCCCTTAAGGCCCTTCAAAATCCTCAGCACCAAGCCCATGATGCTCTTAATCCGGCCCTGGTCCTCCTCCACCGCCGCTTCCACCTACACCACCCATAGGTGTGCGCAGCCTATTGCATTAAGGTGTGCACCCCAAAGTTGAAATACACATGTATGTGTTTGCCAGCAGGGAGAGTAATGTATCGGGGCCATGTACCTGTAGACAAAGAGAAATAGAGCAGAGCAGGTCCGAGGGAGATCTTTCCCATCTCCTCACTGGCAATGCTATGTGCCCTAGGTGATTAGGGTGTGCCCAGGCACACCCGGCACACCCTGTGCGCATGCCTATGTCACCACCACATCCACCACCACCTCAACCTCCCTCCTACTCCATATGGGCCTCGTCCTTCAGAGATGAAGAAGAACATTGTTTTATTTTTCTGTTTTTTTTTTGTTGTTTTAAGTTATTTCCCTATCCACATTTGTTTGCAGAGCACTTGCCATGCTCTTAATTACGTTTTGCTGCCATTTGCAGCACTCTAGCCCTTTCCTTTGGTGTTTTAGAGCCATTTTAGTGCCTTAAAGTTCGGGTCCCCATTGACTTCAATGGGGTTCGGTGTCCGGGAATAGTTCGGTAAAAGTCCGGGACACGGACCCGGACTTTTTTTTAAAGTTCGGCCGAACCCATCGAACACGGACATCTAGGTGTCCGCTCAACCCTAGTCACCACACCTTTCCCCCCCGACCAACACATTTAAAAAATTTCCTCCAAACACTAATAAAAGCACTCACACTGTGGCCCACACGAGCAATGAGGTTTCTTTAACAGAGCCTAGTGGGGCTGGCCAGTGGCCTCTCACTGACTCTTGTAATAGCAGCACATGACCTCTCTCAGTTTCCTGTTAGCGACTCAATTCAGTCTGTGACTGCGGCATTCTTCCTGGTAGCGGGCTCAGCAGGCTCAATGAAATCAGTGAGCATCAGTGGGGATCTTCGGTACCTCGGTGTGTCCTCTCTGGGGCCTCTCTCTGTCCAAGATGTGGTGATAAGCATTTCTCCAGTGACCAGATACACACAGACTATCTCCCAATGTCTTCATTGTATCACCCTGAGCCCGGGAAAAAGACTAATCATTTTCTTCTTGCCAGAGCTCCAATGACTCTGTTATCTGTAGTGTATCTGCTCAATCCACAAAGCAGGCATAGTCTGCCTGGAACTCCCCACAATCCCCAGTTCCTACCAGCATTAATATTAGTTTAAGTAGTCCACATCCTCTTCCTTTGTGTGGTGGGCAGACTTACCAGGTTACACAAAGCTCTGCAATAGCAGTCTCCAATTACTTAATAAAAGCGGTTTGGAATAGGACTTTTAGGCCCAGATACAGTATCAGTACACAGTACATTATAAAAATCATACAAAATATATTCAGCAAATCTCATTAAAATTACTTAAAAGCAAGAAAGCAGGTATAATCATGATCACTATGCAATTTTGGTGTAAGTTGCTCATGTTCCAACGTGTTTCGAGATGTTCTCTTCTTCAGGGAACTGAGAAAAATACATGCAAACCAAATATATTATATATCAGGTGACTAATACAGAAACATCACACTGGGGGAATGCACCTACACCACAAATTCCGGATGGCACCTACACCGCCACACAACAGGACAGATCCATCTCAACCAGACAGATTCCTCAAATGCACATACCCTGCAGCCAGATGTATGAATGAGCAGACAACCATCCCCAAGAGTCTCATTCCAAACCAATTTTTTTAACCGGTTGCCGACTGCGCACAGTATATTTACTGCGGCAGTCGGCCCCGGCCAGGCAGAGTGACGTAGGTCTACGTCGCTCGCCTGTCACTCCTTCTAGAGCCAATAGCGGGCGGGCGCACGCCCGCTGAGGCGCGCGCCCGCCTCGGCTCATTCACGGAGGAGTGCGGGAGTGTGACTGGCGGACCCGATGTCCGCCGGTCACACTACGATCGCCGGTACAGTGGGAGAAAGACAGAGCGGCTTATGTAAACAAGCCGCCTGTCAGTTCTCCCTGTGTAAAAGTGAAGATCAGACAGTTCTACTATGTAGAACTGTTGATCTTTGTTTTTACACTAGTAGACCTGTCCCTGCACAGTTAGAATCACGCCCCTAGGACACACTTAACCCCTCCCTGTCTAATACTGTTAACCCCTTCCCTGCCAGTGTCATTTTTGCAGTAACAGTGCATATATATAGCACTGATTACTGCAGTAATGTCACTGGTACCCCCAAAAGTGTCAAAAATGTCAGTCAAGGGTCCGATCTGTCCGCCGCAATGTCGCAGTACCGCAAAAAAAATTGCAGATCGCCGCCATTACTCGTTAAAAAAAAAAACACCAAAAATGACAAAAATCTTTCCCTTTGTTAGTAAACGCGATAACTTTTGCGCAAACCAATCAAAATACGCTTTTTGCGATTTTTTTTACCAAACATAGGTAGCGTAAAACAAATTGGCCGAAAATGTTAAAAAATTTTGATTTTTACATTTTTTTGGGGGGGAATTTCATATGAAAAAAAAGGGAAAAATATTGTTGTTTTTGCAAAAATTACGCTCTTTTTTTGTTTATAGCGCGTGATCAAAAAATCGCACAGGTGATCAAATACCACCAAAAGAAAGCTCTGTTTGTGGGAAAAAAAGGACGTGAAATTCGTTTAGGTACAGCGTCGCACGACCGCGCAATTGTCCGTTAAAGTCACGCAGTAAAAAATCGCAAAAAAAACCCTGGTCTTTTAGCAGGAAAATCCTCCGGTGGTAAAGTGGTTAAATGCTTCCAATTGGGGACTTAGCATGGTTTAACTTGGGGGTCAAAATACTCATCGCTATTGTATACAGTTTCCAATTACAGCTGTGCTGTCACTCTGTAAACAAAAGCAGCAATAGCAGTAAAAACAACAAAACCGCAGAAGCTCCTTTTTGCTGGCATTGTGGACCAGGGCTACAGTATGATAGATGCCTTGCTGTCATACTAAACCCTATGTTCAATACTGACTTGAAACAAGCATGCATGTAGATAAAGAAGTCTGATTTTCTGATAATCATGACTGTTCTGGCTCAGAGATCATATTGAAGAAAAACTTTAGTCCCCTTAATTCTGACCCTAACCCCTTTACCAATGCTGCCATCTCTGAAGGTCCAGCTTGTGCACAGACATGCTGAAGGGCTCCGCCCAGCCCTGACAGAGCCCTGGGGCACATCTGCGTATGTGCAGAGTTTCATGGGCATACACCGATAAACAGAGTTCCAGAACATCAATATCTTTGCACATGCATGCAAGAAGCTCTGTGTGTATGCATATGTGCCGAAGGTTTCTGCTGAGTCCTGAAGGCTGGGCAGAACCCTTCAAAACATTGCCGCACTCGTGTATTCATAATATACTGTAATTCTTGCCTAGGTAAAAGTTAAGACACTTTAAGAAAAAAAAATCCAATTTTGGGAGAGGGAGGGGGCTGGCGCCAGGTGTAAATTATTATTATTATTTATTTATTTTTTGGGGGGTAAAGGTCCAATTTAATGTCGGCAAACCCCCAACTGAGGATAGTAGAGTGCAGAAGCAGAAGCGTCTCCTATCTAATTCTATTGTTACATTTAAAATACATTTAATTGATTTTTAATAAAAACATATATTAATTAGTTGGTGTTTTATAGCTTTAATATACCGTACCTGTCATGAGCTCAGGCATGACTTCATTGATTTTTTTTTTTCTGCAGTTGGAACACACAGCACTAGATCATATTCATAGTTTCTCACGTAAAGTACAAGCACATTCAGATAAAATAACATAACGGACCAGCTGCCAGCATTTGAGAAATGTTTGCTATGTGTAACAGATTAACGTGCAGCATATATACATGTGGGAATACAGAGGATGGCCAGCCTTGTAGGGCAGTTTTTACACCTGTGAGAAAATATATCTTATCAGGAAGCTACAGTTCCTATATAAAATGTCAGCTCCCTTGGAGGTTTTCAGGTTTTATTGTCTTAGAACATAAATCACACTGGATTTAATTGTGTTTTTGGCATTGATCAGTAGACATACCTTTTAGGTTCAATGTAAAAGCAGATCTCTGTAAATGAATTACAATGAAAGAAAATGAAATCTTATCCATAACCAAAAACAAACATTTAATATACTGATGCTTACCGGTCCTTAGATGGGGTCTGTCACCTACCTGATAGGAAACTGAAATGATGAGGGAGGCCTCTCTTGTATTTCCAACCCAAGCACCCCTGAAAGTGGAACAGACGGTGCCAAGAGACAGGAGGAGCAGAAGTACCAGAAGATGTTGATTGCAGAACCCGGACTGGAAATGCTGACCAGTAACATCCAGCAAACCTTGTGGCCAGAAGTGTCAGTCGAGGGATCAGCGGAACAATCAGGGAAACCATCAAAGGTAAAGAGGAACTCCGGTTTGAGGACAGGTTTAGGATGGCGAAGTCTACCAGTGATCCCGGCAGGCAGGTGACAGGAACACACATAGATAATTGTAGCTGGTTCTAAGGAGACCAGAGCTGGCACTAGGTGATTGGGTGGAACAGAATCAGAGACAGACAGTAGTCAGAGAAAGCTGTGGTAAGTACTAAGTGGGCATCACAGTACAAAATCACAAGCTAAATCAGGGTTTTGGATGAAGCTGAGGTCAGGAATAAGTAGGCAGCATTATTTGGAATCGGGTCAGGGAAGAATCAAGTCAGTTACAGAAATCATATGCAGGACACAAGTAAGAACACAAAGAATAAGCTGAGGACCAGTCAACACTGACAGCATCCCTTAAATAAGCCATCTGGTGAAAATGCTGAGCACGATTCTATATGCAGAGATTGAGTAAAGACATGCGCACGCACACACATGTTTTTGAGTCAGGCTGGCCAATAGCAATTCCCTGATAAGGCATCTAAATTTGTTCTTTTTTCAAGACTGTTTTTCCTTTATTTTAATGCAGCACCCTCCTAGGTAGTTGCTAGAGAGAGAGTATCGTTTTGAATCCTTTCTGCTTACCAGAGATTTTACAGGTAAATCTATATTGTTCTCTGCCTACCAGAGAGCAGGATCTGCTAGTGAGGTCTGCTCAATGTGCTCAGGTGCAACTCAGTCTGTCTGAAGAGTGTCTCACACTGGTCCAATAGGGAGACATATTGGACAGCGAGAGGAAATCTGACAAATGAGTGCACAGGCATTTGGCACAGCTCTGGTGATTTGGCAGAGGAGAATGCCTCGGTGCATGCTGGGATACTGTATAAATGCAATAGCACATGTGCTCAGGGTCATTTAGCTGGAGAGTTGGAGTCCCGGAGGGAAGGGGGCAGCGCCCCCTCCTCTGTAGAGGTGCCATGCGGCCTCAGGTGGTCGACCTGAGGGCCTAAAGGGCTAGAGGAGAACTGAACCCAGAGGTCCTGTAAAGCTGACTGGAAGGGGAGACACCAAAGGATCTGATTCTGCAGTACAGTGAGTACAGATCTGTGTCAGGGGGCCTGACCTGAGGGGGGGCACCCCTGCAGCTAGAAAAGTCAGTGTATGGGTGTTAGTAAAGAGGATTCTAGTGAGTATCCTGAAGAGAATGTAGATCACCAAGTCTAGTGCTGGAGAAAGAGCAAAGAGACCTAACCCTTTCCATACATGTGTCGGTATATTTTAAGCAGCGAAACGGCTGGACATTTACCTAAGAAACACTATGTCTTCTCAAGTAAAGCACTGGAGAATCAATTGAGAAAGGATGTGCTGTATTGTAGGAGACAATCGTGTCTGCTTTACATTAACTTGTGCAAGGGTGCTTTTAAGTTATGGTCATAATAACAATGACCCGGGACGCGGGGATCGGCTTGTCAGGGGTTGTGTCTTTACATGTTTTGTGGAAGAAAATATCTACCATTCAGCCAGTTACAGCGGGACAATTTCTAACAGCGGTGAGGGAGTTTGGTTGGCTTGTGAATGGAAAAGTGCAACAGAAGCTCAAGTACAGACAGAAGAGGCAGATGTATGTGTATCTGTGGCAGAGAACACAATCTGCATTGCAGAACCATTCAGGCAGGCTGAGCAATGTGATGGCAGCAGCAAAGGGGAGAGAGGGGAGCCCTTTAAACTGACCGGAGGGGGCCACCCCTGCAGCTAGAAGAGTCAGTGTATGGGTGTCAGTAAAGGGGATACTAGTGAGTATCCTGAAGAGAATGTATATCACAGAGTCTATTGCTGGAGAAAGAGCAAGGAGACTTAACCCTTTCCATACATGTGGCAGTATGGTTTGGGCAGTGAGACTGCTTTCAAACGCAACCTGGTGAGGCCAAGTGTGGGTTGGCCTTTTCCAATGTATATAGTTCTAGTTGGAGTATCCCACTATTCCCTTCTCCGATCCAAGTTCCACAATAAATACTAAAAACCAATACCCCTGGACTGTTTATTAAGCGACGAGCCATTGGGTATAAGAATGGATGTGTGAACTGTACCCTAAGTGACTGTATGCTGGTAATCAGAGGAGGCCCAAGAAGCCATCCTACAGCAAGCCCTATGGGGACAGTGCTACATTCATTATTGCTATTGTGCTATATGCTGGGTGTCCAGTATGTCCCTGTGCCTTTAAGGCCTCTTGCACACTTTTTTTTTTTCTGAGCTAAAATAGAGCCCATTCATTCTTAATGTGCCTATGCACACAGCCGCGTAAATGATCGCCGCATTTTCTTCAGTAAGAACAAAATAGAAATTTTTTGGGCAGTAATTTGCGCCTGGTGCGTGCAAAAACACGCAAAAAACGTACGAAAACACGCAAATACGCGCAAATGCGCTCAAATGACCCAAAATGTCAATTGAATATCCAGAACGCAAGAATAAATTTACGCGCAATTATGCGCATTTGCGCGAGCGCATAAGCGCGCAAATACGCGCAAATGCGCGAAAATGTGCGCATTACAATTACGCCAGAAAACGTAGATGCTCTAACAGGAGTATCATGTGTAAGCTGCCTAAGGAGGAGTGAGCTCCCTCCAGGCTCACCGGCCCTCTTTCTATCCATTATAATGCATGTGCTTCCACTGTGGAAGCTCTCAAACTTTAGAGTTAGGAATGCAGATAATACTGGGGTGCCGTGAAGTGGCTCTGCAGCTTACGCATGTATTTGCAAATATGTTCAAGCTAAACCCCTGTTTTTAATGCATGCTGTTAGACAGGTCAATTTGGTTGGTAGCAGGCTGGTCGGTAGGTTGAGCTGAGAATTTCTTTGTTTTTTTTTTTCATTTGTCGCCCTTCCATGTGCTGCTTGCTGCAAAGGCCAGTTATAGGTGGGAATAGTGGCCATTTGTTTGTACTGTTTTTACTTAATTTTTACCTGAGAATTATAAGAATAAAACAATTCCTGTCCTTGGGTGGCCACACTGGATCAGTCAACAGAATCTATGGAGAGAGCCATAGTTGTCACCCAGGCTGGACTTCAAGCATGTCTGACTTTCATCATCTTCATTATCTGTTGGTGATGTGATTAGAAGTTCACAAAAAGATAATATCATGTGTGCTTCCTGATAAGCACACAGGAAATAACAAGGACACTGTATTTCTAGTACGAGCAACTGATATTTTCTGTACCTGCTAAAAATATTTTTAGTAAAAAAAATTAAACCTAATGCAGTTACCACAGAACTGGTTTTACTAAGATGTATTACTTTTTTGTTCTTGGGTAATACATTAAATCCAAATAATCTATGACATTTAAACATTAAATCTTCTAAGCAGTTGATTGCTGTGTGCTATGTGCACAAATTTTAAGTGTTTGTTACCCAAAAAAAAAAAGAAAACAGATACTGTTTCCTTAAAGCCTGTTATACAGCAGAGTGCTTGTGCTGTGTAATTTGGCACTCCGTATCACCTAAAAAACCTGGCTGATCCTGCCAGTTTCTACCCTCCCCTCTGTTAACTGACCACGGTGTATTATGGCTGCTGAGCCCTGACACCATGGTACGTGGTGCCTCCGTCATCTGCAGCTCTCCTCTCTGTCTCCTGTGTCCCCCCCCTCCCCTCCCTGCCTGTCCGCTCTTACTAATCCCACCCCCCCCCCCTACTGCTGCTCTCATATTTATTATAAAATAATCCCATCCACTCTGCAATATAACATTAAGTGCTCCTGTGCCTGTCTTATAGAAAAATCTGGGGATCTGTACCTATATCGGTGCGGCTCCCAGCGTTCACATGACCGCTCAGCTCTCTCTCTCCTCTCTTCCCCTCCTCCCCGTCTGATGTCAGCTACAGTGCTTGGCCCCGCCCACTGGAGCTGTCAGCTGGGCAGAGAAGAGAGTCGAGGGATCAGCTGATCGCTGGGAGCTGCTCTGATATAGGTACAGATCAGCATATTTTTTCTATAAGATAGGCACAGGAGCACTTAGTGTTATATTACTGAGTGGATTAGATTATTTTCTAGTAGTCTCTTAACAACCACTTTAAGTTTAAAACTTTTACTGATACTTTCATTAAATTCTTTCTTTAGTAATTCTAAATGTACATTTTTTTTAAATAACAAACATGTCATACTCACCTGCTCTGTACAATGGTTTTGCACAAAGCAAAAATCCCCCTTTGCTTGGGCATCCCGCCAGCTTTTTTGCCCCCCCCCCCCCTTCTGAGTGCCCCCATAGCAAGTTGCTTGCTAGATCCCTAGCCATGCTCTGTGTGTCTATTGATACACAGAGCAGGTGGACCCTACCCTCTTCTCTCTCCTTACAGGTTGTGATTGACAGCAGCAGGAGTCAATGGCTGCTGCCTCTATGGCCTTTAAGGAGAAAGAAATCTGGGAGAGCAGCAGCTCTTGTGCACAGCGCTGGATTGAGATTGGGCTCAGGTACGTTATATAGGGTGAATACTCAATGTGCCGCGCTAGGCGCTACTAATAAAATAAATTTAATAATATCCTTCTGAAAAAGTATATCCAATTAGTGATATCAAGTATTTCACAAAAGTGTGTACACCCCTCAAATTTTTGTAAATATTTTATTCTATCTTTTCCTGTGACAACACTGAAGAAATTACACTTTGCTACAATGTAAAGTAGTGAGTGCACAGCTTGTATAACAGTGTAAATTTGCTGTCCCCTCAAAATAACTCAACACACAGCCATTAATGTCTAAAAACCATTACTTTTTGGCCAAACTTTTCTTCTGGGCCCCAGAAGTGCATTTTCTGTTGCTCTACTGTGCGCCCAAAATCAGCTAACAGCGTGCTTAAGTCACTCCAGTATCTAAAAGGATCCGACCATATTGTCATATGATAGACAACTGACTCTGGCTCTCAGTGCGCAGCTCCTAGCAGACTGAGAACTGAGGAATCAGCGGCCATATGATCGCTCAGTTCTCAGACTTAGAGCTGGTGGAAGACAGCCGTGGCAGCAGACTGATGCTGCGGCATGGAGGTGAATATGTGTATTTGTTTTTTTCCAAGTCTATACTTTTTCTTTAACCAAGTAACATAACAATAACCTGTAATCTTGTTAGCTCAAGTAATTTAATCGTTTTTTCATTGTAGGGTAGGTGTTGTATGGAATATCAAAGGTTGGCATCTTGGGTTATTTTATGATATGTAGTAAACAAGTGTCTTTATCTCGGCCCAAATTCTGATCAGAGTTTGTGTATATTCCCTTTAAGCACTTCTTAGGCATATTGTGCAGTATATCTAAGGTCCCGTTTACAAGGGCGTCACGCCCACATTTTTATAAGCAGCATGCAGGTCCCTGCCCCCCCCCCCTCCATTCTTTACCAGGCCCTTTGGGTCACATATGGATTCTGGGGGAGGGGGGCATCAGTCCCCAATCCATACCAGGCCTGGCTTGAATTAGGGGGCCTCATGACAACAAAAAAAAGGTGTGAGGTCCCCCACCCCCCAAAATCTACACCAGAACCTAATCCAATCATGCAGCATGAAAATGTGTCCCCTTCCCCCCAAAACAATACAAGGCCACATGCCCTCAACATAAGGTGGTGGGGAACTTCAGCAAAAGCACCTTGTCCCCATGTAATTGAGAACTAGGGCCTCTTCCCCACAACCCTGGTCTGGTGGTATGGGGATGCAGAAGGTGACCTAGCAGAATCTGGAAGCCCAGAGATCCTGGCTCCCCCATGTGAATGAGCATGGGCTTCATACAAAAAAATGTGTAATTAAACACTCAAGTTTTTGACAAGTCCTTTATTAAAAGAAAAATGTCGCCTGATGTAGATCCATCTTCAATGACGTAATCCAGCAATGTAGGTCCACGTCAGTCAACATGAATGATGGTCACCAACCTGCACAAAAAACAAAACCCGCTGCCAAACCCAACTGCCCCCATTGCCTGCTGGTACTATATGACAGCTCCACTTCTCCCCACCGTATATATATCTATATATGATGTTATTAATTATATACGGACATGTCCATATATGTTATAGGTGATCATCTATTTACATCCTCTTGTCCCTAGAAATACATTGCTGTCTGTTTTTCATTCATCAATGAATGGATGCAAAACAGACAGATGGAACCCAAATGTGAAAAGACCTAAAGGTTGGAAGTATTGTAAGTTTCTCCAATGCATCAGATGTTTTGTCAATGAATTGTAGCCATTATAAAAATAAAATAAAAAATAATTTGGTTTGAGATTTTTTATTGACAGTTCCCACCAACACCAATTTCTCAGTATATATATCTAGTCTCAATTGTGTTGCGGTGGTTAAGAATCCTTGGGGTTCCACCAGTAAATTAATAATGCTAACATGGGATCGTAGGGTATGGGGTGGTCCAAAATTTCTGTAACATATTTGAACATGGTTTTTCCAAAAGTTATATATCTAAGGGCATTTACAGAAACAATGTGAGAGGGTGGCCCATTTTTTCCCACATTTATAATGAGAGTTCCCTGAGTTTGAGTCTGGTCTGTATAGCTGAAATAAGCCCTATGTAAGATTTTTAATTTGGTTCTCCCTGATATGTTTATAATGACTTTGCGGATGGTGTGATACCCAAGTAGTAGTTTGTCCACCACGTCATTGATAAGGAAGTCATTTGACCATATTTATTTATCTGTATATTTAACTTTTCTAATTTGTTTCCTCACTCTAACTCTCTCATACTGGTCACTGGAAGTTCAACATGGCACCTCATGGCAAAGATCTGTCTGAGGATCTGAAAAAAAGAATTGTTGCTCTACATAAAGATGGCCTAAGGGATAAGAAGATTGCCAAGACCCTGAAACTGAAGTGCAGCGCGGTGGCCAAGACCATACAGCGGTTTAACAGGACAGGTTCCACTCAGAACAGGCCTCACCTTGGTCGACCAAAGAAGTTGAGTGCACATGCTCAATGTCATATCCAAAGGTTGTCTTTGGGAAATAAACGTATGAGTGCTGCCAGCATTGCTGCAGAGGTTGAAGGGGTGGGGGTGTCAGCCTGTTAGTGCTCAGACCATAAGCTGCACACTGCATCAAATTGGTCTGCTGGCTGCCATCTAAGAAGGAAGCCTCTTCTTAAGATGATGCAAAAGAAAGCCCGCAAACCATTTGCTGAAGACAAGCAGACTAAGGAGATGGATTCCTGGAACCATGTCCTGTGGTCTAATGAGACCAACATAAACTTATTTGGTTCAGATTGTGTAAAGCATGTGTGGCGGCAACCAGGTGAGGAGTACAAAGACAAGTGTGTCTTGCCTTCAGTCAAGCATGATGGTGGGAGTGTCATGGTCTGGGGCTGCATGAGTGCTGCCGACACTGGGGAGATACAGTTAATTGAGGGAATGATGAATGCCAACATGTACTGGGACATACTGAAGCAGAGCATGATAATGACCCCAAACACACCTCCAAGACGGCCACTGCCTTGCTAAAAAAGTTGAGGGTAAAGGTGATGGATTAGCCAAGCATATCTCCAGACCTAAACCCTATTGAGCATCTGTGGAGCATCCTCAAACAGAAGATGGAGGAGAGCAAGGTCTCTAACATCCACCAGCTCCGTGATGATGTCATGGTGGAGTGAAAGAGGACTCCAGTGGCAACCTGTGAAGCTCTGGTAAACTCCATGCCAAAGATGGTTAAGGCAGTGCTGGAAAATAATGGTGGCCACACAAAATATTGAATATTGAAAATACAGAATATTTAGAATGAGCAGCCTAAAAAAGCGCACCACAACGCAACATAACACGGGCATTGCAGTGCAGTTTGGTGTAATCTCAATGTGTAATATTGTCCGGCTCAAAGAGCCAATATGCTTTGCAATTTACGTAGCTTGCCTCTATGTGCCAGCTAAGCTATATACACAATTTTCTTTATACTTTTTTTAAATAGAATTTTAGGAACCTCAATACATATGCAGTAGGATTTGGAATAATTCCTTTCACATCCCACATTTTCCCAGCACCAATCATATTATGCACTTGCTCTATCTACTTTTGATGTTTCCTACCAACACGCTTGCTGTTGTAGGCTCATTTCCAAAATATAAACCATAAAGTGTAGCACCATGACATAAATTGCATAAAGAATATAAAACAAACCCATAAAACTATGTAGCGTGCCAGATACAGTGACCTTCTTCTCCAGTCGCAGCAATTGTGTGTGTTTATTGCTCAGTATAGCCCCATCATCTATTATATAAAGTGCAGATGTCCTGGATGGTTTATTCTTTCCACAGACTTAACTATAAACACTGCAGTCCGCTGGATCTTACTATATTTGTACATCTTAGTATAGGGCTGTGTAGTCTACCACTTAAATCGAACATTTCACTAAAAAAAAGAATGCTGGGACATGTAGCAGTTCACTAATTGGGCTAATTTTGTTATGGCAGTTTTCAATGTTTAGGGATGTTTCCTTCCTTCCTGGTACTACCTGCTAGTATTAGCAGAGTGAGTTGGGCAAAATCAGAAGTAGAAACTCTCAATTTTGTTCATTGTGCAACTTGAAATTTGTTTGAAAAAAAATTCTACTTTTTTTTTTCTAAGTTTGTGTGCATTTGATTGCTTTTTTTTTTTCTTTTTCTTTTCCAGTCTGTCCATTATATTAAAAAAATAATAATAATAAAAAGCTAACGAGGAGCTGATTTTCTAGAACAAGATCACATCCAGAATAGTTGAAAGGAACTTCAATATCACCTAGAGGCAATTTATGCAGCCACCCAGTCGCATCCTTAATGCAACCCTGTTGTCACTTGGGTACATTTGAAGTGTGAGCCTCCTGTACAAGAAGAAAAGGAATAATTCTACTCTTCTAGCGAGCAGTGTATTTAACCACTTCTGGATCGGAAGGATTTGCCCCCTTAATGACCAGGCCTTTTTTTGCGATTCGGCACTGCGTTATTTTACGGTTTCACGGTTGTGCGATGCTGTACCCAAATAAAATGAATGTACCTTTTTTCGAAGAAATACAGCTTTCTTTTGGTGGTATATGATCACCTGTGCGATTTTTTATTTTTTGCACTATAAACACAAAATAACATTTCTGAAAAAAAAAAAAATATATATATATATATTTTTCACATTCCGCTATATAACTTTCTCAAAAGAAAATGTAAAAATCTAATTTTTTCATCCTGTTATGCCAGTTTGTATTCTGCTACATATTTTTGGTAAAATGAAATCCCAATAAGCATATTTTGATTGGTTTGTGCAAAAGTTATCACGTCTACAAACTAGGGGAAAGATTTATGTCATTTTTATTAAAAAATTTTTTCTTTACTAGTAATGGCGGCGATCTGTGATTTTTAGCTGGACTGCGACATTGCGGCGGACAGATCGGATCCCTAACTGACATTTTTGACACTTTTGGGGGGGACCAGTGACATTACTACAGTAATCAGTGTTAGAAATATGCACTTTTACTGTAATAATGACACTGGCAGGGAAGGGGTTAACCTAGGTGTGATCAAAGGATTATGGGGGTGGGCGGTCTTAACGCAGTTAAACTTTAATTTCTTTATGACAGCCACTGCTATCCCACTCTTTCAGGTATTTCTAATGGTGTCCCCATGCAAAGAAATTAGGTGGCTGCTTCAGGCTCTAGTAGATCCTTATATGCTGACAACCACCGGGAGTGCAGTCAGGTAAAGTACTCATTTCAGCTCCATAGAAGTCAATGAGGCAGAGAAAGAAGTCCCAGGAGCCTGGACGGAGACTGAGGCTGCTCCCACCTTTATGTGAGGGTTTATGTGAGGGTTTTGTGTGATGTGCAGCTCCTGGGACTTCTTTTCCTTCAAATAGTGCCCCCACTACTGGGCACTTTGATTCCTCTGGCCAACTTCTACCCTATCACAAGACACAATAGTGACGTTAGGGTCAGCAGGAGGAACCACAGCATCTAGTGCAGTTGAGTTAGGTGATAGCACACACACAGAAACAGAAGATTGTTGTCTTTATTCAGCTATATACCCAAAGGTGTGTGCAGCCTATTGCATTAGGGTGTGCACCCCAAAGCTCAAACACATGTGTGTGTGCATGTGTATATATACGGACAGTGTCAGTCGGGCAGAGATTGGTGTCAGTAGGGCAGTGGATGGTGACTGTAGTTTTTTTTATTATTATTTTTTTTAATTATTTTTTAGTTTTATTTATTTTAATTATTTTTTTACAATATTTATAGGGTCTAAACAGGGGGATTCTGCACCACATAGGATGATTAGGGTGTGCCCAGGCACACCTGGCACACCCTGTGTGCACGCCTATGTATATACCCTGTAGTTTAAAGAGGAGGTCCAGGGTCCTTCAGAAAACAATAAAAGTCAGCAGCTACAAATACTGCAGCTGCTGACTTTTAATATTTGGACACTTACCTGTCCCGGAATCCAGCGTTGTCTTTACCCTAGCCAATTTTTCCATAAGCTCTCGCGTGCTTCACAGCCAGCCAGTTCCCTACTTCACCCTAGCAATACACAGCCGGCTTTATCCAAACATAAACGAAGACACTGTTGACTTTGCAAGTTCTTTGCTCAATGAGTTAGTGACCTAATTATTTGTGAAGTTCAGCGGTTGCCCCAAAGGATACAGAATATGGTGATCTTCCTTCCAAAATGCAATCAGTGTTTAGAGTTTTCATGTAGTGAAGAAATAGATCTGTTTGGCCACATGCACACTGGACATTTAGCCCAAATGCATTACATGTCCAAGAGGCACAGGTGCAGCTTCTAGTTCCGCTACCAGCAACCTGTTAAAATGTATGATAGGTGGAAATATTTTTTATTTTATATTAAGATTTTTTTTTTGATGCTCGGTTCACACTTATGCGAGTGCGGGAAGGCTGCGAATCCGCAGCCTGTTCCCGCATCGCACACGCACCCCCGGCAGTTCACACTGCCATATGCGATACGCTGGGGGTGTCAATGTAATCTTAACGACACCCCCAGTTTGATCGCATATCGCAGTGCGATCGTGCAGTTCGCACAGGATCGGATCGCACAAGTGTGAACCGCTGTGCGATCCGATCCTGATGCGGCTAGAAAAAAGGGTCCCTGTGCGTGTTTGGTGCGGCTGCGGTGCGAATTTAGCCATACAAACTGTATGGCTAAACTCGCACCGCACAGCCGATCGCATGTAATGTCGGAGCAGTGCGCTCCGACATTACATGCGAACCCCGCACACGCACAAGTGTGAACCGGGGCTTACACATGTACAGACCAAACATATAACAAATATCCTTACAAACAAAAAAATAAATAAATAAAAAAGTATAACAATAATTTGTTCCGGTATATAGCAGTCATCCCTAAGAATGTTAAGGTTACAACACAATCAATAGTTCAGTTAAAGCGGAGTTCCACCCATTTTTAATAGGTTGGAATACATAGATCTATGTAATCCCCTTTAAAACGGCTTTTACCAATGGAAACTTTTTTTTTTGCTAGTAAATACCTTAATTTCTGCTTTATTCCTCCTCTCCTCACTTCCGGGTCCGATCGGCGATGACGTCATTTGGCGATTCGCAGTGTGTGCTGGGATGTATTACATTCCAGAAATCTCGCAGGAGCTGAGCTGTAATGAGCTGTGCCTGCCCCGCCTCTGCCCCGCCTCCGCCCCGCTTCCGCCCCGCCTCCTCTCATTGAGTTGTATTGTATGCAATGTATTCAGGACGTTCTCTGCCCCGCCTCCGCCTTGCCTCCTCTCATTGAGTTGTATTGTATGCAATGTATTTAGTCCGTTCTCTGCCCCGCCTCCGCCCCGCCCCCTCTCAGTGAGCGAGGACTGAAATCATTATATCCTTACTGAGCTCACTGAGAGGGGGCGGGGCGGAGGCGGGGCAAAGAAGGGACTGAATACATTGCATACAATACAACTCAATGAGAGCAGGCGGGGCAGAGAACGGCCTGAATACATTGCATATGCATACAATACAACTCAATGAGAGGAGGCGGGGCGGAGGCGGGGCAGAAACGTTGGTAAAAGCCATTTTAAAGGGGATTACATAGATCTAAAGTTCCAAAAATGGGTGGAACTCCACTTTAAATTCCCCTCCATAGACCCATCATAGAATATCATCACTATTGGCAAAGTCAGGAAGATTGTCTACTGTAGTGGAGACTGCATATGGGGAAGAAAACCAAGAGGACCATTTTTATTAAATGTATTCATACAAACCCTGCGTTTATAAGTAGGTCGCTGACTATCCAGCACAGCATTCACTGCCATGTGCCACTGAACAAAAATTGGAGGGTTAGAAGATGGGCAGTAAATAACAAACAGCTAAATAACATTTTCTGAGACCAAGGATCTTGCACAGCAGTCTGGAGAAACGTTTTATTCCAAAAGGATCACATCAGGATAGGTGCAACATTTCGGAGTCACACAGGACCCCTTCATCAGGCACATGCCTGACGAAGGGGTCCTGCGTGACTCCGAAACACTGCACCTATCCTGATGAGATAATTTTGGAATAAAAAGTTTCTCCGGACTGCTGTGCAAGATCCTTGGTGTGCTGGCGAATATGTATGTATCTGTGCATGGGTGCTGCCGGCACTGGGGAGCTACAGTTCATTGAGGGAACCATGAAGGCCAACATGTATTGTGACATACTGAAGCAGAGCATGATCCCCTCCCTTCAGAGACTGGGCCGGAGGGCAGTATTCCAACATGATAACAACCCCAAACACACCTCCAAGATGACCACTGCCTTGCTAAAGAAGCTTGAGGGTAAAGGTGATGGACTGGCCAAGCATGTCTCCAGACCTAAATTTTTATTCCATGTATATTCTGGAATTTTTGCTTTTATTGATGAAATATTATTTAAAATTAGATTTTACGAAACATTTGTGACATTAGTCAAGTGCCTAAAAAAGTCACATAATAGGGGAACCTCCAATTCCAAGAAACCATAGAGGAATCATGTTCCTCTTGACTTCCTCTCCCTCTGCAATTCCACTACAGTTGAGTGCCAGCTGCAGTGGAGAAAGGAGACTTCACCTGCCCACAAGGATAGGTGTTAGAAGAGGAGGAGGGACAGTTTTAAGAGTAGTTAGGAAGAAGCTGGAATTCCAGTTTAACCACTTGCTGGCCAACCGCCATACTCATACTTCAGCAGGTTGGCTCTGTCCCGCAAAACGTCGTACCTGTACGTTATTCATAGGACCACTAGTAGGGGCGCGATTGCTCCCCATGGAGACAGAACGGCGGTCTGCCGTTGTAAACACGGCAGACCGCTGTTCTGTCAGTAATGAACACAGGGATCCTGCGTTCCTCTTATTTAGGAACACATGTCTCTGTGTTCATTCAGCAAGCCTATCCCCCCACAGTTAGAAAGCACCCCTAGGGACACATTTAACCTTTTGATCGCCCCTGGTGTTAACCCCTTCCCTGCCAGTGTCATTAATACAGTAACAGTGCATATTTTTAGCACTGATTACTGTAGTAATGTCACTGATCCCCCCAAAAGTGTCAAAAATGTCAGTTAGGTGTCCCATCTGTCAGCCACAATGTCGCAGTCCCACTAAACATCGCTGATCGCCGCCATTACTAGTAAAAAAATAATAAAAATTATATAAATCTTTCCCCTACTTTTTAGACGCGATAACTTTTGCGTGAACCAATCAATATACACTTTTTACCAAAAATATGTAGCAGAATACATATTGGCCTAAAATGATAAAATAAAATGATTTTTTATTTTTTGGGGGGGGGGGGATGTTATGTAGCAGAAAGTAAAAAATATTGATTTTTTTTTTTTTTTTTTTTTTTTAGAATTGTCACTCTTTTTTTGTTTATAGCGCAAAAAATTAAAATCACAGAGGTGATCAAATACTACCAAAAGAAAGCTCTATCTGTGGGAAAAAATAACATCAATTTTATTAGGGTACAGCATCGCACGATCACGCAATTGTCAGTTAAAGTAATACAGTGCCGTATTGCAAAAAAATTGCCTAGTCATAAAGGGGGTAAAACCTTCCGGTCCAGAAGTGGTTAAAGCACAATGGCTTGTAGGATTTGTTTGGGGAAAGCAAAACTGTCTCCACATTCTGAGCATACTATACCCAGAATAGGAATTTCTGAGGTAGAACTAACTATTGACCTATGTGAACTTCTCACATCAGAAATTAACAATCAATTGTTTCTTTGTTCTGTGTTTTATCACTTCAATAAAACTTTACTTGATTAAAAAAAAAATGAACAATGCACCTAAAGATAGGGAATCCTACACTGACAGCAAAGTCGTTTTACATTACATTTACCATGAAACCAGACAATTCTACGTTTATGTTAAAAAATTAGTGCCAAGGATTAGTAGCAGATCATGCTACTAGAGCTGTTACTGTAAGTCACCTTAAAACAGAACATGGCTTATAGGACCTTCATTGTGATAAAACACAGAAGAGATTGTTCCTGAGAGTTACACATTTAAGCTAGTACAGTAGATGTAGACTTAGATGCTGAAAGCTATCCTGAGGTCTCTACACTTCAAGAAGTGACCTCAGATAGTCAGTTTAACCACTTCAATATAGAGCACTTTCACCCCCTTCCTGCCCAGACCAATTTACAACTTTCAGCGCTTTTACATTTTTAATGATAATTACTCATGCAATGCTGTACCCAATCAAATTTTTTATCTTTTTTTTCACACAAATAAAGCTTTCTTTTGGTGTTGGAGCGAAAATTTTCAAATAAAAACATTTTGTTTTAGATTCTATTATAAAATTTTGCAAATAAGTAATTTTTTTTCATAAATGTGGGTCAAAATTTTTACTGCTACATATCTTTGGTAAAAATAACCAAAATGAGATATTATTTATAGTCTGGTTCAAAGTTATAGAGTCTACAAGCCATGGTGCCAATCATTGAAAGTTTATCACACCTAATCACACCTGATGTACCGACGGCCTATCTCATTTCTTGAGGCCTTGAAATGCCAGGACAGTACAAATACCCCACCCCTCCCAAAAATGACCCCTTTTTGTAAAGTAGATATTCCAGGGTATTTAGTAAGAGGCATGGCGAGTTTTTTGAATTTGTATTTTTTTCCCACAATTCTTGGGAAAATTAAGAAATACATTTTTTTTTTACACAAAATTGTCATAATCACAAGTTATTTCTCACACACAGTATATACATACTTGCAATTACACCCCAAAATACATTCTGCTACTCCTCCAGAGTATGGCAATACCACATGTGTGAGACTTTTACACAACCTGGCCACATACAGAGGCCCAACATTCAAGGAGCACCATCAGGTTTTCTAGGAGCATAAATTACACATATAATGTCCTAACGACCTAACACACTTTTGGAGGCCCTGAAGCACCAGGACAATCAAATTACCAACAAAATGACCTCATTTTGGAAAGCAAACACCCCAACGTACAGTATTTCACAAAAGTGAAACACAGATACACCCTATTGAGTATCCATGGGGCATCCTCAAATGGAGGGTGGAGGAGCACAAGGTCTCTAACATCCGTCAGCTCCGTGATGTGGTCATGGAAGATTGGAAGAGGACTCCAGTGGCAACCCGTGATGCTCTGGTGAGTGTTAAGGCAGTGATGGAAAATAATGGTGGCCACACAAAATATTGACACTTTGGGTCCACCTTGGACATTTCCACTTAGGGGTGTACTCACTTTCCCAGAGATTTAGACATTAATTAATTCCTGGCTGTGTTAAGTTATTTTGAGGGGACAGCAAATGTACACTGTTATACAAGCTGTACACTCATTACTTTACATAGTAGCAAAGTGATTTTTTCAATGTTGTCACATAAAAGGTATAATAAAATATTTACAAAAATGTGAGGGGTTCACTTTTGTGAGATACTGTATATTCTAGGAGGCATAATGAGTCTTTTGAACATGTCATTTTTTTCCACACGTTTTTGGAGAATGTGGAAAGAAAATGAAAACGTATTTTTTTTTTTACACAAAGTTGTCAATTTATAAGATATTTCTAACACCTGAGTATGGGGATACCACACGTGTGAGACTTTTACACAGCCTGGCCACATACAGAGGCCCAATATCCAAGTAGCACCTTCAGGTGTTCTAGAAGCATGAATTACACACCTAATTTCATTACAACCTATCACACTTTTGAAGGCCCTGGAGGCCCAGGACAATGGAAATACCCACAAAATTACCTAATTTTGGAAAGCAAACACCCAAACATATAATCTTATTATATATATTATATAAATATGAGGCATGGGCTGCAGATAGATACTCAGGTATTCTGATGGGCTGCAAATAGGTACTCAGGTTCCCTGATGGGCTGCAGACAGGTACTTAGGTACACTGATTGGCTTCAGAAAGGTACTCGGGTACTCTGATGGGCTGCAGAGAGGTACTTGGGTACTATGATGGGCTGGAGACAGGTACTCGGGTAACCTGATGGTCTGCAGATAGGTACTCGGGTACTCTGATATAGGTACTCGGGTACTCTGATGGGCTGCAGATAGGTACTCGGGAACTCTGGGCTGGAGACAGGTACTCAGGTACTCTGGGCTGGAGTTAGGTACTTGGGTACCCTAGGCTGGAGACAGGTGCTCGGGTACTCTGATGGTCTGCAGAACACTCCGATGACAGGTACTCGGGTACTCCAATGACAGGTACTCGGTACTGAAGGGCTGGTGACAGGTATTTTGATGGGCTGGTGACAGGTACTTTGATGGGCTGGTGACAGGTCCTCTTTATTGGGGGGCAATCAGTGTGTTTTGGTGTGCACTGGGAGTTGTAACTAGCTGTTACCACAATCTCCTCCTCACACAGGATCAGTGTGTGAGTAGGAGAACTCGATAACCGCTAGTTACCGTGGCTTGTTTACATTCTGTGACCGTCTGTGACTGGACTCAGCGGTTCACGTGGTAAAAAGCCAATTTAATTGGCTCTTTACCCTGATCAGGGATAGGCTGTGCCAGAGTAACAATCTCCATCCCTGACCACCGCTCTGCGCACAAGGACACTGCATGTGGCCAGCTGTGATTAGACACAGCCGGTCATATAGTAAAGAGCCATTTTTATTGGCTCTTTACACTGACCGGGGATGAGCTGTGTCCCAAGGGACACGCCTCATACCCGATCGACTGCGCTGCGTGGCCCCGGTAGAGCAGCAAGAACGGGCGGACGTCATATGACGTCCACCTGGAGGGAAGAGGCATTCCAGCCGGCGACATTTCCCTACACGCCGGTAGGGAAGTGATTAAAGTCAGAGATTAGAGATTCTCAACCTTGAATCCCCTGCTTTAAGCTGTTACTTGTCTACCCCACATAGCTCATTCCTGGAAAGGTGCATGCTTTCGAACAATATTAATTGTAAAAGCTGGCACTATTGCCAAAATGTCTGTTTAGCAGTAGAACATTAGCAATATCAAGATGTCATTTTCTACGCTGTGCAACATGAAATCTATGCTACAAAGATTGACTTTATTGTAACCCAAAAAAATATCCTTAGATAGTGTCCTAGGAAAACTTGATTTATTTCTTTAACAAAATTGCCTATTTTTTTTTTTTGTTCAAGCAGAGAGTTGGATGAAAAAAAATATTATTTGATTTCCTCATCCACACACTTGATGCAGGAATCCTTTCTGCTGAGCCCTGTTATTCTGACAGCAGGGAGCCATCAGCCCTGCCAGCTATAGACAGTGGCACTGACTGAACAGGGAAAATCTGATAGGCTGGTTGTACAGAAGTTAAGCGGTAGATCGACTTCTGTACAACCAGCCTGCCCATACATAGATCAAAATTCAGCCAGGTCCCTGCAGAACTTTGAAAGCAGAATTCAGATTCATGTATGGCTGGCTTTAGGGAATCAACATTAAAAACAGATAAGAAAATCCTCTAATTGTTCCTGGCCATCATCATATTGCCTCTTTGATTCTGCTGCACTAAGAACATTAAGTCAAACGTCAAGAACAACTATTTACAGGAGGACTTTCTGATTAGTTGAAAGTTTGAGCTAAAAGATGTAGGAATAAGTGGGATTTTGTGTAACTTGCTGTAAGCTTTGTGGCAAGCTATAATCACAAAAGATGGCTAATCTTCCATCCAATAGACTCAGTAGAGACCCTCCTTTCAAGTGTTGGCCTTAATATGTTTGCTGTGGTCTGGCTGTCTCTTCTGAGTTCAGGCAACTAGTCCCTGATAGCGCATTCCAGCTCCATCCACCTGCTGCTGTGTGTCCCTGCTCCTGCAGCCTACTTGGATATACAGTGGCAGTAAAAAGTATATAAACCCCTTGGAATTAACTGTTTTTCTGCAGAAATTTGACAGAAAATGTGATCTGATCCTCATCAGTCACAATAATAGAAAAACACAATGTTCTTAAGCTGATAACATACAAACAATTCTAATTTCTGGTCTCTTTTTTTGAACACACCCACTAAACATTTACAGCGCTGGACAAAAAAGTAAGTGAACCCATAGACGAATTACTTTGAAGAAAACCAATTGGAGTCATTAGTTTGTACACCTGGAGTCCAATTCATTAAATGAGTTTGGAGGTGTGGTTTAGGGCTACTCAGACATTTGAAGATTGCTGTTCATAGGAAGCATCATCTAAAGCAAACCATGCTAAACAAAAAAGGAGCTCTCTGAAAACATACGATCAAAAGTAATTGATCTGCATAAGGCTGGAAAGGGATACAAAGCAATCTCAAAGTGTTTAGGCATCCATCAGTTGACAGTTAAACAAATTGTCTATAAATGGAGACCGTTTAGTACTGTGGCTACTCTTCCTAGAAGTGGCCGCCAAGCCAAAGTTACTCCCAAGGCACAACACAGGTAAAGAAGAACCCACGACTAACAGCTAACAGTGTGAAGACATCACTGGAACATTGTGCAGGTCTGATGCAGAGCTACGGAATGCGCTTGTATGAGTTCATTGCAACATTAACCTCCCTGGCGGTATGATCCTTTTGGATTTTAGGTGCTGAAAGCGGTACCATTATTTTGCATGTAATTCTTGTGAATGAGCAGCCCAAACCAACTGTATACATTTATTATATATATTATATAAATATATATATATATATATATATATATATATATATATATATAATGTATACAGTTGGTTTGGGCTGCTCATTCACAAGAATTACGTATATATATATATATATATATATATATATATATATATATATATATATATATATATATATACGCATATATATATATATATATATATATATATATATATATATATATATATTTACATAAAAAGTACAGTAAAACTGCAGGAAAGGGCACTGGGGGGGGCAAACTAATGTGATTTTTTTTTTATTTTGAATGGTATCAGTGTGTTTGGTGCATTTTTACATTTGAATTTGCCGCCGGTTCCACCCCCCTGCGAACGTCACATCGCAGGAGACGGAAGCCGGGGCACGGAGACGATCGGGAGGAAGATCAGCCACGAGACACCGCCGGGACACATCGCTGGATCCCGGTGACAAGGTAAGTAACCTCTTTTACAGGGTCCAGCGATGCTTCTGGCGGTACCCCAAGTGTGGCTCGGGGTTACCGCTTTTGGCTCTGAAATGTAACCCCGAGCCACGCTCGGGAATACCACTAAGAAGGTTAACATTGCATTAAAGTAATTGTAACATCAAAAACAGATGAAAAAATCCTCTAATTGTTCCTGGCCATCATCGCATTGCTTCTTTCATTCTGCTGCACTATTACCATTAAGTCAAACATCAAGAACAATTATTTCAGAAGGAACTTTATGAGCTTCTGGTTTGTTGATAGTTGGAGCTAAAAGATGTGTGGGTAGTGAGGTTTTTGTATAAATTGCTGCAAGCTTTGTGGCAAGCTATAATCACAAAAGATAGTTAATATTATAGCCAATAGACTCAGTACAGACCCTCCTTCCTTTTAAGTGTTGGCCTCGATACATTCGACCCCTGGTATGTTACCACACATCACACTGGAGGATATCTTGCAAACAGCAACCATTCAGAAGTTATATTCACTTGCATAACTATTAAAATCATCCACATTGAGGTTAGTGAGACTATGAGCACTATTAGCTTCATAAATGCCTTTAGATGTTTCATTGCTATCTGATGCTTTGTAGAACATATCCGCTCAGACAGAGCCAGCTTTGTTGGCAAAGCCAAGGAACTGCCCATCTCTTTCCATGCCAAAAGTGGGAAGAGATTTCTGAGTGATTAGGGCTGTACATAGACCTTAAATTTATCTCTCTTTTCTAAAATAGGAAGAAAATAGAAAAAATAATCAGAAAAGCTTGCAGAATTCTTGATTCTATCTTTGTATAAGTAGATACTGCAAGATAAATCTTCAATGAGAATCTGATAACTTTCATGGCAGAAGCCTTGGGGGTTAAAGATACACAGACTAGGTTCACCGCTGCAAAACGCGGCAAAAATGTGACACGATTTTACCGCAATTCTGCCACACTTGCAGCTTTTAAACTCTTTTAAAAGCATGGATACATAAGCTTTTTATGGAGTTGAGTTTAGGAGTTTTGGCAAAAAACTCCAAAAGCTTTTAAACTAAAGTTTAGAAGCTGTAGTGTACAGAGGCCCTTAGGCATCATTAAAGTGGTTGTAAACCTCAGTCATGAAATCTGAGCAAAGCACACATATCTGTAGTGTTTACTTATAGTCTCTCCAACGCTCTAAGTGTCATTTCTATCTGGTGCTTCGTTCCTCTGTTATCAACATGAGTCACTTTCGAGAAGTTTTCCCAACACATGAGATACATTTGTGTTGGGGGAGGGGGGGGGGCTCTGAACAGAGCTTGTTTATTCAGAACACAGTTCTTCTGCTGTGTGGAGGGGGGTGTGTGCCTTTCTTCCAATCCGCTCTCACACACTGTAACTGCAGACTCTGCCCCCTCCTTGTAAGATTCTGGTACCTTCGGTACCCTTATAGGTAATTTCCTTCTTCATAATGCGTCCCGCCTTTTCAGCTAGGTGGAACGCATATACCTTTAAGCCGCATGACATCATCACTAAGCGCCGCTCTGAGCGGCTATTTCAATCGCCGGCTTCTCTCTCACAAATTGTTCATTCAAACCGCATGGTATACAGCCTTGTCTTATGCTGCCGGAGCCTCCAGCTATTGCCATACCTGGATAGACCAGAACCTCGCTATTGATCCCGTATCTCGCTACCCGATCATTCACTCATTACCGGACCCTTCAGCTTACTAATCTAACTAGTGATAAGTACCCCACAGGGGATTCCTTCCTATCAAACTTACACTATCTACTTCTGCATACTAAGGACTGTTACTATCTATGCATTACTATTTCTATCATCTGCACTGTTACATAGATTGCTAGCTCTTGAGTCTACTACCATCTATATCCTTGCACTAAGTTAGCCTCTCTTGTACACTCCATCTGCTGTCCCCTACCACCTGTTATTGCACATGATTGCTAACCTATCTACCATCATCTACTACTCTCCTGAACATTACTATTGAGTACTCATCATTGCTATTACAACTCACGCCTGTCCTTTCAGCACATCACCTCTATACTATCATATACAACCTATCACTCCAGGAACATCTTATTGAGTGTTTGTATATTGTATGCTGAAGCAGGCTGGCCACAATGATGAGTCTGGAGAGTTGGACATGGTGATTCAACACATCTCTGCACGACTACTGAGTGGAGATTCTGCAGCTGCAAATCCAACTCTCTAAACAAACGCTAGAGCGTTACAGATTGAACGAACCTTTAAAAAATGGATTCAGCAGAATTAGCCACTCAAGTGATACAATTAACACAAAAGGTAGATGCATTAATCCTTGCTTTTTCTGAAGTAAAAAATGAAAATCAGACTTTAAGACAGCAGATAGCCCATGTTTCACAACTCACTGCTGCTCAACCTCGTGAGCCTAAAATAAACCCTCCTCTAGTGTTTACAGGTGATCGGAAAAAATTTCGTGAATTTAAAAACGCATGTCAATTGCTTTTTAATTTAAAACCTCATACTTATACTACAGACCAAATTAAAGTCTGTACTACTATTTCATATTTATCGGGTGATCCACGGGCTTGGGCAGACTCTCTCTTTGAGAAAGAGGACCCTCTTCTCAACTCCTATCCTTTGTTCATAGCGGAACTCGCTAGCTTATATGAAGACCCCAATAGGCAGAGTACTGCTGATAGCCAATTGAGGGCTTTAAAACAAGGAAGGAGACCTGTTGAAGACTTCATAGCAGAGTTCAAAAGATGGACCCTTGATTCTTGGTGGAATGATGCATCTCTGCAAACTCAGTTCAGACTCGGGTTATCAGAAGCCGTTAAAGAAGAGCTCGCCCGAGCGGATTTACCTGGCACTTTGGATGCCTTAATACAGCTCAGCATCAATATTGACAGGCGACTGCGAGAAAGAAAGGCTGAGAAGATGGGAATGCCATTGTCCAGTCCTTCTCGGGTTTCGCCCGTTAACCCTACTCCTATGGAGGTAGGAACGATACGCCCACCTTTATCGACTACTGAACGAGCCAGGAGAAGATCCGAAAACCTCTGCATGTACTGCGCCTCCTCGGATCATTTGATAAGCGTCTGTCCCCTTGTCCGCAAAAAAGACGGTGAGTGTTCACATGTCTTGCTGGGGGGTTTAACAACTTCCTTTTATAATCCCTATCTCTTTATTCATTTGACACTACAGTGGGACCAAATTAGGATCACCACTAAGGCTATGATCGACACAGGATCTTGTGGGAACTACATCGATACTCGTTTTGTTACCTTAAATAAAATACCTATTATTTCAAAACCTAAACCTGTCTCTGTTAGTTTCATTAACGGTATCCCGTTATCTTCTGGTCCAATCACCAATCAGACACAAGCACTCCTTGTTACTGCTAACGAGTCTCATGCGGAGACAACCACTTTTGATGTATTACCTTCACCACATTTTCCCATTATTTTGGGACTTCCCTGGTTACACATACATCAACATACCATTGATTGGAAGACACAGACTCTAACCTTCCCTTCTCACTATTGCGAGATCACGTGTAACCTCCAATCATATAAAAAAATCCTGTTTATGGTGTCAGATGAAATTACACCACCACCATGCTACCAGGATCTGTCAGAAGTCTTCCTTGAGAAAAATGCTCAAGTGTTGCCTCCCCATAGGGACTATGATTGTTCTATTGATCTACTCCCTAATAGCAAATTACCTTTCGGTCATGTTTATCCTCTTTCTCAGGATGAACTTTCTCATCTCAAGGAATACTTGGATGAGAATTTAGCGAAAGGGTTCATCAGACCCTCTACTTCTTCCACAGCTTCAGGACTTTTCTTTGTCTGCAATAAGGATTCAAGTCTCAGGCCTATTATTGACTATAGGCAATTAAATACTATTACGATAAAGGATCTCTATCCTTTACCTCTCATTCCTGAACTCATTGAACAAGTGCGCGGAGCTACCTACTTCTCTAAATTGGACCTAAAAGGGGCATACAACCTAATTCGAATCCGTGACGGGGATGAGTGGAAAACAGAATTCAGAACCAGATACGGATTATTCGAATATCTTGTGATGCCTTTCGGGTTGTGTAATGCTCCCGCAGCTTTTCAGCGATTCATAAATGACATCTTCAGAGACTTACTTGATGTTTGTGTTGTGGTATATCTGGATGATATACTCATTTATTCTCAATCTTTGTCTGAACATATAAAACATGTAAGACTTGTGTTGTCCAGATTACTCGCACACAATTTATACGTAAAATTAAAAAAAATGCCTATTTCATAAAGAAGAAGTACTATTCCTAGGATACATCATATCTAAGAACGGAATCAAAATGGATATGAGCAAGATACCGTGTATTCTGGATTGGCCTGTACCAACAACTCGTAAAGCATTACAACGATTCCTTGGATTCTCAAACTTCTATAGGAAGTTCATCAAGAACTTCTCTGCTATTGTGAGACCTCTCACACAACTTACAAGTGTAAAGAAACCATTTAAATGGTCTGAAGAAGCCAATGGAGCTTTCCGCTTGTTAAAATCAAGCTTCACTTCTGCTCCCATACTACGCCATCCAGACCCATCCCTCCAATATATACTGGCGGTAGATGCGTCAAATATGGCAGTAGGAGCAGTTCTCTCCCAACGACCAACAAATACTTCACCACTTCACCCAGTTGCTTTCTTCTCTAAATCATTAAGCAACCCAGAGGTGAATTACCCAGTGGGTGAAAAAGAGTTGCTTGCCATAAAACTGGCACTAGAGAATTGGCGACATCTACTTGAAGGTACTCGATTGCCAATACTCATATATACAGATCATAAAAATCTCCAATACCTTCAGACTAACAAGACCCTTTCCCACCAGCAGGTACGTTGGTCACTATTCTTCCTAAGATTCAACTTCCGAGTGACCTACACGCCTGCAGACAAAAACAAAAAAGCGGATGCGCTATCACGATTAACCGAAGATAACTGCGCCAAAATCCCTTCATTTCCTATAATACCCTATGATCGTATTGTTGGTGTTGTTCGCTCCCTGAAGGAAGAGATTCTGCACAGTATAGGACTGGATTCACCTCCACCACAACTAAGTGCTGATGCAGAAGGCTTCCTCTACTTTAACGACAAACTCTACATACCTCCTAGTATGCGTACCAAGATCTTGGAATTATCACATGACGTACCTATGGCAGGACATATGGGTATGACTAAGACATTTAATTTGCTCACCAGGCAGTTTTGGTGGCCTGATATGAAAACGTCTGTACAAAAGTTTGTTTCCTCATGTGACATCTGTGCAAGGTCCAAAATTGACACTACAAAACCATCTGGTCTACTTTACAGTCTACCAATACCCCAGGTTCCATGGGAAGTTGTATCCTTGGACTTTATAGTAGAATTACCACCTTCCAGGGGATTTAATACCATTCTAGTGTCAGTGGACCATCTGACAAAGATGGCACATTTCATTTCTATTCGCAGACTACCTTCATCTAAACAAACAGCGGAATTACTAGTGAAACATGTGTTCAAGCTACATGGAATTCCAAAGACTCTTCTATCTGACCGAGGTTCACAGTTCATCTCCAAGTTCTGGCAAGCTCTATGTCATATACTACGTATTGAGCGAAAACTCACTTCTCCTTACCATCCTCAGACCAACGGACAAACTGAAAGAGTCAACCAGTGCATTGAACAATACCTACGTTGCTACACCTCATACCTACAGGATGATTGGGTGGACCTTCTCCCTCTGGCAGAATTTGCTTATAACAATGCAACCCACAGTACTACTAAGCAGAGTCCGTTCTACTTAAACTATGGGTTTCATCCAACACTTCTTCCACCACGCATCCTTCCATCAAGTAACCCAGTAGCCTCAGATTATCTTACCCAAATAAAAGACTCTGGGTTTACTTAACACCACCATCTCACATGCTCATAGCCAACAAAAAAGGTATTATGACCTTCGTAGAAAACCTTCTCCTCAATACGCTATTGGGGATCTCGTTTGGCTATCTACAAAAAATTTGAGGTTAAAGATACCCAGTAAAAAGCTTGGACCTCTATTTCTCGGACCTTTTCCAATGAAAAAGCTCATTGGAAGAGCTGCAGTGCAACTCAATTTACCGGCAGATCTTAGAATACATCCCATCTTTCACGTGTCGTTACTGAAACCACATGTTCCCAACCAAGGAATAAGGCCTACCATCTCGCCTCCACCTCCAGTACAAGTTGAAGGCGGAGAGGAATTTGAGATTAGGGAGATTTTGTATTCTCGTATCCACAGAGGAAAACTCCAATATCTCATAAGATGGAAGAACTATGGACCCCAAGACGACACCTGGTTGGATACTTCTGACGTTCACGCACCCAGGCTTATATGAAGGTTTCACTCCAAATACCCGGAGAGACCAGTGCTATAGGCCTTCCGGAGCCGGCCTTAAGGGGGGGTACTGTAAGATTCTGGTACCTTCGGTACCCTTATAGGTCATTTCCTTCTTCATATTGCGTCCCACCTTTTCAGCTAGGTGGAACGCATATACCTTTAAGCCGCATGACGTCATCACTAAGCGCCGCTCTGAGCGGCTATTTCAATCGCCGGCTTCTCTCTCACAAATTGTTCGTTCAAACCGCATGGTATACAGCCTTGTCTTACGCTGCCGGAGCCTCCAGCTATTGCCATACCTGGATAGACCGGAACCTCGCTATTGATCCCGTATCTCGCTACCCGATCATTCACTCATTACCGAACCCTTCAGCTTACTAATCTAACTAGTGATAAGTACCCCACAGGGGATTCCTTCCTATCAAACTTACACTATCTACTTCTGCATACTAAGGACTGTTACTATCTATGCATTACTATTTCTATCATCTGCACTGTTACATAGATTGCTAGCTCTTGAGTCTACTACCATCTATATCCTTGCACTAAGTTAGCCTCTCTTGTACACTCCATCTGCTGTCCCCTACCACCTGTTATTGCACATGATTGCTAACCTATCTACCATCATCTACTACTCTCCTGAACATTACTATTGAGTACTCATCATTGCTATTACAACTCACGCCTGTCCTTTCAGCACATCACCTCTATACTATCATATACAACCTATCACTCCAGGAACATCTTATTGAGTGTTTGTATATTGTATGCTGAAGCAGGCTGGCCACAATGATGAGTCTGGAGAGTTGGACATGGTGATTCAACACATCTCTGCACGACTACTGAGTGGAGATTCTGCAGCTGCAAATCCAACTCTCTAAACAAACGCTAGAGTGTTACACTCCTCTGGGCTCCTGACAGATGAAGATTTTAACATGATCTGCCCTTTTGAAGGAGTGTAGGGAAGGGAAGGGAAGACTGCAGATAAACAAGTAGACCTATGTAGGAGGATTTGTTTAATCTCTGTGTGTAATCTGAGGCTGTTCACTTCCACTTACAACCACTTTAAGACCAAACCTCTAACTCCAGTTTCACATGACTAAAAGGATTAATTCTTGCTTACTCCAGCAACTCTTTTTACTCAGAAAACTGGAGTAGTCAGTGCAGTACCATCTTAAGAGCATTAAAGGGCCCCAGGCAATGCAGTGCACTGGGGCCCCGCCTACACAATCACCCATGAGAATAAAATTCAAAGTATCGATAAGGCCATTTTTATTGGTGCAGCAGTGCCAGGCTAATGACAGCTTCCAGGTTTGGCGGCTGGGTCCAGTGAACACATACAGGGACGGGAGTCAGGCTTAGCTGTCCTGTGTGGGCCTGTTCCCGTGTAGGCAGACAGGCATCCCTGCAGTTGTGGGCTCCCCTCCATGGCCCAAGTGGCCTGACAGCAGCGCAGGGCCGACAGGTGCTTGCCACCTGCTAAGTTCAGCGGTGGGATGCACACAGGAATTTGGACTAATGTTTGGCTAGGGCTGGGTCACTGGGCAGGTGGGGCCCCCAGGCAACTGCCCAGCATGCCCATTCGCTAAGATGGCCCTGAGTCAGTGCACCTCCTGGGGAGTTTAGTGCAAGGACCATGCGCCACTGAAAACAAGTGCAAAGTCTTGTAAATACCTTGTGAAAGAGGTGGAGAAGAAAATATAACTCAATTTTACAGTGCCAGATGAGCTGCAAATTCAAATTTAAAACCTGGTGACACTGTATTTGCGCAAGACTACCAGTCTCAAAGAATGAGTGTTATCTAGTCCTTGTCATCAAACCAAGTGAGGAAGGGAGATTCAGAAAGTCTGAGGTTAAAGTTTACAAAAACAGAGAAACAAAGTTGTTCCTTAAGCCAGTGTCTGAAATCATGTTGTTGTTTCCATCTGGGGACCCACCAGTGGAATTGGTTGATACCAGACAGGAAGAGCCATTTCTCCATAAGGCTTCAGTTTATTGTTCTTTTTGTTTTTACTTAAAGTTCCACCTATTAGTCAAGCAACACTGCTTCCATATCTATCCATCTACAGATAGCATTGTTTTCACCCCTGTAAGGCTTCCATCCTCTCATCATGCCTCAACCCAAGAAGGAGAAAAAAAGATGCATCCTTGGAAGCTAGATTGCATATTGAGGAAGCAGAAGCACCCAGGAGATGCCAGCCACCATCTTCGACACATTTTAGTGAAGGACAATCTATGTTCCTTTCAGGCAGCATCACTAATGAGCCTAGACTTATGCCCCGTACACACGTGCAGATTATCTGAAGACTTTTGTCTGTAGACTTACCAAAACCATATAATATGAGGTCAAACCTAAACACTTTCAATTTGTATGCAATCTGGCAGGCCCTTGCACTACATAGAAAAGGTAAATCTGAAGACAAAAGTCTTCAGATAATCTGCACGTGTGTACGGGGCATTACAACCATCAGCAGCTTAGTTTATTTGTTACATTAGTTGTTTGTTTTTATGTCTTTCTTCCCAATGTCACCCCATCCTGTTCAGGTAATAAAACGTCAAGATTTGCACATACGGTCTGGCTTATTGGAGGATAGCAAAACAGTAAACCCTAACATTGAACCTCTTCTAAACATCTCCAATGAACTTCTCCTAAATTGTATGGGATTGTTATATCTTTTTAAGAAGTATGAAAAATAACTATTAATCCTGCCAGAAATCCTGCAAGCTGGTAACTTTCTGTGCTCTCTGCCTTTGCTGACTGATATCAGATACATGTTTTCTAAATACAACAGAATCACAGCCCCTCTATGTTATGCAAAATAGAAGAAGGTTGGGGTTTGGTAGTCCTATCTTCTTTCTCTTCTTTCGATCGTCCTTCTACAGAAGGATAAGTAAGTGCTGTCATCCTAGGACTGAAAAGTGAGTAGATATTCACTTTAAACACCCAATCATGTACAAGGGAATTAAAAGGATTGGATTTGAGCTTCAACATGATTGGATAATAGTCTTGAATACAGCTTTATCTTACTCATTTTGCTTACTAAAAGTTATCTGCTTCTTTAGTAAATCAACTCATCCTTTTAGTTGATAGGCTATCTTCTTTTAAAGTGGTTGCAAAGGCTTAAGGTTTTTTACCATAATGCATTCTATAAATGCATGAAGCTGCAGCTAGGCTCGGGTGCCCCCATAGCAAGTTGCTTTCTGTGGGGGCACTCAACAGGAGGGAGGGGCCAGGAGCAGCAAAGAGGGACCTGAGAAGAGGGGGATCCCAGCTGCCCTGTGCAAACCAACTGCTCAGAGGAGGTAAGTATAAGGCCCCTTTCACACATGCGGACTGTTCAGATCTGCCTGTCAGTTTTTCAGGTGGATCTGAACGGATGCCCTATGCATCCCTATGGGGCAGCGGATGTCAACAGAGACATGTTCGCTGACATCCGATCCGATCCTGTCCATCAAATCCAGACAGATGGAAACCCTATTTTCCACCCGTCTGGCCGATCAGATCAGATGAGAACGGACAGGCGGTCTGTTCTCATCCTATTTCCCCATAGGGGACAGCGGGGATCTGACACCTCCGTCTCCGCACACAGAGTGGAGACAGAGTTGTCATCCGACTGCTCAGCGGGGATCGACGGATCGATTCCCCCCGCTGAGCATAATAGTTCCATTGATGGAATAGAGCCGTGTGAAAGGGTCCTAACATGTTTGTTATTTAAAAAAAATAAATAAATAATAATTTACAATAACTTTAACTGAACAAGCTAGAGTTAGAAGCTAATTGGCTACCATGCACAGATGCACCAGATTCCATGTGCTCCAGTTTTGGTAAATCTCCCCCAATGCATTATAAATAGACCCCTTTTAAGTTAAATGTTGGAAAAATAGCTTTCAATAAAAACATCCTATTCTTTCTGTCTAAACAAATGTTGTTAAATTGGCTTGAAAAATATGGGGGAAAATGCAAACGAACCATATCAAACTTAATAAATTGCCCCTAGTCATTAAAGAATGTCCATTCTTATGGTTGCAAATATCAACTAAATTCCAAGACAAGTTAATGGGTTATAGTTTAGGATTTCAACAGCTGCTCCTTTCAAAACAATAACCTCCTTTAAAATTAGACCAGAGGTCTTGGACCTCTACTACTTTACATGATAAAGCTAAATAAAATGAATACAATATACACCATTTTTTCCTTTGCAAAAAAAAAAATGAGGTGGGGGGGCTGACAGCAAGGAAATGTCAACTCCCATTTGCAAACAGGAAATGTTGTGAGGACTGGATCTGTGGTCATTCTTTGATCTGCTCCAACCACAATCTTATGTTCTTGCTAAGACTCATATATGTTTTAGCCTGCTGTGCATCAAGTTTGCAGTGAGATTTTATTTCCTCTGCAACACCAGGAAACGCAAAGAAAAAAAAAACAAATTATCAGCCTGATTTTTTTTTTGGGAAAGCTGAGAGTGTTCACAGTGGCTTGAATTAAACGAAACTGACATATTGGTCCTTGGAGAACAGTTAGTGCAATCTCAGGCTCTGTTTCTCACAGAAGATGTTTGCAGATTACACAGTGTGGGATCTGCTGGAGATCACTGTACATGATCATTCGCTGTAGTAGTGTGCTGCTGGACAAGCTGAAGAATTGTTTTAGGAAGTCTTGTACCACTTTGTAGCTATTCACTTTCTCTCCGGCTGCTGGAGCATACAGTTATTTTATTCTACTTTCTCCAAGACAAGAGCTCTGCTATGTGTTGGATTTTAACCGTCTACTTCTGTCTGCTGGCAGGTAAGTGCAAAATATATCTGCTGGTATTTAAAGGGTCAGCTCAGCCAAAATAGATTTTTAAATTGTGTGTGCAGCCAAACCTTTTTAAAAGAAATTAATAGGTTGGGAGTTTAATTAAATCAACCAATTAATCAAGATTTATTTCTTTCTGTGTCCCTGCTAGGTGCATTCAACTTTTCTTTTTATCCTTGAGAAAGAAAGTGATGGGAAATTAAAAATGTTAGAGGTAAAGGTCTTCCAATGGGGACACCTGTTCACAGGCCCGGATGGGGGGAACCAGTCCTCCTGTAGGGGGCCCGGGCACAAGGGGGGGCCCTAACAGTACAGGGAATCCTGCTGCCGTGCAGAGGGGCAATTAAGCCCTGTGTTGCTCTCTGCAGCAGCTGAAAGCCAGTTCCCCCTTGCCACCTTTGAACTGCTTCAGAGAGAGACACAGACACAGGGCATCATTCCTGTAATTTCTTCTCCGAAACTGTTTCCCCCCTCTCTGTTCTGCCTGCTTCTGACCCCCCCCTCTTCCCATGTGCCCCCCTTTCACTGTGCCCCCCCCCCCACCAAAACCACCACAGCACTGATAGCTTCCCTGTCCTGTAAAAATTAAAAAAAAATTGTAAAATAAAATAATTGTAAAATTTTTAACATTTAAAAAAACAAAACGTTTTATATATATATATATATATATATATATATATATATATATATATATATATATGTATATTTAATGTAAAAAGCAATTAAAAAAGGGCTAATTCACACAGGTTAAGTGTCCATTCACACTACCGCGACTTGTCAGGCGACTTGTCAGCCTGAAAAGTCGTGGTCCGTCACGGTCCATTTTGTGCTACAGGAACCGTTCTAATAGAAGCGACACAAGTCGCTCCGACTTAGAAAAAGGTTCCTGTACTACTTCGGGGCGACCTGGAGGGACTTGCATAGACATTCATTATATGAAGTCAGTGCAAGTCGCGCCGAAGTCGCGCTGCACGCGACTTCACAGGTCGCCCCTGAAGTCGTGCCGCATTAGTGTGAACCGGCTGTCACTGTTATGTTTGTGTCCGCTAATAATGATTTTAGTGTATTTTTAGTGAAAATATTGTCTTGATAAATTCAGGGGGGCTGGGGCTGCCAGGTAGGCTGTATGGGGCCCCGTGATTTCTAACAGCAGCCCTGCCTGTTCAGCTGTGTAAGTGGGAAATTACTTTTACTTGATATAGATTTCCTTTTGCTTCCTCTTGAGTCTTTGGAAAAGAAAACACATTTAAAGTACAGCTAAACCTTCCAGCAGAAAACTGACACCAAAGTAACTTTCGGTGAAATACAAAATGATTGTGGAAATTTTTTTGGGCAAAAACATTTTTTGTTATTTGTAATTTATTACATTTTTAATGTTTTGATCATCAAAAAAGCCTCGTGAAGACAGGTGTTTCAGAATCTAGTCTAGTTGGTTATCAGCACATCCTGTGGTAGCCCACCACTGCAATTTGGGGTGACATTGCTGCCGCATGCAGGGTGTAAAAAGGCAGACTAGTCACCTTTACACAGGAAGAGCCAGAATGTAACATTTATTATGCTTATACTAAATACCTAGAAAAACAAAAAACAAAAAAACAAGCAAGATCTCACATTAAACAGGGAAAATGGCCGCATTTTTTTCCATTGATGATAAAGATATACTTTGAGTTTCCCAAAACTTGTCTTTTTCACTTACAAAGTCAATTTGCTGTGCCCACCTATTGGGTTCCCCCAGGTAGCTTCTGCTTTGTGCACCCTCTTCCCTAATTACATCAACATCCTAAGATGCCTTGTAATTCCTCTGGACTCCAAGTTGTAAGTGTTAGTACTTTTGCAAAAGCAAGTTAGCTTGGAATCCACAGGGACTGCGTATCTTAGGGTAACAGTGCTACTTCTGTTTGGGGAGCTGCTCAGGAAGCGTTGCCACCCAAGAACTGGGTGCTCAGAAACTGGCAGGATCACCGGGAAAATTTTGAATAAAAAAAGGGTCAAACAATGACACCATTGTAATGAGTAGTAGGCTGCTATTTGTAAACTATACTAAACTATAATGTGACCCATAAAAATCCTCTACAACTAAGTCTGTGTGTGGGTGAAATGCGTTAGAGGGACGTGACTTGAAAGGGGACAAGCTGAAGTTGATCTGCTACTCTATAGTCCGGGTGGTCTCCCGGTCTGTGCTTCTGTGTCCTTTGGATATACTATATTATAGTTAAAGCGGAGTTCCGGCCACAGAATCGTTTTTGTTTTATAAATACTTCCCAAACAGTGATCCACCGCCCTTCATACATCCGCTAATCCGGTTTTAGACAGTTTAATTATTGATTGGCAATCATAAAATCTTACTTTATAAAAAGTTTGCTGAGCACCGCCATCTTTTTCCTGGTCACCCGAAGCCGCAGTATGCAAATGTATGCCCTGCTTCCTGGTTCTAGATGGAGGGGGTGTTCCGTGAGAATTACCTACCCCGTGAGAAATGCCTACCCTCGTCACTTCCTGTCAGGAACAGCTGAGCAGCGCAGCAGTGCGCATGCTCACAGCCCCGGAGACGTAATGGAACAGATGAGGAGCTGACTACTGCGCATGCACGGAGGGTATGAAATGATCACGGCAGTGTGTGTAACGCGGCGGTAAAATTAAAACAGCTGTGCTGCAATATGAGTCATCTCCGCTCCTGTCCCTGGCACTTCCCTGATCTTGGCTAGTAAATATAAAAGCGGCTCTCGGCTCCGTGATTTATCTTTTCATACACCCGCCGCTTGTATATTTACTAGCCAAGATCAGTGAAGTGCCAGGGATAGGAGTGGAGATGACTCATATGTCAGCCGAGCTGTTTTAATGTAACCACCGCGTTACACACACTGCCGTGATCATTTCATACCCTCCGTGCATGACGTAGGTGCACCGGGAGTGACGAGGGTAGGCATTTCTCACGGGTAGGTTTTTCTCACGGAACAGGGGCCGATGAATGCAGCGTGAAATCTCGCGCATGCCCAGTACTATGCGATCGGCATAGTAAGGGTTTCCATAGGGACGGCTATCATTGCGTTATTTCCTGTTTTCAAATAACACGATGAGAGGAGCGGCCGGCCGCCTACGTCACTGCCCATTGCCTCATGGGAGTGTTGAGTAAGAGCTCCCAGGACGCATTGCAGGAAAGGAAGTGACGGCGCAGGCCGCGGCCACCGAGGGAGGAAGTGGAAGGAAAGGTGAGTATATTTTCTTCTGAAACAAGGTAAGTAAAAAAAAAAAAAATCGGGAATATCCAATTCTTTTTCAGGTGACAATAAGGAAGGGGATGCCACAAAATCTAATGTAACGATTTTGCGCCCGGAACTACGCTTTAAACTAAGTTTTTGGAAGTTGTTGGAGAAACAAATGACCTTAAAGCATTTGGTGTAGCAGCTCTTTATAAATTTTGAAGTATGCACACCCACTAGAAAGTTACAATGCCTGTCCTCTATAGACCACGGGGACATGACATCAAACTACTAGAAGAGAAGCTCTAAACTAATATTAGAATGTATTATTTTACAAAAAAAGTAGTTGATGCTTAGAACAGCCTTTCAGCAGAGGAAGTGAGACAGTCAGCAGTAAGTCAATTTAGAAATATGTTTGGGACAAATATAGATCTAAACTCAGGCAAAAAGGCTTAACAAAGGAAAAGACAAAACATTTTTAAAAAAGGGGCAGATTTGATGGATCACTTAGTCTTTCTCTACCGTCACTCAACAATGTTTGTATGTTACTGTTTGATTTTAATTCATTTATTTGTTAGTATCCTTGTGAATGTAACAAGAGAAGTAAACATATCTAGTGATTACTTCTGCTAGAACAAAAGTCGAACTCCAGGGTGAGCAGGAGCATGTTCTGGAAGTGTGGTGAGGAAAATGTACAGCTGTTTTCCCTGGTAGCCAGCAGGTGGCTCAGCCCATCTAGTTGCACCTGTTATCAAACCTTTATATTATATCTATCTATTATATATATATATATATATATATATATATATATATACATACATTCTATAAAGTATTGCAGATACTATATTGTATATAAAAGTATTGGGACGCCTGCCTTTACAAGCAAATGAACTTTAATATCATCTCAGTCTTAGTCCGCAGGGTCAATATTGAGTTGGCCCACCCTTTGCAGCTTTTAACAGCTTCCACAAGGCCATCCACAAAATTTAGAAGTGTGTCTATGGGAATGTTTGACCATTCTTCCAGAAGCACATTTGTGAGGTCAGGCACTGATGTTGGACAAGTAGGCCTGGATCACAGTCTCCACTCAATTTTATCCCAAAGATTTTCTATCAGGTTGAGGTCAGGACTCTATGCAGGCGAGTCAAGTTCCTCCACCCCAAATTTGCTCATCCATTTCTTTATGGACATTGCTTTGTGCACTGGTCCAAATTATTTGATGGCGGGGGATTATGGTATGAGGCTGTTTTTCAGGAGTTGGGTTTGGCCCCTTATTTTCAGTGAAGGGAACTCTTAAGGTGTCAGCATACCAAGACAGTTTGGGCAATTTCATGCTCCCAACTTTGTGGGAACAGTTTGGGGATGGCCCCTTGCTTTTCCAACATGACTGCACACCAATGCACAAAGCAAGGTTCGTAAAGACATGGATGAGCGAGTTTGGGGTGCACAGAGTCCTGACCTCAACCTGACAGAACACCTTTGGGATGAATTAGAGCAGAGACTTGAGCCTCGTGCAACATCAATGCCTGACTTCACAAATGCTCTTCTGGAAGAATGACCAAACATTCCCATAGGCACACTCCTAAAGCCTTCCCAGAGGAGTTGAAGTTGTTATAGCTGCAAAGGGTGGGCCAACTCAATATTGAACCTTACGGACTAAGACTGGGATGCCATTAAAGTTCATGCGCGTGTAAAGGCAGGCGTCCCAATACTTTTGACAATATAGTGTAGATAGACAGATATAGTGTATATATTTATTTATGTATTTTTTTTTTGGTTCCAGAGTAGGGCATAATACAAATTCTGTCCAGCCTTTGCTTTGCTGCCTGTGTCCACTTGGGGAGGTTTCCCTTCATTTCCTGTCCTATAGACAGAACAGGAGGGAAATCCTGTCTTAGACAGTTGTCACCACAACCAAGTCCCCATTGAAACATATCCTCTCTAATCCAGTTGTGGTGACAACTCAACATTGTTAGAGTAGGGCCTGGTCATTAAGGGGGAAAATCCTTCCAGTCTTAAAGTGGTTAACATAAAAGTGCTCCCAGTGGCGTATTTGCCACTGGATAAATTTAGGGATGGTGGGAGAGGTGCCCACCCCCTTCCCGCTGCTTCCCATTTGTTTTCCCTGCTTTCCAGAGCGGTTTGTAGCGAGTAATACGATCCAATCACCCATGCAGATGGGCAGGAAGTCGAGTGAGGGCCTGATGGCCCCCACTCAACTTTATGCCCTTGGAGAACCAGAGCAACGTGAAACGTCACTTCCTCCCAATGGCCTTAAAGGGCCATTTTTTTTTTTTTAATTACATTTTTTTTTCATTGCTTTTAAGTGTAAATGTGAGATCTGAGGTCTTTTTAACCCCAGATCTCACATTAAAGAGGACCTGTCCTGCTTATTTCTATTACGGGGTGTTTACATTTCTTGTATAGCAATAAAAGTGATTAAAAAAATAATTAAAGGGATAGTGTAAAAATAAAAAGTAAAATAAATAAGAAAAAAAATGAATTTAAAGTGCCCCGTCCCTCCGAGCTTGCGCACAGAAGCGAACGCATATGCAAGTCGCACACACATATGTTTACAACAGTTCACTCTCATCATTACTGGATACTCTTTCCCCTCTAACTACACGCGGAATCAGGCCCCGACCACTGCAACCCTGGCATCTGGCAACAGTAGAAATCTCTAGAGACATTGCCGTGCTCTTGAATGACTGTGGCGTAAAACCAAATGCCTGCAGGACTTCGCCCTATATAAATCTGTCCTTTTCCCTCACAACTACTTCGGTCAACCTCTTATTCTATCCTATGTTCCCTGAACTCACATCTTCAATCTCTCGCTCTCTAATGACAACTTCCCCTCCCCTCTAAAACATGCACAGATTCCTCCCATACTTGAAAAGCCCTCACTGGACCCACCAACCTGAACAACTTAAGACCCATCTCACTGCTATTTACCTCTAAACTTCTAGAATGCTTAGTCTACAACCGTCTTAGCTCCTACCTCATTGAAAATAACCTTCTTGACTCCTTACAGTCTGGCTTTAGCTTGCAGCGCTCCACAGAAACTGTCACTGACAGTCACTAACTATTTACTAACTGCTAAATCCAATGGCCGCTACTCCGTACTCCTATTACCTGACCTCTCTGTGGACTTTGCTACTGTTGACCACCCCCTCCTTCTTAATAAACTCTGTTCCCTTGGCCTCCAAGATTCTGCTCTATCTTGGTTCTCCTCCTACCTATCACAGCGCTCCTTCAGTGTTATCTACAACTCTATCTCCTCTTCTCCATTGCCCCTTTCTGTGGGGGGTTCCCCAAGGCTCTGTTTTTGGACCCCTTCTCTTCTCTATCTACACCGCCTCCCTTGGTCACTTGATAACGGCTTCCAATACCATCTATACGCTGATGACACTCAAATCTGTCTACCCCTCACCTCACTCCTTCAGTCTCCTCTCCCATTACTAACTTACTTACTGACATATCAGAATGGATGTCGCAACACTTCCTCAAAATAAATCTTTCTAAAACTGAGCTGGTAATATTCCCCCCTGCCCATGTCCCCCTCCATGACTTTTCCATCAAAATGAGTTATGCAACCATACATCCCTCCCCTCATGCCATGGTACTAGGTGTAATCCTAAAATCTGACCTGTCCTTTCAGCCCAAAATCCAATTATTGTCAAAAGCTTGTAGACTTCCCCTCCGTAACATCTTTAAAATTCGCCCTTTTTTAACAACTGAAACCACTAAGCTACTCATTCTCTCCCTTGTTATCTCTCGCCTCGACTATTGCAACTCCCTTCTCATAGGCCTACCACTTCATAGGCTATCCCCTCTTCAGTCTATCATGAATGCTGCTGCCAGGCTTATCCACCTTACCAACCGCTCAGTGTCTGCCTCCCCTCTCTGCCAATCCCTACACTGGCTCCCGATTGCCCAGCGATTGAAATTCAAAATACTAACCACAACATACAAAGCCATTCACAACTCTGCCCCAAGCTACATCACCAATCTTGTCTCAAAAATATTGCCTAAACAGTCCTCTCCGCACCTCTTAAGACTTCCCACTCTCAAGCTCCCTTGTCTCCTCCTCCCATGCTTGTCTCCAGGATTTCTCCAGAGCCTCTCTCATCCTCTGGAACACTCTACCTCAACCTGTACGGGTATCTCCTTCTCTAGATGCCTTAAGGCGATCCACGAAAACTCATCTCTTCGGAGAAGCCTATCACACCTCCAACTAATCTTTGACCTCTTCCATCAGCTCATTCCCCACAGTTACAACCTCTTGTAACACCTGCCCCACCCCATTAGAATGTAAGGTCTTCTAAGCAGGGCGCTCCTAATCCTCTTGTATTTTATTGTATTGTAACTGTATTGTCTTCCTATATATTGTAAAACACTGCGTAAACTGTTGGCGCTATATAAATCCTGAATAACAATAATAATATGTAAACAATGTTCAAACCACACATGTGAGGTATTGCCGCGATCGCTAGAGTGAGAGAAATAATTTTACCACTAGACCCCCTCTGTAACTCTAAACTTGTAACCTGTAGAAATGTTTAAAAGTGTCACCTATGGAGGTTTTTAAATTCCAAGTTTGCGCTATTCCACGAGCGTGCGCAATTTTAAAGCGTGACATGTTAGGTATCAATTTACTCAATGTAGCATCATCTTTCACATTATATAAAAAAATTGGGCTAACTTTACTGTTTTCTTATTTTTTTTATTCAAAAAAGTGTATTTTCCTCCCAAAATAAAAATGCATTTGTAAGACCGCTGCGCAAATATGGTGTAACATAAAGTATTGCAATGACCTCCATTTAATTTTCTAGGTTCTCTGTTAAAAATAAAAATATTGTTTACTCTAAGTAATTTTCTAGCAAAAAAAATGATTTTAACTCGTAAACAACAAGTGTTAGAAATAGGCCTGGTCTTGTCTGGTGTGTAATTCTGACTACTTTCATTCTGACCACCCAAAATAAAAATGTTTCCCCTTTTATCTTTGGGAATTAGAAATAAAGAAAGCTGATTTTGATTGGTTGCTAAAGATGACATCACTGGCTTTAGTTTACAACTTTCTTAACTCTGATATAACAAAGATTGAATCAAAGAAACAAGGTGGAGATTATTGTAAAAATCATTATAGCTGGATTTTGTGTTGTTTTTATAGTATGTTGGTATTGTGTTGGTTATTATTTGGGGGGCTATTAGAGAAAGTGGTGTATTATTTGCATTGGTCGTTTGATTGTCCTTTATTTTCATCTGTGTTATTTATTCTATGTTGTATTTTAAATGTATGGATGTTTTATTTGTAGTATAGTTTTCATGTGTTTTATTTGGTGCTAATGGCTGTTATTGGTAATTTTGTTGTGTTTTTGTATCTTGTTCAGTTTATTGTTGTGATCTTGTGTTGTCTTTGTTAAGTGTGTCTGTGTCACAACAATTTCCCAATTTTCCTTTGGGATTAATAAAGTATTCTGTATTCTGCAGAGTTGTATAAAGTGCTCGAAACCCATACTTGAGTAAAAGTACAAGTGCTCGATCAAAAAGTGACTTGAGTAGAAGTGGAAGTGCTCAATCAAAAAATGACTTGAGTAGAAGTACTAAAGTATTCAACATTTTTTGTACTTAAGTATTGCAAGTAGTTTTTTAAAAAATGTTGCTACTCAAGTACTGAAAGTAAAAGTAAAAGTACTGTGCTATTTTGTTATTAAAGAAAGAAGTCAAAAGTTTGAACATCATATTGTTTTTTATTATTTCAAATGCAGCTTTTATTTATACATACAGTAGCTTTTTTTTTCGTATGCGCTGATAATACACATGTTTTGAGCTTCATGAAACCTGCCATCTACTGTTCTGGCAGTGGTAATTTTTATATTAGTAACGAGTAACTATGCAGCACAAAAAAAAATATCGGAGTAGAAGTATTGAAATCATCGAAAAAATGTAGTGAAGTAAAAGTGGAAGTAGGAGAAAAAAATTCTACTCTAGGAAAGTACAGATACCGCCTTTCGGTACTTAAGTACAGTAGTGAAGTAGTTCTACTTAGTTACTATACATCTCTGGTATTCTGTAAGTAACACAGGTCTTGTCCTTTCTCCAGTCTGTGACTTGATCAGGGTTTCTCAAAAAGGGTTCCTCCTGAGGTTGTTAGGGGTTCCTTGAGCAATGGGCAATTTCTGCCTCTCAGATAAGCTTCCGATGACACCATTGTTCCTTTTAGCTATCTGTAAGGGGGTAATTTT
Source organism: Pelophylax lessonae (assembly GCF_965119305.1). Classification (NCBI taxonomy): domain Eukaryota; kingdom Metazoa; phylum Chordata; class Amphibia; order Anura; family Ranidae; genus Pelophylax; species Pelophylax lessonae. Next base: position 96,403,827 of record NC_138768.1, read on the forward strand.
TCCCAATGATGACAAGAGTAAGGACCATTCTTCCCACTTACTGTCATATTAATGTCATGAGTTTTAGATTTCTCATTTTTAGCAGGGGTTCCCCGAGACCAGAAATTTATTGCAAGGGTTCCTCTGTGTTGAAAAGGTTGAGAAAGGCTGGACTAGACAGTGAAAGAAGAAGCAGCATGCTGTTCAGCTCATCTGTCCGTCAAGTTTGCTCTCTCATCCTATCAGCATGATCCTTGTTAGCATTTGAGCACTGCAGGACAGCTGACTGGCTATTTGTGTTGTTTCTCCCTCTCCCAGCCTCAGCTCCGTTGTACAAAGGTTGCAAGTGGCTGGTACTAAGGGACATTTAGGTACTTATGCTGCTTGCATTTAACAAACACATTTAAATATATATTCATAAATACAGAAATGCATACATCTGAGTTTAGAGTTCGGGTTTATATTCACAAAACTGCATTTACTGTGCAGTCGTGTAATCTGCCACTGGAACATCTGTTTGGTCATAGTAATCTCACTGATTTACCATATAAGGAAGATGATGTTGAATGTGGCTGCTGTTCAGATAATATAATTAAAGTATGAAATTTTGCAAGAGATGATAAATGTCCATATCTGTAAAACAGAGAAAGAGACTCTGTAAGTACTCGGATGTTTAAAGTATTTTCAGAAAGAAAATGTGGCTGTGATTGCAAATTTAAAGCAGCATTAAACCCAAAAAGCAAACATTTCTTATATTGTAGCTTACATATTCTTAGATGTGATGGCTGCATTTGATTTTTTTTTTAGGTTTTCTTTCTTCTTTTTTTTTTAATATGGTGATCTGGCCAGTAAGTTTCCCAAAAGAACAAGCTAGATCCAAACAGATACAGTTACAGGAATGAGATAAACTATTCAACACTGCCAAAGGCACTTACAAGGATGAGTATTACTTTTTTATGTAAAATCATTGTCCTAAAAGAAAAAAAAAACAGTTTGCTATAACTGCTTCTAAAGTGGGAGCTGGAGTTTGGTTTAAATTTGTTAGTATATTTAAATCTGCTGGTACATCTAAAACTCTCCTCCCCCCAGACTGACAAAGAACTGCTGTCCAAAGGTGCCCTTATGCTCCTACTTCCAATGAGGAGGTGTATTACTGGCCGGATCAGCAGGTGAAAACATGAGGAAAAAGCCTATAAAAAGAAAACCAATGCAACCACCACATCTAATGATTGATAAGCTGCAACATATTGCATTTTTGTTTAAGGCTCCTTTGACACACTCCGTCCGTTGGACGGAGTCGGTTTTTTTTTAGCGGGGGATCGAGCCGCCGATCCCCCGCTGAGCAGCAGGAGGACAGCTGTGTCTCTGCGCTGTGTGCGGAGACACAGCTGACAGTTCCCCATGCATCTCTATGGGGGAAATCGGATGTCAACGAACCGTC